>NC_140452.1:27042712-27615212 GCF_963576455.1 Neolamprologus multifasciatus
TGTGAAAAAAAAATCCATGAATTCACATGGTAGGATTTGTAAAGAATTTATTCGTAAATCAGGGTGGAAAATAAGTATTTGGTCAATAACAAAAATACAACTCAATACTTTGTAACATAACCTTTGTTGGCAATAACAGAGGTCAAACGTTTACTATAGGTCTTTACCAGGTTTGCACACACAGTAGCTGGTATTTTGGCCCATTCCTCCATGCAGATCTTCTCAAGAGCAGTGATGTTTTGGGGCTGTCGCCGAGCAACACGGACTTTCAACTCCCGCCACAGATTTGCTATGGGGTTGAGGTCTGGAGACTGGCTAGGCCACTCCAGGACTTTCAAATGCTTCTTACGGAGCCACTCCTTTGTTGCCCGGGCGGTGTGTTTTGGATCATTGTCATGTTGGAAGACCCAGCCTCGTTTCATCTTCAAAGTTCTCACTGATGGAAGGAGGTTTTGGCTCAAAATCTCACGATACTTGGCCCCATTCATTCTGTCCTTAACACGGATCAGTCGTCCTGTCCCCTTGGCAGAAAAACAGCCCCATAGCATGATGTTTCCACCCCCATGCTTCACAGTAGGTATGGTGTTCTTGGGATGCAACTCAGTATTCTTCTTCCTCCAAACACGACGAGTTGAGTTTATACCAAAAAGTTCTACTTTGGTTTCATCTGACCACATGACATTCTCCCAATCCTCTGCTGTATCATCCATGTGCTCTCTGGCAAACTTCAGACGGGCCTGGACATGCACTGGCTTCAGCAGCGGAACACGTCTGGCACTGCGGGATTTGATTCCCTGCCGTTGTAGTGTGTTACTGATGGTGACCTTTGTTACTTTGGTCCCAGCTCTCTGCAGGTCATTCACCAGGTCCCCCCGTGTGGTTCTGGGATCTTTGCTCACCGTTCTCATGATCATTTTGACCCCACGGGATGAGATCTTGCGTGGAGCCCCAGATCGAGGGAGATTATCAGTGGTCTTGTATGTCTTCCATTTTCTGATGATTGCTCCCACAGTTGATTTTTTCACACCAAGCTGCTTGCCTATTGTAGATTCACTCTTCCCAGTCTGGTGCAGGTCTACAATTCTTTTCCTGGTGTCCTTCGAAAGCTCTTTGGTCTTGGCCATGGCGGAGTTTGGAGTCTGACTGGTTGAGGCTGTGGACAGGTGTCTTTTATACAGATGATGAGGTCAAACAGGTGCCATTCATACAGGTAACGAGTGGGGGACAGAAAAGCTTCTTACAGAAGACGTTACAGGTCTGTGAGAGCCAGGGATTTTCCTTGTTTGAGGTGACCAAATACTTATTTTCCACCCTGATTTACGAATAAATTCTTTACAAATCCTACCATGTGAATTCATGGATTTTTTTTTTCACATTCTGTCTCTCACAGTTGAAGTGTACCTCTGGTGCAAATTACTGACCTCTGTCATCATTTTAAGTGGGGGAACTTGCACAATCGGTGGCTGACTAAATACTTTTTTGCCCCACTGTATGTTACAAAATGAACACCTTGCTACAACAGCTACGACTTGAAGCTAATCTTAGCTATTAGCCTTACACCATACTACAATAGCTCAAACTTGAAACTAGTCTTAGCTGTCAGTCTTATACTTTGCTTCAATAACTGAGAGTTGAAACTAACCTTAGGTATTAGTCTTATACCTTACTATAATAGCTAAGAGATGCACTAGTTTTAGCTAACAGTTTCAAAGAGATTGGAGACATTGTTTACTGAGGTTAAAGTGCTCATGGACTTCTTTAAAGTGGGGGTACTTTTGGGGCAAAAAAAGGGAGGCTTTAAATAGCATGAAGCTACTTCCATCTTGTACATAGTCCACACTCATGATTGACCAACTTTGCTGATGCTGGGACTGCACTGGTTGGCTGTATTCAGCTGTGTGCCAAGATTGTGCAATATCTCACAATCCTGTTGCTGTTGAATGCAGGACTTCTCAGGTGCATCCCGCTCCTTGTCCCGAATTCAGTTCATCGATCTTGCTTGGTCATCAGTTGGCCACGGGTCCGAGGAGGAATATGGCTTCTTGTTCGACAGCGTGGTTCTCAGTCAGCAGCGCAATGGCCTCCTCCTGGACAGCGACACCTCAAAGGAGAAGGAATGCATTGACTGGGGAGGCCTATGCTCATTTCTGCTGATGGAGCTTTCCAATAAATTAAAGAACAACAAAACTGTTAGTGCGCCTTGCTGGAAGCCACCACGCACCCTCACCTGTCCACATCGAGACCCTGTTCAAAAGGTAAAAGGTCCTAGCAGAGACTTACATGAAGAAAAGTTTGTTATGAGAGTCATAGCATGTTGCCTTTTTTCCTTTTTTTTTTTCCTCAAACCAATGACCCTCTGCATGTTATCTAAAAACATTTTGACATTGGCAGTCTAGAGAATCCAAAACTCTGCTGACTGGATGGAATTGCACATTATTAAACATTGTGGAAGGAAACGTTCAAAAAGTATTAGGGTCTTGCTCATCAAAATGGCTCACTCCTTTGGAGATAAATGGCTCTGGACTCCTTTAACATCTATCAATTAATATGTAAATGAAGCAGCCGGTGTGGAGTCCCCACCGCTTTGGATAAAGTGACGGCTCATCACTTTAATCTTTCAATCCCGAGGATGTTGAAATGTCAGACTGTTGTGTCAGTTGTTTTCCAAGTGCCTGGAAGGTTTGACAGCCTTAAAGAGGCAGAGTATTGTTGCTTAGATAGCTTTCATTTCTGACCATTACTCCACTAGTTAAGTATCAAATAGAGACTATGGAAACAATGTACTGTATCTATAACCCTGGCAAATTTGTAGCAAGTAGTTTGTACACATTTCACTCAGGGCTTGGTGAAGACCAAAACTGAGCTAAAAGGAGTGAATTGTATTCATTAAATGGTAACACCAAATATTAATATTTGCTTTATGTCTGCTACAATTGTAGACCAAACTGTTGGGCAGTGCAACTTAAGAAAACACAAGTAAATAGAAAAATGCTGCAAAAGAACATTAAATGTTAAATAAAATACAGCAGAATCTGTCTATCTGTCTGTCTGTCTGCTATCTATATCTGTCTATCTATCTATCTGCTTCTGCTATCTATATCTGTCTATATATATGTGTATATATATATATATATATATATATATATATATATACATATATATAATGGAAGTGATTTTGAGGAGACGATAATGTGATGGAAGAGCTGCAGTAAACATGTAATATTATTTTCATGTTACATTACATTACATTGCAGTATTACATAGATCATACAGTTAGAACACACTTTATCTTGCATCTTTTTCTTCCTCAAAGTCACTTCTAGAGCTGCTCTGCCATGTAATTGTCTCACAAAATCACTTCTGGTGTTGGAAATTTCACATAACTCTGATGAGCTACAGCAACACAACAGCTCTAATAGCAAAGATATCTGCCTATAGCATGGTTCTAAGACTATAAGTACCCCTTGGTGCCAGTATTGGGAGGTTTTAGTAATACAAGCACATCCCCGAGACCTTGTGGACAGTCTGTCCCTCATTTGACCACTCAGTGCTGCTGACCAGCAGCACCCCACAGAACATGCTATTTCTGAAATGCTTGTCCTCGTCAGAGTTCCCCGGGTATTTGCGCCTGCCCATTTTACATGGTCCTATATTATTTGCTTCATCTACCACCCTTTCCTCCTGAACGTCGCTTTTCCCTATTACAAGCTAAATGGGAATCTACTGTATACACTGAAATACTTTAAGTACTAAAGTATACCATATACTGTTAAGTATAAAAGTTATTTTGTTGCCATTTAGCAGTTACAGGTTCACCGATACTTCATTGGGTACATACTTCAAATTGAATAACAGTTTTGTCTTCCAGCTTTTAAAGCAGTGAAAAAGCTGCTAAAAGAGCCCCAAAATGATAGCCCTTCGCTCGCACTAAAGATAAACACATTGTATCAGTTACTCACCAGCTGTATATCAATATGTAATTATAATAATTATGGATAAATGACATGCGAATCCGAGAGATCTTACAAAGGTACACTGTGAAAAGGGAGAAGACAGTAATTACGTTGCAGAACATCTGACCTCTTACCTCTGCTGTGAAATTTTAATAAACTACCTTTCATCAAAGATCTACTTTGTCTCTTGCTCATTAGATGCAGTCAGTTTCAAGCTTTTTAAAATGAATAAATTTATTTTTTGCAGCTCCAAGTTTTGTTCACCCAATAACTCCTGTAATGATTAATTCTCAATTTTATTAGATTCAGCACAGAACGGCTCCTTTTATTCACCTGTATCCAATGAGTGGAAGATTTAGTAGGGGCTCGTTTTTAGAGAACTTATATTAGAGTAGTTCTGCGGTTATAAAGTAGCCAGCGAGAACAGGAAAATTCAAGCCATAATTAATATTTTAAATTGGTTTTTAAAAGCTGTCTCCTCAGGTTTTAATAAATAACGCCACTCTCTAATGTAGCAAACTTCATTGGGGCATAAAGCTAAAGGCTGGTGTTACGGGCAAGTGTGAATTGTAGTGTTTCTGTGGATATTTTCTTCAAATGTTTTGCTTGTAATAACCTCTGGTCTCCTCAGGTGCTGTACCTGCAGAGTTCAGGTCAGTATCTGACTGTGAGTAAAGGAGGAAACGTAGGACTGCGGGATGCGGAGGACATGTCCCTTCTGCACACTCATCGACTGCAGAACAGCACAGTCGCACCCAAGGACCTCTGGGTCACAGATGTGGTGCTGCTGCAAAACGTGGACAAGGTGAACCTATCAACATACTGAGAGATGCATACCTAACTATTAATCAGTCCTCTCATCGATTACTGCTGCATCGTGGCTCCTGAAGCGTAGTTCAAGAAATATTATTCAAAGAAATGGATTTATAATTTAATAACTGATAAGTAGCCTCATTTAATGGAGCAGATATTGTATGGCACAGAGATAAACAAATACTCCACTCAATTAATGAATTATTGATCTGTGGCTTTGGTTAATTGCGTTTCAAACACGAAGCTGGTGCATAAAGATCAGAAAGTAAACATACATTTTTTAGTAATAACACCATCAATAATTGATTGTAAGTTTTAATTGGCATTTCTTTAAACTACAGATTTATGGATGCCATATTCTGTATTGTATAACCGCGTTGAATAACACATGAGGAATTTTTTTCCCTTTGTGCATTAATTAACAGTTTGGCAAACTGCTAAATCCTTGTTATATAATAGGGACAGGTTGCATGTCTCCATGTTTCTGTGTTTTCTAACAAACTCGATTTTCTTTAGCCTCAGATAGCTGTGGCTTTCACAAGTAAAGAGGTGTGTTTCTATGACTTCGTGTGTGAAAAGACCTTCAGCTGCAAGTGTAAACTCCAGGTAACAATGAGATGTTTTTCAGGGTTTTGTGTTATCTTCATATTACCATCAGCTTGATTCCATTGCATTATTAATAACATAAGAACTGGCAATATATCTCATATATTCTTATCTACTCTAGGGCTTGAACTTTACTCCTTGGTGTCTAGACTACTGGGTAGATCCCTGCAACCCTGACCAGGCTGTTCTCACTATAGGAGACATTGGAGGACGGGTAATACACACATACAAAGAAAAGCAAATGATTGAGAAGAAAAGAAAAAGAACTTGATTCAGTTTTATTTGTATGCCACCAAATCACAAGCAGTCGCTTCAAGTTACTTTATATTGTAAGGTAAAGACCTTAAACCACAGAAGCAAGAACTTGGCGTCAGTGGGAAGCAAAAAAAACCCCTTTTAACAGGAAGAAACCACCAGCAGAACCAGGCCCAGGGAGGGGCACCCATCTGCTGCAACGGAGGAGAAATTTATAACTAATGAGTAAATGCAGAGTGTTGTAGAAACACATGGAGCGTGAAAAAGAAACACCCCAGCAGCTTATAGCAGCATAGCTAGTGGAAGATTCAGGGTCCAGCCCTAACTGTATGCTTTATTAAAAAGGAAAGTTTTAAGCCTAATCTCAAATGTAGAAAGGGTGTCTGTCTCCCAAATCCAAACCGGGATCTGGTTCCACAGAAGAGGGGCCTTAAAGCTGAAGGCTCTGCTTCCCATTCTACTTTTGCATATCCTGCTGTCTGAGAGAAAAAAGTGCTCTAATGGGGTGATTCAGGCACCAGGCCTTTCACATAAGATGGGGGCTGATTATTCAAGACCTTGTATGTAACGAGAAGGATTTGAAATTTGATTCTGGATTTAACAGCGAGCCAATGAAGAGAAGCCAATATGGGAGAAATATGTTTCTGCCAGTACTCTTTAGATCAACTGAAGGCTTTTTTAGGGAGTTTTTAGGACATCTTGATAATAATGAATTACTGTAGTCTAGCCTAGAAGTAGTAAATGCATGAACTAGTTTACTAAAGAACAAGAGAGGAAGGCGTTATCCTCATTATCCACATATGTGTTCATTATGTTACTATAGGTTCAGGCTGCCATGGGACTTTGTGTGATGCAATGAGCACTTATGCTCCACTTGCCTCTTTTCTCTCCCTATTTATAAACCACTGCAGCATGTCATTAAACCCTTGTCTTGTCTCTCCCTTAGTCTGTTTTGTCCTGCCTCCATATGCTCTCTTTCTTCTCTTTCTCTTTCCCCTCACACCCAACCGCTCACGGCAGATGGCTGATCCTCTGTGAGCCCGGTTCTGCTGGAGGCTTCTTCCTGTTAAAAAGTCATTTTTCCTCCCCACTGTCGCAAAGTGACCCCCTATGAGCTAAAGAATGTAAGGTCTTTACCTTACATTATAAAGCGCCTTGAGGTAACTGTTGTTGTGATTTGGCGCTACATAAATAAATCTGAATCGAACAGGTCCACTGCTCAACAACTGTGAGTGTCTGTGTATATTCCCAGGTCAGTGCTTTATATTTCACCTCAGCCCAGATCTTCCTGTTTGAGAGATTCAGTCTGAGGACAGACTCTGACTCAGCAGACATCATCCTTTGGGATGATCTGACCAAAGGCAAGCATCGCTCCTGTTACACCGTGACACACCAAGCACACGCGCCTGGCTGGGTTAGAAAAGGTAGAAAGTACACACACACACACACACACACACACACACACACACACACACACACACACACACACACACACACACAAACCATCAAAGAGACATAAGCATACTAACAAACCCCTCTCTCTTTAATTATAGCCTAAAATTCTTGTAAAAGTGCATGTCTTTGTTGCAGCTGTAGTTTCTCTTTTGTTGTCTTGTCCCAGTGAAAACTCTGTTTGCACATCTGCTATTTCATATGGTATGCAAAAGAAGGAGCCAGCTGAAATAGCCTGCATGAGCAGCGATAATCAGAACCCAAATGCTTCTGTTTGTCATTCCTGTGCACAACTGTATTCAGCCTCAGGTTAAAAAAAAAAAAAAAAGCAGCTCTCCAGTATCAGGTCAGAATGAAATCAGGAGTATATCCGATAGAAACAACACATTCTGGGTGTCAGACCTACTTAACACACCCATGCAAACACAGACACACACACTTTACCCTTCACACCTGGGATGAGAGCCACAGGCTTGCTTGGTCACCTCTCCGGTGTAGTTGCAATAACAGCTTATGCAACACAATGAAAACGCCTGGGTGTGTCCCGGTCACTGGTGCACGCACGCTGACACACATGCAGTGAGTCCTGAGTCATTCTCTTCATAGCCAGACTTTTTACTGCTGATATAAAGTCAGGAACTTGAGGTCTGGCTTGCTGAGATCCCCCCCACCCCACTGCAGCTCAGCGTGGGTAACAAAGAGGTCGCTTAGTTTTATCTCGATTGCATCATTTGGACAGAGGCTCTCTGAAGAGTTATTGGGCTGTTTGATAATGATTCAGCCGAGACAACGCTCTGAGGCTGGATTCGCTGAAAGGGGGGGGGGGGAATCCTGATAAAAGGGAAAACAAGAATAAAGCACGTATAAATAAGCCCAATAAATGGGGAAAAAGGAATAACAAAGAATGGGGAAACAAAGGATACAATGGCAAAACAATAAAAGCTTTAGTTAAATGAAAATTTTACAATCTGTGAGTGCACATGCACGTGAATCGGCAAGAGAACGCTTGTTTGTGTGTGGGCGTGTGTGTCGTCATTTCTGACTGTAAGTAAAGGCAGCCCGCGTGAATGCATGTGTGTGTGTTTGCATGCCTCTGGGGTGCTGGTGCTTTTTCTTTTGAAGTTTCCCACCCTGCAGTATGAGTGGGCTGTGTACCATTAGACATGCCTGGTTATCCAGACCTCCAAACCTTCAGGCTCATGGGCCACCAGAGAGCGGAGGAGAGGAAGGAGAGAGAGTCACCGGTGGATCAGTGAGGGGAAATTGAGAGCAAATTAGGAGGAAATTGGGATGGACAACAGTCCTATAAGGACAAAGAATGAGAAGTGCAAGGAAGGGGTGTGTTAGTGATGGAGAGAGCGTGTAGGTAACATAAAAATCTCCCATAACGTGGAGCGATTTATCGCACAACATGAGAGGTTTGCTTTGATATAAACACACAATGACTCCTGCTGTTTCTGTGTTATTTCCCATCTCAGCAGTGAAAGTGCGAGAATAGCTGCAGCACCGGCTAAGGAAGCAGATGTTCTGTATCTGAGTCTGCATCACAACTAGTTTGATGAGCTGTGCTTGTCAATGAATAAGAGAAGGGATCATTAATCAATGATGAGTCACCACGCGCTGAAAATCTGAAAATCCACTAATCTCTTAAATTCACGGAGCGGAGCAAAGATGGGATGCGTGAAGTGTATTCAGATATAATTATTTGCCCCAAGCTCTCCAGCCAGTGTTTGACCTACGACTTGTCACATGCCATCTCAAAACCAGCCCTTAGCTTGTGCAGGCTTTGAAAGTTAAGCAGCCTCTAATAGAGACATGTGGCAACCAATTTAGCCGGTCTCAATCAAAGTCTTAATTGAGATAGATGGTGATGCAAGATCCATTACGTTTTCTGTAATACCAGTGAGCAAATCATAACCGCCTAATTCTATGCTATATTGAGCTCCTGAGAATTGGTCGGTTTACTATACGGCTGCGGTCATTGCACATTTAGCGCAACCGTTTCAGAGAGTGGATGGATATCCTTTGGAGCCGTGCTAGTGAGAGCATTTTGGCATCAGCAGGGAGAAGGATATAATTTGAGGAAATGAAAGAAGATGAGCAGTGTGTCATCATCAAAATATGTTGCAATGTTATTTTTATATGGAATTTGTCAAGTTTGAAACTAATTTAGTCACTCTGCCAGTAACTTTTGCTGTTTACACAGGAAGGCAGCAGCTATTGTTTAGGATTATTTTCTTCTCTTGAAATTAGTTTGTAGATAAAAAGCCTATTGCTGTGTTTGTACAAGCCATACAGCTTTTCCTTTATGATGAAACCAGTTGTAGTTATTGTGGATTGGAAGACGATGACAAATAAGCAGCTCCTAATGCTAAAGCAGAAATTTACAATGACATAAGCTGCAGAAATGTTAATATAATGTCATACTATCTACTTGCTTTTTTCTGGATGGAGTCAAGCTAACTACAGTATGCCACTTCTGATTTACTTTCACTTTTCTGACTATTATGCCTCTTGCAGTGCGTTACCTGGGCTCACTTGAGGCCTTTGTGTCGTGCACCATCGCACCACAGAGCAGCATGGTGATTGGCTGGAGGGAAAAGGAAAGCACGAGCCTACGGATCACTTCTTACTCTACAAAGGACGGTGTGTGGGACGTCGACTTCCATGTTGGACTTGGCCTGTTAGGTGGGTCCAAACGAAGTGGCTGTACAACATAAAGTATGATGGCATAGATTTATAGTAAAATTTAATTTTCAAGGTTTTAGTTATTATGTCTTTACCATGAATTGAAATTTGGCAAATGCAATCTCAGATGAAGACTCTGACATTATTTATTTCACAAAAACTGAGATAAAATGCAGAAGTATGTAAAACAAACTATGTGCTCCTCATGATTCAAAGCATCACTGTTCTGGATGACGAGCTTTAGCTGTCAGACAGATGGCCTCACATGTGACTCTAATATGTTAGTATTCAGTTCATTGTCCACTCAATGATCCTAACGTCCTGTGACTGCAAAACAAGCTCAGATCATCAGCCCTCCACCACCGTGCTCGACATTAAGTATGCTTGCGTTGATGGCGCTGTGCATTATGGCCAAAACCTTCTGCTTTTACATGCAAATGGTCACTTAATCAGGTACATTTGATTATTAGCACCTGGCTGCTAATTACCTTCTTAATTCCTATGGAAGCAGTAAGGTTGTACACAGTGTAATATGTCATGTTTTGTCATTTTGTCTGTTGTTGTTCACTTAAGGCCGTATTAACCTCAGATTGCATTTAGCTGCCTTTTTATTATGCCTGATAGAACCTTGAACGAAAGAGGCTGCACTTTGTTTTTACCATGAGTGTATATGAATCATATTTATTCACTTGAAGGTTTTCATTTCAGGTTTAAGTTAGAGGTTTTACATGCTCATCAACATAAAAAAACAAAAAAACCTCTAATGATTGTACACTATCTATTAAATGTCTAATGTACCATACCATGTGCTTCTAAATAATTGTAAAAACGTGAATGCTTTTACAGTTCTCAATCAATCAACTTAAATTTACTAACAATGCATCATCAAAACTGTCAAATGCCTCATTGAACAGTAAATTGGTTGTGGTGGTGGAGGGGGCTGGGAGCGGTATTGTTCCCTGGAAATAACTGCAATTAATCTCTCCGTTAATTTGGGAGCTGTTCAGACCTGGCACTGAAATGTCTCTTTTGATGATCAGTCAGTTCACCCTTGGGATTAAAATGCATCTTGAGTTGACCACCTGTAATTGGATCTCACTACCCCACTCTGTATGCGAGTGAGCTTTACATAATTTCGATTTGCAAAGACTCGAGATCAAAGTCCGGCACAAGTCCATTTCTTAAACCTACGTTTGACCGGACCTGCTACCAGAATCAACATGCAGTTATCTCCAAGCCGGAATGTACTGAGATCTGACAGATTTTTGCATAAGGCTGTTGGCCAACTGTGCATGTAAATAAATAAATAGTGAGTAAACCTGTTTGTTTAATCACAGGTGGGCTCATGGTGGGGTGGATTTGACTTGGAGGGGACCCAAGTCAAATCCGTTTGATCTTCATTTGCAAACGGAAGTCATGTAAATGATTATCTCCATATAGAGAGGAAAAGTCACCGGAAGACACTGGACATGCATTCTTATGCCAGGTGTGAACTAACATGCCTGGAGCTGTCCGCTTGTGTTAGGATCACAAAGAAGCCTGTTACTTCCAAGTCTGAATGGTGCCTCTGATTGGTTGTAGCCACAGCAGGTGTGGATCATCACGTCTTGCTGTGGAATCCTTACGTGACCTCTGAGCCGGTGTGTGCCCTTGGTGGACACACAAGCCCCGTCATTGCTGTCTGCTTCCTGCAGACCAAGCAACAACTCCTCAGCTACTCCAAAGATAAGGTAGGAGTGTCCTTCAGTGGGTGCGCAGACCCGCTACTAGTGCAGATAATGTAGAGATGAAGAGCCCCGTAATTGTAATATTAATTGTTATTCCTTGCTTTAATTACTGCAGACGAACGAGGTGTTGGGGACAAGCCTGTTTCACATTTTTCTTGCCACTGTCAGCTGGTGTTTCTTTTAAAGCCTTGTTTTATTTTCTGATGCAAAGAGGATGTTGGTGCTTCTGTTGCTTTTCCTCTCCCTGTTGTAGCACCGTGCATGTTTGCCTTCTCTTTGGCTTTTCTGAAGAGAATGAATATTTTAGAAGTGATTTATGTTCCATCTGCCTCTGCTCAAACACCATCTGCCACTGCAAGAAACTCTGGAGGCTTTACCTCAGTTCACTCTGAAAGAATTTCTGGAGCAGCGACAGGCATGTTGTTGCCGTTAGAAGCAATATGGCCACTAAAACTGCAACCAGAGGAGCAGTTCTTCATGGTGCAACAATGTATTTGTTTGGTAATCACTGAATAAAAGTTTTTTTGTAGGAACGATAGCTTTTAGTGGCACTTTTCCTTTTTAGGAACATGTGGATATGTACCAAAATATCTGCCCTTAAGCACAGACACATAAGAGACCTTATTATCCTTCCAGGTGCTCTGTCTGTGGGACGTGTCCAGCCAGCTGTGCACACACCGTCTGGCCGGTGTCTTTCCAAACATACAGGGGGACACACACCCCTTCCTGTTTCTCAATGAGGAGCGCCAGCACCTCGTGCTTTCATTCAACAGCCTGCTTCTCCTGCTGGAATCCAAGAGGGAGGAGAAGAAGACCAGTAGCCATGAACATCCTGTTACCTGTGTGCTGTATAACAGTCGGTTCAGACAGGTATGCCAGTGACATGGTCTTCTGTGACCTGCTGTTTTATTTCTTTGTGTTTCCACATGTACAATTAGTACAATAGGTAAGTTCTCCAGTTCTTCTCACTCCTCTTAACAAGCTGTTTCCCACTTACACGGCAGCAGACACCAAACAAGTGAAAATGAGCACCTATTGTGCAACACTCGTGCTTTTCTTCCTCCTCTTGTTCCCATTATGTATTCTTCAGCGGTGGCTTAGCGCTAAAATAAGCGTGGAGAATGGATTGGTTATCTGAGCATCATTAAAGAATGCATTAGCGCCTTTGCTGTAGCATAACATGGATCAAACTCTCTCTGCAGGTAGTCAGCAGCGACTCTGCCTCTTCTGTGATCTTCTGGCTGACTGACACAGGACAAAAGGTCAAGCAGTTCCACCGTTGCCATGGTGATGCTGAGATCTCCACCATGGCCCTGGACGTTACGCAGACCCGACTGTTTACCGCGGGCGCCGACGGAGAGGTCAAAGTAGGTGGACAGGCGTATGCACACACACACACACGCTCACACGGATTTGTACGGCTATGAAGATGCACAGTACAGCTGCAGGCCAGACCTCATGGAAATGTTAAAGCCTGAGTGAAATACAAAAGTAAAGTGTGAATTAATGTGGAGTAGCAGCTTTTTAGGACAATGTTTCTAGGAAATTGTTGTATTTACTCCTGATATGGGCACTACAAAATAGATGTGTGCAGCTGCAAACCAGCATGGTTACATTTACATCAGCTGCGACTCACTGTGTTAGATTATTGTGTGATTAACTGTTGGCTAATGGCCAAACGTGGATTTGAAGGGACAACACCAGCTTTTTGACAAACTGGCACAAATTTCCCCCCGAAAATGGTAAAATGGTTGGCGTTTGTCTCTAATGGGTCTAAAGGTACTTGCCAATTCCCCACTGGCTCACTGTGTGTTGGAGACTATCAGAGGTGATTATCAGATGATATACGTTGTAAGACAAATAATATTCCTAAGAATTTAGATTTAGCAATATCATTTAGTGTTCCCCTTTGTATCTCTAGCTGTGTCAAGCTGATGTGGGTGCTTTATGGCAATGCTGAATATTTTTCAGTGTGAGGAAGAATATTTTTTGTTTGCTGTATTGTTATTTTATCACTTCACAATATTAAGTTTTCTTTTACAAGTTTATATCTTCATTAATATGAAATAATACTTTATTTTGTATCGCCTTAACTTCCGTCAGAAATAACACTGTGTTTTGAGTTCATTCCTGCCTCCGTGAGCTTGCGTTTGGGTCCTCATCCTGCCTGCCCAGAGCCTAATCATGACAGAATCAAATCTTACTGATCTCATTTACATTTTTCAGGGTTTGCAGGATATGCTATAATGTGTAATCCTGCCTCTACACCGCCACAGTGAATATTACATCAAAAAAATCCAGATGTGATTGAAATTCAAGGGGTTTGACCAACATTTTGTTGTACCAATTTAGGACAGTTAATGCTTTTAATACATAAACAGTGGCTCGAAGGTAACTGGACAATCTAACATAATTTTAACTGGAAGTATTATTTTTAATAGTTGGATGAAAATCCTTTGCAGTCGATGACTGCCTGATGTCTAGAACGTGGACGTGAACAAATGCTACGTTTGCTCCCTTGAGTTGCTCTGCCGGTCCACCTTCAGTTGCTGCTTGTTTGTGGGTCTCTCTGCATTCACGTTTGTATTCAGTAACTGAAAAGCTGCATTGCTGGGTTTAGATCAGGTGACTGATATATCCTGTTTCTTTTGTCTTGAGAAACTCTTGGGTGACTTTCAAGGTATGCGATGAGTCATTATCCATTTACACTGTTAAACTCTGATCAGTTACACAGTGTTTGGCTGAATCTGAGCAGAAAGTATAGTCCTGTACACTTCACGCAGTTAACACTCACATCAATAAACACTAGTGACTGAGTTCCACTGGCAGCCGACATCTTAACAGAGCTGACAGGCAGTCGTGCCTCTCTGAGAGAGATCACAACTTGGTTAAATGCTGTGAAATTGTTTTATTTAACCATGGAAATAATTCTGTCATCATGCACTTTATGTGTCTTCTGTGGTCTGTCAGGCCTTTTTGGTGTTGCTGAGCATTCTTCCGCTTAAGAATGAACCATGTTGTTGATTTAATCCTTCCTAAAGTTTTTGCTGAACGTTTTTTTGGGCCCTGCGACAGACTGGCAACCTGTCCAGGGTGTACCCCGCCTTTCGCCCTGTGACAGCTGGGATAGGCTCCAGCGCCCCCCGCGACCCTGAAAAGGATAAGCGGAAGCGAATGGATGAATGGATGGATGGATATTTCAGGCATTGGTTTTTGTCCCTAACTTGCACTGATATCTCATTGGACCTCATACATGAAATTACAATGAAAAGCGATAAAAATACAAATTCAACACTTATGCTTTGTTTATTTATTAAACTGTGTCATTGTCCAAAAAAATTGAGCCCAACAGTACATATTGTGACACATGGAGTGCTTTTCCCTGCATATACAATCACTTAGCAAGGCCATGATGATTCACTTGGTAAAGTAAATCCGCTTGGCATCTTTCTTGGCCTTAAGACAACAATTCTGATGGCTAAAGATCCAAACGGGACCAAAAAAAACAAAACAACAACAACAACAACAACAACAAAAAAAAACAGTTTAAAAAAAAATACACCATTCCAAAATGTCTTGTGACAATCTCATTGGCTTAGGGAGTGATGATGTCATAGGGAGATCTTAAGAATCTTAAGTCCTTTGATGTTTTTCCTTAAGTAGGGGTGAGAAACAGCAAGTTTTAGTTCATTTTAGCAGCATCTGTGTTTGCAGCCTACAAAACGTTCACCACAGAAACATTTGGAAAGCTCTTCAAAGTCATCGTATAGAAAGTCCAACATGTTTCCAAGAAAAAAACCACCAATTCAAAAAGATTACGCCCCCTGTCCTTCCTGGCGTGGCCGGCCAATTTCCCCAAATGGCGTCTCATCTTTCCAAAGGGCATTAGAGGAGAGTAGGAAGGAAAACTACCTTCTCCAGAAAAAAATGCAACAAATTGAAGAAGAGAAACTTCAACTGGAGGACAAGTGTAGACGAATGGAAGCCCAAAATAAAGAGCTAGAAGAAAGACAACAGCGCCAGCCGGACATAAAAATTATTAATGAGGGCTGGGGAATCAAGTTTGCTCAGACCCGAGAGCAGATTGTGCACCTCATTAAAGAAAACAGGCAAAAGAGTGCAGAACTAAAAGAAATGACCAACCAGCTCCAAGACAAGAAAACGATGAGTGATAAGATACAACGGGATCTCCAATACATGGACCGAAAAAATCGGCTCCTCCAAAGACAGCTCCATGAAGCTGTGGAAGAAAAGAATAAATTCCTCCAACAGAAGGAAGAGCAGGACAAAAAGCAACGAGACATGCAACACGAACTGAAGAGCATGCAGGAAAAATACCAAATGCTGAAAGAAAGCCTGGATGAAACATTGCGCCAAAATAAAGACCTTCTTCAACAGAAAGAGCAACAACAAGAAAGACTGAAAGAAGGAAAACGTATCGTCCAGGACTTTGAGTCTAAAAATCTAAAACTGCAAGAGTTTTGTAATCAGCTGGAGGACAAAGCAACTAAAGTGGAAGAAGAAAAGGACAAACTAGAGAAACGGTGCTCGCAGATGCAGAAAAGGATTGATCAGATAGCGAGAAACAACTCCGAGCTCATTAAGTGGATTTTGGTGGAATTCAATAACTTGAAGCGTGAAAACACTCAAATGCAGGCGCAAAAACAACAAGAAGACAAAATACATGAAGACCTGCAGCTCACACTCCAAGAAATCCAGAAAAGAAACGAGCAGTTAGAAGACAAGCACAAAGAGGTCCAACAGAGAAATGCAGACATGCACAAGGACAAGCTGATACAGGAGGCAACATCCAAACAACTCAAAGACAAGCTTGAAGAACAACAAGCAACATTGGAAGAGGTGGAACAAAGATGTGAGAAACTTGAAAAGCAAAACGCAGAAACAATCGATGAGCTGAGAAATCTCATCCTGGAAAAAAAAGCGCTCGTGGAAAAGTGCATGAAAAAAAAGAAAAAATGGTTCCGCTTGTTCCAGAGGAGAGACGCTACTGCTTCCTCACCTGATGTAGCCTCGTCTTGCTCCACCTCTGTTAAACCCCCGAACCAGTCCCGGCAGTTGACTGTCCCCTCCTGAGCCTGGTTCTGCCGAAGGTTTCTGCCCGTTTAAAGGCAGTTTTTCCTCCCCACTGTCGCCAAGTGCTTGCTCAGAGGGGATTGTTGGGGTTTTCTCACCTCTACCTTTTTTCTTCATTTACTTGTTTAACTTTTTTCATTATTACTTCATTTTACCTTTTTTTTACTTGCTTGCATTTACTTGCTTGTTTAACTTTTTTTTCAACTTATCTAAATAATAAACCAATTAAATTTATCCTTTGAGTATTTTTCATCTCATCTTTACAGAACTTTTCCAAAACATTTTCAAACATTCAGATTTGTCTTTTATTTTCTTCTTGAAACCTCATAAATGGTGAACTTAAAAACCCGGAATATGGTTTGAAACATGGTTTCAGCTGAAACTGGCACATCATGCTTGAGTGTGTGTGTGTGTGTGTGTGTGTCAGGGTATCACTAGTTAGGTCATCATGTTTAGACTCATTCACTCCAAATTTATTTAGGCCAAATCTTTAAAACAGTGTCATTTCATACACATTTTCAATTGACTTCAATCGCACAAATGCAGAAATAATTATTTGCAGTATCTTATTTATTATGAGAATGTCATGACTGATCATTTGTACCTACACCACCAAAAATCGGGGCAAAAGGGAGGAGATCATGTTTAATCGGTTATAAGAAAAGGTTAGAAATATAAGTGCTGACATGAGCAGTGTCCACAGAAACCTCTGAATCTCAGCTCAAAGCTCAAATAAACCATTTCTAATAATAATATGAAACTAAACTGGGAAGTCATAAAGGAACTGACTCACGAGGAAACACATGGAAGGGCACACAGTCATGAGGGAGAAAGCGACACAGAACTGAGGGAGACGCGGACATAAATACACAGAGGTTTAACGAGGGAAGTGGGAGCACACGGGGAACACAGCTGAAAAAGATAATTGTAACGAGACAGGGCAGGAGTGAACACAACATGACGCATACTGACTGTCAAAGTAAAACAGGAAGTACACAGAGGTTCAGACAGGAGGAGAGAGAGAGCACAGACATAACAGGCTGGGGAAAACATTGAATGAAACACAAGGAGGGGAGACGAGGGCTCACAGAAACAGAGGGGCACACAGGGGGTAAAAGTCACAAGGTGAAATCAAATAAGGAACAACTTAACAGAGCAACCCAGGAACCGTGGCCTAAATAAAGAACAAAATACAAAAATACATAAAAACTAAGAATGCTGGGCCAACATGGCCCAGGACCATGACAGATTCGTTAGATCTAAATATTTATTTATGAGAAAAATCTGTTTTCTTACACTGTCGTTTGTCACTAGATCTCCTCGGGGCAGAATCCTATCTTGCACAATTTCTTCTTTGTTGGTAGTTTAAAGATCTTTTAGCTGGTAAGCCATTTCCTCATTTAGTAAGCTCTAGTTAAGTTTCAGTGTCTGGAAATAATGTTACAAATATTAATGTTGATTTTTTTTTACCAAATTGTAGTGGAATCATTTCAGTCAGACTAATCAGACTAGCACATATGTTTGCAATCCAGTTTTTACTACAAAAATAACAGCTGTGAGAATCTCGAACATAATAATGAGTTTTAATCATTACTGAACATGTAATAAAAAGAGCTTTGTGAGCTTTGTTCAGTAGATTTCGCTCGTAGAAATTTCCGTTTTCTAAGTTATTTGTTTCCAGATGTTTGCAGTGGCATTATGTTTGGATCCCAAGCTGCTCCTGCTTCACACACAAAGGAGCTTCTGACTGAATTACAGATATTTCTCATGTAATTTCAACTAATGGAAACTCTAATTCAAGATATCTGTAATTACATTTCAGCTATAGAAAAGGAAACTCTCAGATATCATTAACATCATTTTTGAATAGTTAGAATTACAGCTCAAGATATCTACAACCTCATTCTGACTAGTTAACCCCTCATTTAAAACGTATAATGAGGAGAAGGCAGTTATCTCGAATTGAGGGGAATTAAATATATCTTCAGTCGGAATTGTGACTAATCAGAAATTAATTTTAGATATGCAAAATAGGAGTTTTTCCAAGTAGTAATTCCACTGCAGATTCAGCCCATGTTCATTTTGGATTTGAAAAATGGAATTAAGAATATCTGAAAGAGAATGTGCAGTGCACTTAAATGGACACCATTTCTCCAAGAGACAACGACCTTGTTGATATCTGAAATGTTCTTTTTGGGCTCTGAAGAATTGAATGACAGATTTCTGCAGTACACATCCAGTGTAGGTATTAAAAGTGAAAACAGCTTGCCATATGTAGCATTCTGAGACTGTTTTTAATGACTTCGAGCTTACTGCAGTAGTTCTCTGCAAATAAATAAAATAATTATGCCTTTTTGTAATCAATATAATCAACCACATCAGCTCTCTGACCCCATGAGACCTTGTGAGAATGCATCCATGTGCAAGTAGCGTCAGAAATACTTGCACTGCTGCTTGAAACAACCACACAAGTCATTCTCAGCAGAAGAAGCAGGGCCCCCCCTGGGCCAATTAGCAACACGATGCATCATCGCTCCAATTTTCATCAACAATGAACCCGTTGTGTAGCAGTTAGGGCCATTCCAAATGTGAAATTTTGACCTTTTAATTACAGTGTCCCCATTGAGCCAATCAGTGTTTCTTTGTGAAATTGCACAAACAAAGACGCAAAGTGCGTCATCGTGTAAAATTGGACACAGAACAAGAAATGGTGCCTGGGCTGTGACGGGGGATTAATGCCCTAATGTCATGTTGCTTTATCCCTCCTTGGGGGAAAAAATGACACTTTCAAAAGTAGAAAAACACACATTGGTTTTATTTATTTTTTTAAATCCTTTTTTTAGACAAGAAAATAAAGCTGTAGTTCCATTTCTAGTAAATTTCCTTAAGCAACATACACTCACTGGGCGCTTTGTTAGCTGCAGCTTACTAGTACTGGGTTGCCTTCAGAGCTGCTTCAATGGTACAGATTCAGCAAGGTCCTGAAAACAGTCCTCAGGGACTTTGGTCCATGGACATGACAGCATCACACAGCTCATCCATGATGAGAATCTATTGTTCCATCACATCCCTGCTCTATTGGATTAATCAGAATGCAGGATCAGAGGATCAGAAGATGGGTATGCTGTGGTCATAAAGGGCTGAACATGGTCACCAACAATATTCAGGTAGGCTGTGGTGTTTAAACTATGCCCAGCTGGTACTAAGGGGTGCAAAAATAAAATATCCCCACATCATTACATCACCAGCCCCAGCCTGAAGAGTTAAAACAAGGCAAGACGGAGCCATGCTTTCCTGTTGTTTACTGTAAATTCTGACTCTACCATCGTAATTTTTCAGAAGAAATTGAAACTCTTCCTTCCGGGCAATGTTTATCCAATCTTCTGTTTCGGTGAGCCCAAGTTAACTGTAGCCTCGGTTTCCTACTCCTAGTTGTCAGGAGTGGCACCCGGTGTGATCTTCTGGTGCTGTAGCCCATCTGGTTCAAGGCTCAGCATGTTGTGCATTCAGAAATATATTAACTGGTTGTAACAAGTGGTTACAACAAGTATTTCTACCCAGAGCTGCCACTCACTGGATATTTTATTTTGGGACCATTCTTTTTAAACTCTAGACGTGGTTGTGCAGTTTCTGAAATACTCAGATCAGCCCACCTGGCACCAACAACAATGCTACATTCAGAGCCACTTAAATCCCCTTTCTTCCTCATTCTGATTCTTAGTTTGAACTCCAGCAGCTTGTCTTGATCATGTCTAGATGCCTAAATGCACCGACTTGCTGTCTTGTGATTACATATTTGCATTAATGAGCAGTTGAGGGTGTACCAAAGACTTTAAAAACATTTTGTGTTGTCCAAATGCATTTAAGTGTTATTTTGGCTTCTTTTCAGGTGTGGGACTTTAACGGCCGCTGCCTTCACAGAATGAATGCTGGCCTGGGTCGTGCTGTCAGGATCTCTCAGGTGTTGTTGCTGAAGAGAAGCATACTGGCGATGGGCTGGGAAAGGTAGTCGTGTATATATTTAAGAGATGTTATTATTTTGATTATTGTTGTTTTGCTCATTTGTGTTTCATTTTAAACACTGAATCCATAATGTACAACACTGAACAACTGTGTGTAAAAATGACTGTGTGTGAAAGCATCTGCGTGTGTGTTTGTGTGTTTCTGTCCTTTCTTGCTCTGTCTGGCTGCCAAAAGCTCAGAGCCAACCAGACATCTGGACCCTAACAAGTCAAAACGCTCCAGGGCGCTCATATTTGCTTTACTATCACTACCTCATATTTGTGTGATTGTGTGTGATTGTGTGTGTGTGTGTCTATTCTTTTTATACTCACATCACATCTGCTCTTCATCATCATCATCATTTCACACCCAGTGAGCTGAACTCAGCAGTGTGCTATCATCAAGTTATACGACTCGCTCCCTTTCTGTCTTTCCGTCTCATCGCCACATGCGCGCACACGTCCCGACACGCGCACGCACGCAGACACACTCTTTCTCGCTCTCTGGGGAGTCACAGTGGTAAAGCGAACATAGACGACAGATCAGCAGCAGTAAAAGAAAATGGTGCCGTTATGACTTTCATTACTCATATAATTTCCTGTTTCTTCGCATCAGCCTAGACCGCAGTTTAATCCATATAGCGCTGTGTCACATGGCATCCAATTCAAAGTCCTATCAGCTTCGGCTGCTCAAGCGATCTCACGCGGGTTGAAATATCCACATCCCACTGCTAGACATACTTCTCAGTTTGAAACCAAAGTGCATCATTATTTCATTTCACATGCGGCAGCAGCTCAACAATAAAAAGCAAAAGTTCTGTGATGAGAGAACAAAAGAGTAAAGAAGAAGAACTCATTGCAGGTGTGCTAAAAGTCCTCCTGAGATGAAGAATATTAAAGCGTTGCATATTCATGATATCCCCTGTAGCGCTGTAGTGTAAAGGAACTGCTTCCATGTTCATTACCAACACTGCCTTGATGCATTGCAGGTGTAAAGCAAAGTTTGAATGTGTGGCAGAGGAGGTATAATTTATGGAATAAATAACTGATTAATGCAATGTTTCTTCAGACTACGGGGGGAAAAAAGCAATTTCATGGGGGCAGCATGGATGGCAAGGTTCAAAATTTATAGTGAAATTAAATGAATATGATTTTTGTTGGGAAAATAAACAAATGAGTCTGCTAATGCTATAATGATTACCTTTAATGCACTCAAATTCAACTTATTTCTTTTTTTTAATGAGCAAAATAAAACTTTTTTCTTTGGGGTGGGACATAAGCCTGCTACAGTTCTGTGCAAAATCTTGGACCAGTCTTCATATCTTTATATTTTGCTTCCAAGGAGTCACGCTTTATTGTAACATTTTTAACGTGCGCAGTAGGTCTCCAGGTTTTCTGAAAGTTGTTTTCAGTCTAAACCTGTACTTGATCATTTTGAGACCTTTTTGTTTTTTTGCTTATTTCTTAAGCCTCTTAACACTGACCTATGAATCATGCAATCATAAAAAGGGCACCGATCTCGAATACCTGAACCAGTGCTGTGTCTACACATAACAGACAACTTAGCAAAGGATACATTTTAAATGGTATCTTTTGGCACTTTGTTGTTAGCAGCCTGTCGTAGAAGCACATTATTTGTTCCAATTTCCTTTGTTGAATCTATAGAAAATCCCAAAGATAACACAGTTCAACAGGCATAAAATAGGATTTTTGCACCAACGAGGTGATTCCCAAAGAACTATTAGCTGAAAATGACATATCTAAGCATGCTGTGATCTATACATAGCCCCGCATTGCACTGCTCCCTTCACCTTCAATTTAATCCATGCTGAGATTCTTTCCTTAAGTAATTTAAAAAACTGGACAAGTAGAGGACAAAAGAGGAAGACCTAGAGGGCCTAAAAATACTATGTACAGCAGATGAATATTATCTGAAAGTCATGTCTTTAAGAAATAGGAAAAAAAAAATCTGACAAAGGCCCAAAGAGATGCATTTGACCCTTTAGTTGATCCATTACCAGATAGTTTCTGAAGCCTCATCAGAAACTATCTGGGTAGCTGTCAACAAGCCGTCTTAAGGAAGGGAAATGGGGACACAATGAAACACTGTCAGTCATGGATTGGCCTCTCCTGGAGCCGGACCTCAACATCACTGAAGTAGTGTGAATTCATCTTGACAGAGAGCAGAACAAAAGGTAGCAGACATCCAAAGAAGACCTTCGAATGTCCTTCAAGAAGCTTGGAGAACTAGTCCTGAAGACTACAAGCTACAAGAAACCTGTCTATAAGAGTTCAGGTTGTGTTAAAGAATAAATGTTGTCATAACAAATACAGACTTTCAACATCTGAGATTTGTAAATTTAATTATTTTTTGCCTTATTTCCATGTGTATTTGCTGCACCTATTTCCCAGCATAATATTATAAAAAATGAGAGGTGACTGTTGGGTCTGCGCTTCCACAGGCCCCACTGGTTTAGAGACTTATTCCCGTTAACAAAGCAAGACGAACAGCTCAACCGGTTTTCACATGTTAGCAAGGGGAACCGGACGGCAGCAGTCCTCTGCCATTGGTATCAAGCGAGTCCAAAGAACCAGCTTCCCTTACAGCCTTTTATTTCTGTGACACACAGTTTACACTGTTTGTGTGACCACCTGCTCACCAAAAGGGTCATAAAGGCAGGAAGTTTACTAAACAAGAAAACAGAACCTTCACCTAGGATGTGCCTATAATAAAACACTACAGCCTCCCCACCATTCAACAGCCTGGGGAGGGCAATAGAAACAGGAGAATGTCTTTGATCATACAGTTTGAACCAAGACTTACAAATTTAAGTACAATAATGGCAACATTTAACAATATGACTCCAACAGTGACTCTATACTTTTGCACAGTACTGTAACTACTGTGTAACTAACTAGCAACTGCTGTTGCTAGGGCTGCTCCGAACTGCCAGTAATACTAATGATCATTATAATAATAATTTAATATAACATGTATCCTGATTAACACATATTGTGTTGCCTAAAGAAAGAGAATTAATAATGATGGTCCAGTGTGCATCTTATCTTAAAACGGTGTTGGAGTCTTATATGTGTCATTTTTACACCATTTTCTTCCCTCTGTGTTTGTCCCTCTGTAGGAAGTTAACAGTTTTCCGCCTGCATTCCTTCTTGCAGTCTACTGTTGAGCCCTGTGAGTGGAAGGGGGGACTCCAGCATCGCGGTGCTGTACTGTGCGCCGCGTTCCAGCCCCCACAGACTCTAGTGACAGGTGTGTGTTTGTACATGCAACGTAAATGTTTCTTTTACTCAGTAAAGTTTTGCAGTAACAGAAGCGTCATTAACAATGCATGTGTGCATTCATGCCTGTAGCTTTTGTGTGCACCTTTCCTTTTCGATTACACTTTCACAGCTTATAAGAACGAGAGCTTGTGCAGAAGAGAGAGAGAGAGAGAGTTGGAAGAAAGGGGGAAAAAACAAACACAGGCTAGGAAATTAAAATGAATCTGAGAAAACAGACTTTAGTTAAATGAAAAATAACTGGCTGCAGTTATCTGCTGATTAAAGTAAGTGGTGTTGTTATCAAAGGACTCAAGCTTCACGCTTCTCTGTCTCTGCTGGAAATGGCTGTGTGTGTTTTTTGTGTGTTTGTGCACATGTGAAGGTAGAAAGAGACTTAATAGAGCTCAGAATTCACAATCAAAGAACTGTACTCTGTGTGTGTGTGTGTGTGTCCATTTTTGGCTTTTTTTCTCTTTGTTTTTCTTGTTGAACGTCAAATAATATCCACAGTATAAACACAACAAAACTCTACAATATAAGTAAAAAAAAAACATAAAAAATAATGAAAAAGTGAAGTGAAAATACCCTAATTAGAAACTCCCCATGTGGCAGATACAGTAGATCTGCCAGACCCTTTTAAGTCGGTGTTCTCCCCTGTTGGCCTTTGTTGGTGCAAACCACATTACTCAACAACAAGCACAACAGCTTCCATTTTCTCTGTTGTGGGCTGACATTTGCCTCCACCACAGACCGAAACCTTTAAATGTGAGAATGCCTTAATTTGCCATTTCCATCTTAATTAAATTCGCAATTAGAAGCAAGTAAACTGGAAAGGTCGTCAAGTATAATGAGGACAAAAAACCCTCACACGTGTTCCTGTCAGTACTGCATCTTACTAGAAAATGAAGAAATCCCTGTATGTCTGTCTGCGTTCTGAGTGTGGAGGGGAGGGGCTTCAAACACAGACAGGTGACACAGGGACTCATAAACCGAGATGAAATGAAAGAAGTGTGTTTGTTTTTTTAAGTGAAAAAACTAGAAATGCACAGATTGCAGTTTTGATTGGCTGATTATGATTTTGTTTCATAAGTTTTTTCCCACTTCAGATTGTCATATGAGACTGGCAGGGACTGACATCTAGCAGTTTGGAGGACCACATAATTTTGCAAGAATAACCCTTTTTCCCCTCGTGTGTGCTTTTCACTCGAGTGTTTCTCATAAAAAACAGAAACTATCTTTTGAAGGCAGTTTTCCTTTATTGGTTAAATTGATCCTTTGCCCAATAAATCACAATCTTCCAGGTTTGTGGCAGCAGATTGGGAGGGGTCTTTTCCTTTCCAGCGTGACTGTGCCCCAGTGCACAAAGCTAGGTCCATAAAGGCATGGTTGAATGAGCCTGGTGTAGAAGAACTTGACTGGCTCGCACAAAGCTCTGATCTCAACCCCATCAAACACCTCTGAGATGAACTAGAATTACTGCAAGCCAAGCACTTCCCCTCCAGCAGCTGTCTGACCTCACAAATGATCTGGATAAATGGGCTGAGATTCCCACAGATACACTCCAAAATCTTGCGGAAAACCTCCCCAGAAGAGTGGAAGCTATTAAAGCTCCAAAGGTGGGACGGACTCCACATTAATGCCTATGGATTTAGAATGGAACGCCATCAAAGCTCATACTGATGTCAGTGTGTAGGTGGTCAAATGCTTTTGTCCCTGTCCCTCGCCAAACAAATACAGGTGCAACAGATTTACAGTTTATAAATAAACTAAGCAACTAACAAGACACTGGTTATTGACCAAGAGTGTTGACTAGTGACCAACAGTCAGCTATGATGCTTTTTTTCTGCGACATGCAGTAACTAAACAACTTTTTTTTTGTATTTGAACACTGATATTTTTCTGATAACACACCTAAAACATACATTCACAATTATTAATGGCATAACGTGTGGGTTATACAAAGCTGAACCTGCAAAGGGCAGAGGTAGTGAAGGTGGATGAGTTTCTAACCATCCAAAGCCACTCAGTGGACTCACAGAGCAGTAAAGAAGACAGTGCGGGCAGGGTGGAGTGGGTGGAGTGGGTGGAGTGAGTGGAGGGTGGATGCAGGGTTTGGAGATGGTGTCACTGCCAAAAAGACAAGAGGATGTGAGTCAGAGGTGACAGATGTTAAGAATTTCACTCTGAATTCTCATTAATTAATTAATTAATTAATTAAAATCATTAACCGTCTAATCAGTGAATGAATGTTTTTTAAATCTAACAATCAGCAGGAGCCACATTAAAACCCACTGTAATGTAACAGTCTGGTTATACCTAATAAGGGCGACAGCTAATTTAAGTTTGAAGTTTTCTAAATCTGCAGAATTGGTGTTTGGATGAAATGGTTAGATGACGACATTAAGAAAACTCAAGTGTTAATACTGGAGGCTAAGCAATCAACCTGTTCTTACAGGCACTGTTTAAACAGGCTCTGCACTGGTTCATCCAATAAGTTCAAGATCTATTCCCAATAAAAAAGTTACAAGCAGTTCTCTTTTCACATTCTGTTTCTATACTTGTATTTTCTAATTCTGATTCTCTCTGCCTCTCCCTCCCTGAGTCCTTGGAGAAACAATTACTCAGTACCTCACTGAGGGTAGAACTGTTACACAAAATGTGAAAAAAAAAAAAACCTGAACACTGAAGAACATTTTCCGGCGTTACCATCAAAATGATTTGGCAGCTGATTAGTGCATGGACTCAGCGGCGTGAGCTGCAAATGACTCGCACATATGAAATCAGGGTAGTGTCCTAAAATCACACCAGCGCTTATCAAAATGCAGAAACACTGGGCGCCTCTGGCTAATGGAAGAGCAGACGAGAAGCGTTCGTCTTCCAATCACTCTATTTTTCATCCCACTTCTTCGAGTTCATGTGAACTTTTCAAAAACATTTTTTCTAAAGTTTTTATGCATGATTAAAAAAAAAAAAAAAAAAAAGCTTCTAAGTTTCTTGTGGACCTTGCAATCCCCCCGCCCCTTCCTTGGCACTTGATCACATCTGCCAAGCTGTCACACTGAGTATCAGCCATCATTAACAGAGAAACCAAGTAGCTGCTCTTTACATGGACAAATACATAGAATTAACGGCTCTGTCATGGTTTTTAGCATGTGAAGACGGCTTGCTTTGAAATGTCGGCATGACCCCTCAGTACTCATCACTTTCTAAGGTTTTTTTTTTTTTTTTTGCCTGGGGGATTGAACTGGCAATCCTCCAGCCACTGGTCCACTTGTATAACCCTCAAACTGCAAACACTCTGCACCCAATTTGCCCCAGTATGCTCTTCACTTTGTAAAGTTGTATCACTTTGGCTCACGTATTGAAAGTTCAGCTGCAGTTTACCAGTCTGTGTGAGCAGCGTGCAGACACAAACTGCAGGGCCCCTCTCTGGCCTTCTGAGACAGATCAAGCCCACAGATAAGTACTGAGAGCGATAAAGTGAGGGATGGAGGTGGAAAGGTAGATAAGAGGGGTATTCTCGAAGCTGGAGGGAGAAATGGTTTGGAAGGAAATGAATAGTTGGAGCTAGAACAAAAAGCACGAATCAGGAGCTACTTTGGAAACTTCTTCAAAGTTCGCTGTGCAATTTCTTTCCCCGTGCTCAACCCCCCGCCATCAATTTATTTATCCATTTTTTATCTAATCTCTGTACTTTAGACTGCCCACCCCCCTCCATCTACACATAGCCCCGCATTGCACTGCTCCCTCCACCTCCAATTTAATCCAAAATGCCCAATTTGAATTATGTTTATTAGAACTCTTGCAGTGGAAGCAAGGGTGAAATGAGTGTGTTTCTGCCTTTCGAGCATCTATGTGTCTGTCTGTGCGTGCATGTTGTACGGCTGCAGGGAGGGTGCTTGTATATTTTAAGAAAAAACTTTGGAAATGCGCAGGCTGAATGCAAATGAGTCACCTCATAAATCACATTTTTTATATTTTGAGCTTCAGTGTTTTAATGTCTAGAAGGAGAAAGCGTTAAGCTGGGGGGAAGAATCAAAAACATAACCTTTGCGACAGCTTTTCGTCATCAGAGGTGCTGGAATATCCACATCTGCTAACATCTTGTCCAAAAAATTCATAAAATGGTGTAATTCATTCCTAACTCCTCTTACATTTGAATATCTTGTGTGTTACTCCCCTCCCCTGGCCTTTGGGCATATGAAAAGGATGGAAAAAAAATGAATGAAAGGGAGGGGGTAAAGGGAAAAAAAAAGGGTGAATCGCATTCGCATTGCTATTTCCTGCATTTCCACGCTTATCTTCTCGCACATTAAAGTAAAAGGTGCATGAGAACTGTGCGCTATTTTCTACATTAACTTTTGTTTTTTTTTTTTGGAGTTGCAAATTCTTTCTTTGACAAATCCACCGAGCAAAAAGGCGGCATCTAAAAGCGATGACGCATTAGTTTCAGTTGGCTGCATATTTCTTCGGGGTTGTAGTGAGTAATGCTCTTTTCACATCAAAGCATCGGTGCTGCCAAGTTATGTGCTTGTGCCGCCGAATGAAGGCAGTGGTGGCATCATGGCCACCAGTGAGAAAAGTCAATTTAAAGTTCTATTTGGCCTCGCACCTGCTTAGGAGATGGTCCACGTGTCTGTGTTTGTGTATATTATTTTTGCGAGTGTGTGTGTGTGTGCGCACGCATAGTTTGGGTCTTGAGTTGAATCAAGTTGTAGCAGGAACATTGGGTTGATGGGGGACTGAGGCCTCCTCATCCATATTCAGTGTTTGCTAGGTTCTGCTTGACTTCTCACTCACACACACACACACACACACACACACACATACATGCACGCGCGCGCGCACACACACACACACATTTCTGTGCACACAAACACAGCAGGATATATGGGTTCTGTGTATCTCCTTCAGTCTAACCCCCCTTTTCACTTTTCCTTCCTTCTTTGAATCCCTTAATCCTTTGTGGATGAAAAACTTCCAAGCAACCAGTCACCAACTAATCTGAAGTTTGATGAATGGCCAAAATGTTTTGCAACAAATAGAAATAGCAAGTGCAGAAATCAAAGGACACGATGACAACAATGAAATTTTTCTTTTTTTTTTGAGCAGAGGGGGCTCTTTTTGTGTATATATAAATCTGTTGGGGGAAAATGATAAACAATATTTAATATCATTGATATTAAATCAAGTGATGCCACTTGAGTTGGCATTAACTGAGGCAGAGGAATGGAAGTTCAAAAATGACTCTGTGGAGTCAGAACTTTTTACCACAGACATTGTGCTGGTGGGTTAACTGGAACAGGTTTCATGGACTTCCACCAAAAAAAAGCTGGCACCACAAATTTGCTGGGCCCAAAGCTGATTTTAATAGACATGGGAGGAGCTGCCGCGAGAAATTCACTAATGACTGGCTGATGTACCAGACAGATTCTGTCTGCAATGATTTTCATATCAAGGAAATTACTTGTCAAACCTGTCAAAATGTGAGCTCGCTCTCACAAGGCATCCAAGGCAAACTGGCTCCATGCTGGCACTTAAAGCAGTAGCACAGGCTCTGTAATGGTAAAAACTAGCTAAAAACTCATCTGACCTCTGTAGCCATTTGTGGGCTTGAGCTTATTCGCCAAAAATACAATGAGTATAACATCTTTGTTTCTGCCAAATCAATCAATCTTTTTAAAAACAAAATCATGTTTTACAATACTGAACAAAAGTTTCGGGCAACCCCTCATTTCTTTATATTTTTGCTCCAAGGACCAAGACTTTCTTGTAATTGTTTAAAGTGGTCTTGAGCAATAGTTTACCAGGATTTCTGAGGATCTTTTAAAATTTTTCTTTAGACTTTGGCTGCTTTTTCATTCATTTTTAGTCCCATCCTTGTGCCCGACCACATTCAGAGGACTGTTTTGTTGTTTGATCTGATCTATGAATCACTCAAGCCTAAAAAGTCATCAAACCTAAGAGATGAACCGATGTTGTGTCTGCACTTAGACCACTTAACAAAGAATCATTTTAAAATTGTCTTTTGTCTTCGTTACTAGCAACCTGTCACAAAAAACACATTTTCCTCTGGTTTCTTTAGTTACATCTACAAAGACAAATAATCGTCAGTATGTTTGGGAAAGTTCAGGAGAGACGTAGCACAGTGAGTGCCTACAGCCATCTGTGATACACGTTCTGGGCTCTTTCATGAACAGTTTAGGTAATTAACACCAGTATTAACTTTGACAGCCATTTCTGATTTAGTTTTAGTCAACCAAATAACATGAATCAACTGTAGACCAGAGATGGGCAGTAACGCGTTACTTGTAAAGCGTTACTGTAATCCGATTACTTTTTTCAAGTAACGAGTAAAGTAAGTGATTACTATTGCAAAAACGGTAATTAGATTACTGTTACTTTCCCGTAGGAATGCTGCGTTACTGCGTTACTAAAAACGTGATATTTTGCGAGAATGTCTCATGACAGTGCCATAAGCAAGTGCGAGGTTTGTGACAACAGCTGTGTGCAGATCAACAATGGATAATATATGGAGTGCGGGAGAGAGTATGAGCGTGCAGCGTTTAAAGCGTGGAAGTACTGACCTTACTTTACGTTTGATTCCATAAAAAGTGACAAAAACATTAGTGTCCGTTGTGCGCGGGAAGAAAACTTCTTTTTACAGCGAAGAAAAACCCCTAAACTTCCAAGCAAGCACCGAGTAGCTATGACGTAATGGGAAATTCACAGAGAAACTCGCGGATTCTTCCACTGACCGCTGCGCACACCTGCACCAGGGTAAACCTCCGCCCACCCACTCCTGCTTTACAGGTGAAAATAGAGCAAAAGGACTGCTAGTCTTTGATGTTATTTATTTTCTGCTGTGTTTTACTTGCATCTATTTGAAAGACTGAGTGTAAACACAAAACATATTTTATTTTATGTGCTGGAATGTGCAGAAAATAGGTTTAAATATTGAACAAATTTCTTCCAGTCAGAGAATGTTGCATATAATTAAATTTTTGCTTGATGCATAAAGTTAAAAGATTAAAACTAATAAAACAAGTTTTAAAAAGAGACTTTTCCATTTGATTACATTTTGTATGATGGATTATGTAGAAAAAGTAGAATTGGGCTGAAGATCTATCGCTTTATTACCTATTCAGGTTGTAAATCGTGTTGTTAAAAAGTAACTAAGTAACTAAGTAATTAATTACTTTTGAAAATAAGTAATCAGTAGAGTAACGGGATTACTTTTTGGGGGAAGTAATTAGTAATTAGTTACTGATTACTTTTTTCAAGTAACTTGACCAACACTGCTGTAGACTAAATCTACAGTTCACTCAATCAACTAAAATCTAACGTATAAAAGTTGTTGTGTTTTTACTGGCGAGAGTTTCTCCACACACTTTACAAAGCTTTACACTTTATCTGGGAGCTTCCCCCTTCCTGTTTTTTGGCAGCAGATCAAATGTGTGCATCTAACCATACTGCAGATTACTACCGATCAGTTCACTCACTTCCAAGTGAGTAGTGTAGATCATGTGGATAGAGAACGGAACAAAAGGCAGGTGGCATCCAAAGAAGAGCTTTGAATGTCCATTAAGAAGCCTGGAGAACTATTCCTGAAGACACCTTAAAGAATGGACAAGAAAGCTGCCTAAGAGATTTAGGGTTGTGTTGAAGAATAAAGGTGGTCATAACAAATACTGACTTTCAGCATTTGACAGTTTGCCTACATTTTAATAAATCACCACCCATTTTCTGAGCAAAATATAAGCAACGAAGGGTGACTAGAAGTTTTTGCACAGAATTGTACGTCTGCCAGTCACTGCTGCTGTTACTAACTCTGACACTGCAGTCAGAAGTATAATAGTACTAAAGTATAGAGCTGCAGTTCAGACTACAGGTGTTAGAGCTATCCTTGATACTACGGTACATCTACTACCATCACTGCTGCTCCCATTGACGCTATTCTGCTGCTAATGGAGCGAAGCCTGTAAGCAACGTTAGACAGACAACCCATTCTCCTCCAGTAATATCCCAAACACAGCCCTTTCATTTGATGATCCATTTAAGCAAACTCTTTTTGCCACCACTGGGAGTTCAGGCTGTGTTGCAGAATAAAGGTGATCATACCAAATACTGACTTTTGAGTTTGTTAAAATGACAAACCGTGCAAACGCTTTTCTTATTATATGTTGTATCTCCACCTACGTTTGCACACTTTTCAATAAATTGCTGCAGCTCTTTTTTAGTATAAAAAGATGAGAGGTGGCTCAAGACTTTTGCACATTGCTGTGCAGTGATAAATCTGTGTAGTACTATTTTGTGAACGTACTTCTTTGTATTTCTTGTTATTATCCCCTGTTTAAATATGCAGTGTGATGTGTACTCTATGTATGTTGTCAAAATTGTGCAGGCTAAGTGCATCAAAGTGATTTTAAAAATTAATGAGGGGGATTAAAGCATCTACATCTTAAAGCTCAACATTGTGTAGATGATGCAGAAATCTGCTCTCATTTTCTCTGACCCCCTCTGTCTCAGCCGTACACACACACACACACACACACACACACACACACACACACACACACACACACACACACACACACACACACACACACAGTACATGATAAAAGTCACTTGAAATACAGAAGCTGGCCCTGGGCTGCATGAATAATGCAGCAGACTGGCACTCTCATAAACTTTATACCTCCTATTGCTCACACACACTCACCTCCCATAGCCAACACACTCCTCACACATCTCATTAAGTCCTGCTGTTGGACTGTTGAGCGACCTGATGAGATTCCTGCCATTTTTGACAAACACATTGCCATGCATGTGCTCTTGCTTATATATAATGTAGATTACTTCAAAAGCACTTCTTCTTGCAGTAAAAGTTAGGGGTTGAGTGTTGGAACAGATGGTAGCTGGGGACAGATGTTGAACTTTATCTTTAGAGAAGTTTTTAGTGGCCAGCTTGCATGATTCAGCAGCAAGATAAGAAAGTCAGTGTGTGTTGATAAAAAGTTTTCTTTTGTGTGTGTGTGTGTATAGTCTTTGTATTTCTTTTACTGTGAAGACACTTGGTAAACGCAAGAATTTGTAAAGCACAGGCGGTGAAGTTTACTATATACTGCCATGAAGCAAAGTACAGTTTTTAGAAGGGTTTTTTTTTTGTTACCAAGTTCTTCCTCTGTGTTTTGTCCCTCTTCTGATGTGAGCAGGAAGCTACCATGGCGAGATCATAGTGTGGAACAGCAGCACAGAAAAAGCTTTGAGGAAACTGCGGCCACATGACGAAGGGGAAGACCACAAGAAGCAGCAAGGTGCCACTTTCAACGACAGCAGCTGCAAACACATTCAAACCGTCTTTTCTGTAATTATTATTAGACGTTAATCCTTCCAAAAATCTTTAAAACGAGGAGAAATTAAGTTAATGGTTTTTTTGCCTGTTTCAGTTTGCTTTGTCTTCTGTTCCTCATTCTCAACTCTGACACTGGGTCATTTCCCCACTTCTCACTTCTCAACGTGCTTTTGAATGACAGAGGACTCGGACAGCTGCGATGCCATCACCAGACTGTTCTTCATTCCAGGACGCACATCTGTAACAACTGCAGGTATAGATTGTGGACTCTTTAAAGTGTTATTCAAAGTAAGTCCTAAAAGATGTGGGAGGCTGTATGTTTGTGTAATGCTGTGGGGCAGCCTCAGCTCAGTACTAAATGTCAGCTGAGAGAGAGTGGAGAGAAAACTATTTTCACCCAAACAAATTCCGTATTTTGACTTTTCTAACTTTTCTCCTAACAATAAAACAATCGCATTTGCAAATCAGCTAATTTCACCTTCTTGCTGTGAACCTCTTTAAGCATGCTTGCTGTAAAAGCGTTGTAGTGCAAAACCAAGAGCGGAAGCTGATGCAAACAATGAAGTAACTTTAAAGGCGTTCTACATTTTAAAATGCCAGATCTGCTGAATATATGGCCTTGCATTTATTTATTTTTTTTAAGGATGTTTTACACAGATTGTGTGTCTGGTGTTTACATATTTTAAATACAGTAAGGCTGTGTGGAAATACTGTACAGCATCTGCACATCACTGATCCTTTGATGTAGCAAGTTTTCCAAATTTGTAACTACTTTCCTGCCAAAGTTTACTTTCCTGTATTTATTTAAAAAATTCCCTGGTCCCTTGACTTTTTCAATCCTTTTAGATTTATTCTTGCTGTTAAGTAGCTGCTGCTTCTTTGAGCTGTAGCTGTTAGGTGCTTTAAAAACAAAAAAACACGATCGGCCTCTGCGCCTGCTGCTGCTGCTCGGGCTTGCTGTAGCAATGAGGTATGTGGCTCTGTTGATGATGTTAGTAGAGCAGTTTTTTCTATGGGTTGCCAGATCCAGGGAGAACTAAACAAAGGAAGCCCTGGCCATGTTTATTGTTGACAAAAAAAGATCTCATTGTCAGTCAGAACTTGTACAAATTTCTTACTAATTCGATTATTTCAGTGCTTAATGAAATATGTTGCTGATCTTTTTTGTTTTTTGTTTTTTCAGTATCGTGGATGTTTGAGATTCCCACTTAGCAACAATATGAGCATTTTTAATCCATAATTGATTTTGTAGGCAGATTACATTTTAGACCACATGGGTACACTCTAACTGCCTTATTGTAACTCTGTTTGACTTTCTCCTATTGGTACTTGTGGTGTTGCTCCCACAGCATGCGTTTTCTTTTTCAAATCTAGTCCAAACACACGTCTAAAATAACCGATGCCTCTGGTTATTGCAGCCATTCCTATTTCTGCATTTCCATCAGGTGCTGCAGATTTGGTGTCCTGCGGGGGTTCAGGTACGGTCAGGCTCTGGAGCGCCCAGCACGCCCGTCTGGTAGGACAGTTCACGGCCCACGAAGGGGACCTGGGATCTATTGTAATAGCTGTCAGTCCCTGTGGAGAATATTTAACCACAGCTGACAGGGAAGGGACAGTCAAGATATGGGACGTGAAGGTGGGTTTGTGCACAATTTTGTATATTGTGGTGTTAAAAAAAAAGGAGTAAAAAAGAGAAAATGACGGAGACTGATGAAAACAGAGCCCGAGGGTGGGACAGAGATCAAGAGGCAGACTTTAATAGACAGTGAAGAAAGAGTGGACCCTGAATATTTCCATTAAATCCAAGCGTGTTGTTCACTCTGAAAATGACAGCCCTGTCTGTCATTGTGATGTCTCAGCAGCTTGCTGGAGTACAGTGAAGACAGTCAATCATTTAGAAAATCTCCCCTGATGGATTAGTGGAGAGAGGTAATGCCTCCATCCTCTTTGGTTTTTTTGAAAATATTACTTTAAAGCAGTAGAGGCCATTAGAAATGGATGAGATTTGTAATTGCTTCCTTTTTTAAACAAAAGATATTGTTTTTGTGGACCACCTCGATTAGAAGAGGAGTGATGAGGAGTCATCACATCATCAGTAATGTCATCCACGTCCACTGAGATTCAGTTCATCACACGAGAATGTCCCACGCGTTTGGTCACTGAAGAGTTTTCATACCTCAGAGAGGCCTTTCGACTTTTTGACTCTTGTTATGAAGACTTGGATCGTGCCGTCAGTATGAAGCATAGCTGCATCACTGTCATGCTCATAATCACAGTAAAAGAACACCCTCTCGGGTATTATTGCCACAATATTCAGAGCTCAACTCTCTGTCACAGTTTATAAGGGGATGAATTCAGATGGGTACGTCTCAATTGGCTTCCAGTTTAATTTATGGAGATTTATGTATATATAGTTGAAGCTGGGCAATCTCAGTGCTCTGGTGGAAATTCTGTCCCTTCGGCTAGTTTTGAGCGCACCTCAGAATCAGCTGGATAACTAACATGATTGCACAGTACAGAGTTGTGCGCCCAGACATTTCTCAGGTCAGTCGCAGGCGTCACCTTAAAATGATGTGCAACTTAGTTAAATAAGTTTAAAGTATTTAAAGTAACTGAAAATAAATGTTTTGTGCTTAAATTGTAACTCTTAACACGGAACTTAAATCTTGTAGTTATTAGGTACCCTCAGTGTTATCTTATTGTAACACATGAAACTCCTCCTATCTGAAAAGGTTCTTATCTATAAATAATAACGTAATTATAATGTTGCCTAGCAACCACCTAAGAATCGATAAAATGATCCACTTGAAGCCTTTATGCAATATCATCACTTTATAAAAGCATTTCATTTCAATTTCAACAGACCAAATATAAATGATTAAAATACCAAACTATGATTCACCAGGTGTATAAACTGTAACTTATGAGTTACAGTTAACAGGTTATAAGTTTAGAGGTTTTATTTACTCTGCAAAACTAACAAGCCAAAGCAGTAAATGTCAGAAATTGATTAAAAATGTACTTTATCTGCTTTAAGATGCCAATAGAGGCATTCATGGCCAGCTAGGTTACTACCAACATTGGAAATGCTAACTGGGCCAAAGAGGACATCATTAGCTAATATGATTCTGTGGGTTATACAGGTTATGGTGGAAAAGTCACCTTTTACAGCGGGATCTCACTTTCATTGTACACTCCAGCTGCGGCAGCTCTGTCATTAAAAAGTTTACTCTTCAGGAGCCCCAGCTAAACATAGCCCTAAGTCTTTCTTTGAAAAAAGCATTCGTCTCACTCTGTGTTATCTATGTTAAGCAAAATTATTCACAACACAAATCATCTCCAAAAAGTCGGATCTTTCCAGAATTTTACTGCACTGTAATATTAGCACTAACTAGCTTTTCTGCAGTGCAATATCAAGGATTTTCCTTTATTTCAGGCTTCAACATAAATCTTCAGCTCCTGAGGTTTCATTCCATAGAATGCACAACACACTTCTCGCTCAGTCTTTTGGCATACCATAATCACCTATTATGTACTACATACAGTTTTATATGAATTAAGTACCTCAGTCTTTTAGTCATTTTTTATGTCTGCCTGCAAAATCTATGGTCACCAATAAAACACACAAGAAGTGGTAATGAGAGTGGTAAATCTGCCACTGTTGCCATTGTAACCTGCTGTGTGATTTGAGAAAACATTAAGCTTAGCAACGGTAACCATGGGTGGCAAGGCTGAGCGGTTGTGTAATGATCTGTTCCTCTGTCCCTCAGTATTATTGCCTCACACCAGGTGAAGGAGTCAACAAAGAACTCCCAAAACTGCTATCTAGTTTCCATCCACACCTCGACCACGTGACTCACCTGGAGATGTGTTTACATGGCGATAAGCTCCTCCTCCTCTCAGCATCGTCAGACTGCAGTCTGGCTCTCAGTTACCTGCCTGGAGAGACCGTCGGTTTTTTCGGACAGGTAAACAAATGCACACAAGTGCAGCGTCTTGGGTTACGCAACACAACCTGCAAGTGTGTAATAAAGAGTTGGTCGGATGAAGATATTGTTCAGTGACACAGTGGCAGGCTAACGGCCTTGTATCCTCACACTTGAAATGCAGAGATGTTCAGAAGGGATCTGATAAAGCCTAACCTCCCTCTCTGCAGCATGCTGGTGGTTGTTAGCTTCCAGTTGACAAAATGAATGTGAAACCTACCATCAAGCCATGGTTAGGCGTGTGTGTGTCAAAAGAGACTCATGTGAAGTTAGCCTGGGGCGGTGTCTGCTGAGTGTTGCTTCATTTGAGTTTGCCTCAGGCCCACACACTCATTCAGTCGCACACACATTCACACAAATTCACTCCTATGATTTCATAAGAATACAAAGAACTGCATAGATGCATGAAAGCTAATACATTTACAGGCTCTCTACATTAAATTTCACGGTATGGAAATACGCTGCTTTCCCTAATATAATGTTTTTAAGGCAATAGAAGAAATTCAGTGCATAGTTTGTGTTGCTTTTTATACTTTAAAAAGTATTGTGCTACATTTTATTAATTCACAAAGCCTCATTAGATAACATTGTTCAGTATTTCTCAGGTTCTGCAAATAATACATATAATTTTACAGCCATGAGAAAATACAGACAATAACACAATTAATAATAATCCTGCAAACTCTAGTGTCAAAATCCAGATGACTCTTATCAATTCAGTGGAAAAGTCTTGGGGCTGCAAGGTCATCTTGCAACACAACACACTCGAATATTCTGCTCATCAGTGCTGTGCATGATCTGTAGAGTGATCCTTGGTGTTTGGAGAGACCTGGAACGCAACAGCCGCAACAGGAAACGGAGCAGGACCAGAGTGACCGAGGAAGGCAAGAAAACACCGGACTAGAGATCACCTCTGGCAAGCGGCAAGACCAATGTTAACCAAGGACACGACTCTCCTGCAGAGTGAGGACAACTGGGGATAAAGGATCAGAAAAAGGCCAAAAGAGACAAAAGAGAATCTAAAGTGGTTGCAAGAGGAACTTTATTTAGCTGATTTGAGTTCCACATGATTACAGTTTTGTTATTCCTGGACTGGATAAGTACTTAAGAGAATGAATAGTTTGCTTACTTAAAATACACTGTAATGCTTTCGCTAAAGAAACTACAACATTGTGTGCCAAATGAGTAGAAGAAAAATAAAAACACTACTGAATTGTAGCGTTTGGGCATTTTATTTTTATCCCTTAGGATTGTGTAGTGTGTGACAGTAAGTCGTCATGAATGCGTTGAATATCTGCAAAGAAAGAAAACATTTAAATTGCTCCTAGTTCTGTGATTTTTATCACCAATAATGCTTAGAAAAAAATACTTCGTGAGATTACAGTAATTATTTTTTAAGGTTGTTCTGTGTTCTAATACAAAAGTCAGTAAGAGTCGAGACAGCATTTACTGGTGTTCTCAGAGTCACTCTTCCATTCATTGCCAGTGCAGATTTTTAGGCTTTATGTATTTGACACCATACTTTGATTTTCCTGTTGTTCTGTGTCTTGTAATCAAAAGTTCATGCCACTAATGCAGATGGGACTGACCTGGGGATGATTGCTTGTGTGAAATCAGAAAATCCATCCATCACTCCATGCATCAATAACTGATGATGTAACCGCTGAACCAAACCTTAAAGAGGTTGCTGAGTGGATACGTTTTTTTTTCTTTGCCTCATTTTGCAGTGCATCTGTATATTAATCATGTTTGTGTGTACAGTTTTTCACCCAGAAGCAGGCAGTTCATTAGTAACTGGCAGTAAACAAGGATAGAAGAGATGGCTCCCATCCTCTTCCTGACCGGCCTTTCTCTGGGGCACTTGTTCTTCTACAGCTTTTTACTTCTTTGTTCCAGAGTTTTGGGAAATTTTGTAGGGCAGCACAGCACATAGTACTGTCACCTCACAGGAAGAAGGGGCCTTTCTGAGTGGAGTTGTGCATTGCATTGCCCTATGACAATCCCCCCCAACCCTGAACTGGATAAGTGGAAGAGGATGGATGGAAAGAACGTAGAAATTAATTGTGCAGTTTTTTTGTTGTGGATGTATCTTGCACCTCAAAGCCTTTGCACGACCACCAGACTGAAGGCCTGTGTGCTTGAGATGCAGGCGCATAACAGAACAGAACCAGTCTTTAAGCTTGTTTTAAGGTAAATGCTCATCCCACATTGCTTTGTTACTGAAGGTCAATCGCCAGCAGACAGTCCAGACTCCGAGTACCTAAATATCCCTCTAATGAAATTACCATGCTGTCATATGTGAATCAGTGGTATCCTTTGCTCTCTGGTATGTGCTTTAGTAGCTTGCACTGAAGTAGAGAAAATTAAACCTGGGATATTGCCCACTCTGTGCCAGCTGTTATTTCACCCATCATCGAATCTCATTGACTTTCATTGCTCTCTGACTGCCACAAAATACTTCCTGTGTGGACGCCCCTTAAGAATCCTTTAGATGCTGCTATTTAAGTCACAAAATAGCATCAGCAGGTAACAGTGTGTCTGACCAAAGGTATAAGGCTCTGTTAAAGCCATGGTTAGTACAATTTATATGGTTTCTGTGAATCCATCCATCCACCCATTCATCTTCTTCCACTTATCCAATTTAGGTAGCCTATCACGGCTGTCATTGAGTGAGAGGAGGCATACGCCCTGGACAGGTCGCCAGTCTGTGACCGGGCTAACACAAAGAGACAGACAACCATTTACACCGATTCACATCAATTTATAGCAACCAGTTAACCTAAAAAGCTTTGGCCTTTGGACTGCAGGAGAAAGCTGGAGTACATGGAGAGAACCCAAAAGGCGCAGTGAGACAGAGAGGCCTCAGGCGGCTGGTGGATTAAAACCCAGGTGCAGTGAGGTGACTAATGTTGAGAGTTTATTAGAGGTCAGCTGAAACAGTTTCACAGGGGCACGTGTAATATTTAGATCTAATGAGAGAGTGAAACCGATTACAATGTTTTTAATTCTTATAAGTTCGCAATTGATAATTTTATGACCAAGAGAATGTAAGCAATCAGAGGAGTGTTATATTATTAATCCACAGTGGAATAGTTTCTGCAGGATAATTAAAAGGTGATGAGAGAATTTAAGGGTCTGCCTAAACTCAAGGGCAAGTCAAATGACAAAGGACGCCACATTTTAAAAGGATGAGAACGCCCCCCCTCAAAAACCAAAAAACTTGAAAAATGTGAAACTGTAGGAAAAGTGTCCAGTATGACTCTACAGGGGGAATCAATACTTGCTGTGTGAAGCTGCGTGTTTGTGAGAAAGTGTGTGTACAGTACTGAGCTCATCAGAAAAGTTTGTGTGGTTGATTTGGCGGAAGAGCCAATTGGCAAGTCTTAACTGGGCTACCATCCAGCTACTGGGCATGAGGTGAGGAGAGGGAATGGCTTCACTCCATCACCAGCTGAGTGTGTGCGTGTGTGCGCGTGACTAAATAGCCTCAGTCCATCAGAGAACCCATTCAGCAGTGAGCGAGAGTGTCAGGTCTGTTCCGCTCACTCCATCACCGCATGCATGTGTGTGTTTGTGAGCAATACAGGAGTCATGGATATTGATGGAGTTGGGCGCTCAGTCTAATCTTTGCAGCAACACAAAGTACTCGAGTATCCACAGGAGAAATAAAACACGGTGCCCCCCCGGACACACACTCAAGGAGGAAAGTGCAGGATTTATTCTTTGTGCTTTTACGAAGCCATAAAGATCACTTGAAATTATAACAAACCGGATTAAAAGAGTCAATATTCGGAGCCAGTCTAATAGCCAAACCAGGCTGTGAAATTTCAGTGTCGTTAAATTTAGTACCAACTTCGCAAACATCCACGCGCGGGCAAACATGTGCACACGTGCCGTACACACACAATGCGGAGGTGGAAAAGCAATTACAAGCAGGAAGGTTGATTTTGATTTTAATTGGGAGCCATCGCTGTGAGTTCCACCTGTTATTGTCGGTAGCCAGCAACCATAAATGTGGCGCTGTCAGTCCTGCATAACTCGTTCACTGAGTTTAATCGAAATTACTGTGGCCTAATCACCAGTTCCACCTCCAACTTTTTTTAATGAATTAGTTGACCAGTTTTAGTGTGAGATTAATGGTAGTATCACGAGTTTTAGTATGAGCATGGCTGAATATCGACACTTCACCGTTAAGCTAATATACAGCTAATATACAACAAAAATAGTGCATGTAATCGTGTTTCCACAGTTAAACTGGAGGCTGCCAGCTTCATTTCATGTCCACTGTGCATATTTACATTAGCATCATCTTCCTCATCCTTGTCATTATCCCCCCCCCCCTCCAAACTCACCACATCTCTAACTGATGATTGATTCTAATAAAGGAGCAAGAGGTCATTATTATTCCTGCAAGCTCTACAGAACACACACACACACGCGCGCGCACACACACACACACACACACACACACACGTTCACGCATTTTGGATAGTCGGAAATAGAAACAAAATGCACCCGAATGCAGTCACGCACTTAAAGACGGCGTGCTTCATTACAGCCACCCCCCTTCGTCTTCATCTGCAATTCAAAGTAGGTCCAGCGTGCAAATGATGTGTGCTCAAAAAAATTCCCAATTAATTTTACTCAGTGTGTGTAAAATATGGGGCCACTGCACAAGTGTTCTGCATTGAAGAGTGTAGTTAAATTACTAGGAAGTGGGCTGATGATGCTGGCCTGCCACTGCATACCCCTGAGCGTATGGCAGTGTTAGCATTTCAAATTGAGTTACACGCTAAACAAGCAAAGCAGTGTGCGAGTGCTAACTCATCTGTTTATAGCAGGGCCTGCCTTGTTTGTTCTCTTCATGTCTGTGTGTGTTTGGGTATAGATGAGTGTGTATGTGTGTATCTGCTTCTGATTCTTTGTCTTAGTAATATGAAATCAAATTACATTCTTCTATATACGTGTGTGTGTGTGTGTGTGTGTATTAGAGAAAGTGTGTGGAGGTTTCTGTGTGTCCTTTTCTCTGTTCCTCTTTTTCAGGAGTTTGTCTATGGGGCTAAACACTCATCATGTAAATCAGTGAGCTATTAGGGGAGCTGGCTCCTCTTTCCTCTGCTTTCTTATGAAGATGAATAAGAACCAAGCCAGTGATAAAGGAGAGGAGAGGAAATGAAATGAACTCTGTGATTAAAGTGCTCTGCTATTTGGGCCTCTTGGTGCAGTATTCTTATCTTACGTGTGTGTGTATGTGTGTGTGTGTGCGTATTCACATAATTTGCATGCCTTTCAGCTCCAGCTTATTTTAATTTAGTAGTTTCAGTCATTTGGTTGTTTTTTTTCCCCTTTTTTTAAGCTGACGTTTAAGTTGCGAAGACATCAGGCACATGCACTGAAGTGCATGCGTGAATCTTCATACATTGTGCCGTCATGCAAAAGTTCCTGCAAGTTGTGAAATCATATCATATATCATCATATATTGGCTTCAGAGAATGAACTTCACTTATATGAGGTTTTAAGTGACTTATGGTTATTGCAAATGTACAGTTTATCATATGCACGAGTGCACGTGCACATGCATGTATATGACTTTAATTGGCCTGAAGCACTCAGGCTTGTAATATTGCCCTATCTGTTTCATGCTGCCTAAATCTTTAAAATTTTAAAGATAACTTCATTTGTATGTATGAGTTTAGTGGCAGGTGAATTAGTTTGGTGCTGCTTGCACATTGCAGCTCAGGTTGCCTGATTGCAGCATAATTACCATAAATCAAATTTACATTTGTCATGTAATTTAGTTCTCATTTTGGTATTGCCTAGTTGATTTTAGCGTCCACCATGAATAAAATTTATTGTCATACAGATTAATAATTGGAACACACACACACGCACGCACACTCGCGTGTTGGTCCCCCGAACGTGTCAGGGGAGTTATCATAATAATTGTGAGTGTAACTATTTAACAATTAAGATGCAGTATACAGTATCACTCCTTATTTTTCTTTATACAGCTCCACACTCCCTCATCAGTTTGTGTCGCACTTTCCACAGTTTTGCAACTTGCAGTCATTTGCTGCCGTTTGCAGCCAAGTGTGTGTAAGTTTTCCATACAAGCTATGAGCAAGCAAGCAAAACAGTCATGTGGAGGTTATCAGTGCAGCACCGAATAACTCATTTCACATTAGCGACAGCCAGAATCTCCTGAAACCACTCCTCACCAACTGGTCAGGGAATACACACTTTCCCGTAGCGACCAGCCGTTGCCTCTGACTGGTCTCTAGGCCTGCGTGAGTGTGGCTTTAGCAATTGGTTTCACACAGACTGCCATGAACCACTTGCAGCGTGTTATTGAATGCACATTTTTCCCAGTGGTTGCCAGATGGTCGCTAACTGGTCTCGAGTCCCGTGTGACTGAGGCCTTACTAAAAGTTAACATGAGCGTGTTGGTCGTGTCTCATTTGTATTGTTTTTGTTTTGTTTAATTGCCTTCAAAATTTGAGGAAAGAATAACAAACAAAGCACCTGTTATTGAAGCAGGCAATAAGATGATTAGATTGCTGTAACTGGCTATGGATGCATTCTGAGCTGTGAAATTATGAAGTCAGACAACCCGCAGCTCATTTGAATGTGACCTTTTGGGAAAGTGGGAGGAACATGGGGAGAACATGCAAACTCCACTCAGGCCAGATGGTGGATTCAAACCCTGCACATTCTCGCTGTGAGGGAGCAGTGCTAACCAGCTTGCCACTGCGCTGCCCTGTTTCAAGCTCATTATTGTCATTTTTAATAATTATTGCTGCTATTTTTTATTTGTTTATTTATTTGTTTTTTACATCAGCTGACCTTTGATAAAACCAGCTGTGGGGTCCTGAGGTGCACAGCACAATATTAGCAAAATATATTTGTGACTGTGACACCTCAAGATGCCACTAATAACCCACTCGCCTCCCTTGTCGGGTTCCTCGTAACATTTATTGAGGATGTTGCCTGAGTGCGTTTTTAATTGCATTTTAAGCACCGCCGCACTTGTAAAGATGCAAATGGCTGGATATTGTTTTTTTATGAGAGCGAACCGAGTGAAGGAAATGGCAAAAAAACAGAGAGTGAAGTTTTACCGCGCTACAGGCTATTCAGCCCGTTCTAGCATGTTGTGTGCAAGAATGACAGCATCATGAATTATTCAAAATGCCATTGTGTGCTGCCTTACTGTCCTCTTGAGAGGAGAAAGGCATGGGGCTGTGGTCAGTGTGTCCATGCATGCCTCATGTTTAGTGCTGCAAATGAAAGCTGAGCCATTCGTCGAAGACAGGAAGCCAAAACGCAAGATTTAGATGAAAACCATCTATCACTGTGCTTTAGAAAACTCAGCCCAAAGGAGCCGGATTTAAGTGTTTTCTGTGCATACTTGTGCATCTGTGCATCTTGACTAAATCAGTGCAGGAACATTTGACTTGGAGCAGGATGATGCATGCTATCAGAATGCTAAGCAGCACTTTTAAACAGTCTTAATGTTGCGAAGTTGTACAGCAATAAATTCAGGTTGACACTGTGCACTGCTTCCCTGGGCTAAGGCTGCCACTGATGAACAGGTATACGCAGACTTTGTGTGTAAATACTGATGGCCTCGCTTGCGAATGCAGGTTTCTTCTGCACTTTATCTCCCCTGCTCTGTCCATCTGTAGCAGAGGGAAGGAGAGAGGACGATGACAGAAAGTAAGGAGAGAATTTGTGTAGATTGGGGGAAAAAAGGACAAAGGAAATTAAAAAAAGAAATTGAAGGAAACAAGTAAAGGAGAGGCCAACGCGAAGGGAAGCAAGGGGCCAAAGAACTGACAAGAGGATGAAAAGAAGAGTAGACAGAATCAGTAGATGAAGCGAGGAAGCGGGCAAGAGTTCAGTGGTGATAGAAATGGATAAAATATAGAGGTAAAGGAGATGTGAAAGTGCAGGGTTTGGACAGAAGTGCAAAAGAGAAATTGAAGATAAACAGCAGGAAAGATATGGAACAGGTGAGGGAAGTGTGAGGCGGTGAGATGACTAGACAACGGAGTATAAGAACAGTAAAGGTGAAGAAGAGAAATGTGTCACATCCACTTGAAGTTCATATCATGCTCCCGGTTTCTGGGTTAACCTAATCCACATCAGCTCGAAAACCTCCACAGTAACCTTCACATGTCTGTTGTCTTCCTTCTTTTTTTCCCTCTTTATTTTTGTCTCTCCACAAGACACGGCTTTGAGCTTCTTATCTAGCATGCTGAAACACTTTCAAACATCTTTCCAGTTGGTGCGAATGCTAAATTGGTCCCAATGGTTGCAGATGATCAAAAATATAAAAGATTCAAAGTTCTTAAAAAACTGCGGTTACATAGCCTGGAAGCTGCTGCGTTTGATGCTGATGTCTGTGCTCACATCACCGAGCAGTCTATATAATATTAATCCTGATAAGCTGCACAATGTAAAGGTAAGGAGCTGCGTGCACGTAGTGTAACTGTAGTGCCTGAATTCTTTGCACACACATAAGTCGCCTGCATGCAAACAGCCAGCAGTAAAGGTGTCACACAGTTTAGGCAGTTCAGAGGGGAGAATATGACATTAATATTCATATATAACTATTCTAGTACCACAGCAATACGGCACATTTCTCCTTAAGGTCACAGCAAGCTCTTCAAAGCAAATGGATTTGTAAGTACTTTAACATATTTCATAAAGCTCTTTAAAAAGCCTGTGTGTGTGTGTGTGTGTGTGTGTGTGTGTGTGTGTGTGTGTGTGTGTGTGTGTGTGTGTGTGTGTGCACTCACGCAGTCCATATTGTCCTTTCTGAATAATAAAACCCTTTAACCGAGCCCCTCCCGTGTGGATATCTATAGAATACCTCATCTGAAACTGGAGAAACAGACATGCTCTACGCACATTTAAACTGCTGTGGGCTGCTGGCTTAACTCCCTTCCTTTGCTAGAGGCTATTCCAGCACGGTCGCTCCCTTGTGTGTTAGCCCAGAACCTGGTGTGACAGTTTGGCCCCATGGTTACGTCCCCATAGCTGATATCCCCTAATAATCTTCCATTCAGCCATTAACTGGAAGCACGTGGCTGTCATGAATGTGTGCGCTTGTGGATCTGTGTGTGTGTGTAGCGATACAGATAAGAGGAACAAACGTGTTGTGTGACGGCACGTAAGACTAATCACAAATATGCAGTATTCACAGATTTTAACTGGGATTTAAATTTTTTATATGACTGAAATATTGAAGCACCTCCACCTGCCTGCAGCATATATATTCTCCAACCTCTCCTCACCTCCTGTTCAAGGGTTTTTTTTTTTTTTTTTTTTTTTAAATTCTGGACAGGTCTTCAGATTTCTCTTTATATATCTCTTTAACCCCCCACCCCGCACCCCATCTCCTTCCTCCTGTGCCTTCACTCTTCCCTGTCCTCTTTCTTCCCTCCATATCCCGTCTATCATTGCTGCCTTCCGTGACTTAAGTAATCTCTCTCTTTACTGTGTCCACCCTTTCTCTCTCATCTTCTATCCATCATTTCAATCTATTCTCTTGCTGCAGCTTGTTTCATTCTCTCTGTTCCTATCAGCCCCCCTACCCGGCACCTTTTTTCTCCTCCTCTCTCCCTTGTCCATACATCTGTTGCCCTCTCTCTCTCTCTCTCTCTCTCACACACACACACCTTCTTTCTGTCTCTCTCCATCGCGCCCTCTCTCGCTGTCTGTTCTTCCATGAAATTAAAGCGCTCTAAGCTGCTGTTTAATCAGAGCCTGTTTGGGAAAGTGCTGCGATGACAGAAACCGTCCATCCCCAAGTGCTGTGTCTATGTATGCATGTGTGTGCTATATACTGTATGTGTGTGTGTGTGTGTGCGCGCACGCGTCTTCGTGAACATAATTCCAGATAATAAATAAAGATGAAAAGCAGAAGGATGCGTGTGTCTGAATTCCAGCCGGGTTTGTTTGGGTGAACGTGTATGTGTGGCGAAAGATATGTGCTTAGATGGCCATTAATCCATAAATAATCAGCATTAGCAGGTGGTGTAGCCTGATAAAGGGATGATTAACTAAAAATCAGGTAGTATGTTTACTGTGTGGGTTGTATAAATGATCAACAAAGCCAATTAAATACAATTCCACAGTGCAAAACAGCAGTTAACAGTAGTTGACTGATTTACATGGATGATATGAGGAGGGGAAAAAAAAGGGGGGGGGGGGGGGCAAAAGGATGGTGCCTGGGAGGTAGTGCAATGAATAACTTCACTGACTGCAATGCACTTTAATGTTCCTTAAAGATTTCTGGGAAAATGAACATGGTTAAAAAAGACTGATACCACTGTTGACTGTTAATTGTAACCAGGAGGTAACTGGCACAGCTTAGCATGCCGATTGGTAGGCGGCAGCAGCTAACCACAAAAAAATTGTTACCACTACTTTAAAGTGCAAAAAGGTTTGCAGTTTTTTTGGAACTTGCAGTTGTACATTTTGCAACTTTCACTGCAATTAATTATAAGCAGTCAACGCATGAATAATGAACCTTGTCAGCCAAGAAATACTTCTAATATGCAGTTCTATCCTAAATTCAAAAAATGTTGTTTTTACAGTTTTGTTTCCTTATATCTTAAACTTACAGGGTAAAATGTGTAAAACAGTGGGGCCAAAGGCACTAGTAGGTGGATTTGGAGACTCTGAAGAGTGCCAGGATAGCTATTTCCCCCTGCTTTCAGTCTTTGCATTAATCTTAGCTAAAGCCTTTTGTGCTGTTGGCTCAGATAAACCTCAGGGATGGGATAGGTGTGTATTCACATTGTGTTCATGCAAGTCTTTGCATTTCAAAAAAATATCTTTAGAAGCATCTACGGTGGAGCGAATGTTCAAGAGCATTACAAAATGTGCAAAACCGGTAAAAAAATGGATGGGAACAAACAGCTGCATCAAACAGACAGACAATACATTAGTCACACGCTGTTGCTATGTGGATACAGCATATGGTCTGACCATAGTTATGCAAAGGGGCACACCTAGCCACCGAGGCGTGGAGGCAGGCATACATGATCAACATGTTTCTTGCTGGTCACCCACATCATCTGAGATTTATTTCTTTCCAAAACAGAGTTCTGCACCTTTCCTCTCAACGAAGCACTTTGCAAGACAGGACGAAATGAAACATTATCAACGTGATTATGACAAACACATTTTTGCAAACAAATGTCATGTCATTTGTGATATATACGCAGCCCCCTTTCCCAGAACAATCTGCGTGTGCTTCCTGAGAGTGGTGAACACTCCCCTCCCCGGCCCGCAGTCAACATGCTCAGTGCATAAAATCACAATGATAGCTGTGATAGAGCCAACAGCCATTCTTCATCACTATGTTCCAATCAATCCGGGATGTGTTCCACACATGACCTGGAGATGGCAGTGGAGTTACAGCTCGGTGATGGACTGCTGGGATTGTGCGCGTGCTTATGCTCAGGTGTGTATTTGTGGCTGCAAAAAAATACGCTGGTGTGTGATAAAGAGAGAGAGAGGGTGCACAGGAGCGATCAAGCAGGAAAAAAAACACCAGTGAAAGGAATTTTACCTGTGCTCCCACGCACATTGTTTTACAGACATTGGAGGGGAAAAATTGTCTATTCTAAATCTTGTTCATGCCACCATTTGTCTCTATAATCCATGGCAGAACAATAGGCTGATGTGATCAAACAGTATCAGCTTGTTCCCTGGTTATTAAACGTCATGTCTGACCCAGATTTCCACACAGCAGTTACTGTCACACTCACTCTTTCCTCGAGTTGGATAGCTATAATAAAATTGAGTAACATAAAAAAGGAATGACACGCAATTTTATTTCGCCGTGGCTTTAACAAGGCAGCCAGTGTTACTGTCAAACCTTCTACTCAAACCAAAATGAGCAATTTATCATTGTCCAATAGGGGATTGTGGTTCACTCCATTCCTTCTACTGGCTTTCTAAGCACATTTTACCTGGTTGTCTTTGTTTTTTGCCTGCCTGCCTCCTGTTATCACCAGTTGCTTTTGATCTTTTTCAGCAGATGTGACTCTTGCTTTTTCCTGACACATCTCTTCTTTTACAGCCTTGCTTTCACTCATGCGGCTCACTTTGACTGCACAGTATCCATACTTTCTGTGCAGCAAACGTGCGAACGTGACCGTCTGAATATGTGACACACAGCCATCGGCTTTAAGCGGCTTCACGTGATAAAGAGCCACTCACGTGCGTTCCTTGGTGCTCTTCTCTTTTCTGTGCCTTCAGGTCCTGCACCTCATCCATCTCCCCCCCTCTCTTCCTCCTTTCCACACTCAACCTCTCAATTTCTCAGTTGGCCTTTGCGTCCAGCCCTCTAGCCTCTCTCCCCTCTGCCACAGCTCTCATTACCTCTCTGTGTCTTCCTCAATGACATCTAGTGACTACCTATCAGATCTTGACACTTTGATACCCTCCTACTGCTCTGTTGTGCTCTTCTTGCTTTCACTCTTTGTCACTCACTCTGTCTCCTCCCCTTTTGTTCTTCCTTTCTAATTTCCTATCGATCTTTCAATCCATATATCCCATCACTGTATGTTAGTAAAGCTATGCAAGACAAATAGTCTTATTACCTGTTATGGTCACTGAATGTTCATGATTCTTAGATAGATACAGCTGGTCTAGAGCACACATGCCACATACTTTACCATATTCATATTTCTGAGAGAGACAGACAGTCATTTTCCCATGCACATGCACACACACACACTGTATGGACACTAATCACTCACCCACTGGGACCTTCAGCCGCAAGTCACAAGAGGATGAAGACCTCATTATATTCAATATACTGGACTCTCTTTATGATGTCAAGGATCTGCACATGTACTGTATTCCTGTCCATGCTTCTCATATCACTGTGGCCTATAGTGATGGTGCTAATCCCCTTTTGCTGCTCTTGCCTATCTGCCTCCTCCTCATCTAGCCCACGTCTCTTAGATTGGCATGTCCACCGAGTAAGTCTCTTTACAGCCGTGGCCTAAAAGGGTTTTTTTTCTCCCAGTGATGAGAACCTCAGAAAGAAGGAATCTCATTATTTTCAGAAGGACCTGCTTTTGGATGTTCCACACAACTGTGAGAATAAATGATTGTTTCAGCCCTTGAAATAGCTCTTACCAGATGTTAACAATATCTTGGGTTTTAATGAAGGAGCTGTGAGATTATGTGAGTTTTATCATAAAATGCAGGATCCTGTCTGCACTTTTGATTGGCTTTGTTTTAAAATGCAAAATCTCTAAACAAATAGCATCATTGGCATGTGCAGTCAAATATATATGAGTAAACAGTTACTTTAATACTTGTGTATTCACTGAGAATAACAGGCTGAAGAGTACTTCCCTGCAGAGAAAATCCTGGCGTGTTACTGAGAGAATCTGTTGTAGAAAAAGAAGATCCTGAACCAGCTTGTTTGTGATCCCACACCTTGAATTCCAACACTTCTACAACATTTGCCTCAAGATTATGTTACTCATCCAGTTGTAAAAACACCTGTGAACATTCAATAGTAATAGTATTGAGTCCAACGCATTTCATAGTCCATGACAGAATATAATACATTCTGTGGACAGATGAGACAATAGTTGGACTTTTATAAAAGGTTTGAGTCCTGTTACATCTGATGACCTGCTGAAGTGACTTTGAATGTGGCATGGTTTAGTTAGTATTTCAGAAACTGCTACTGGGATTTTCCCAACAGCTATCTCTGTGGTTTACAGACAACAGTCCGAAAATGAGTGAGTCCAGTGAGTGGCAGTTCTCCGAAGAGTTGCGAAACTGCTTTAACCCGATAGCAAGGCAACAGTAACTCAAATAACCACTTGTTACAATTGAGATATGCAGAACGGCATCTCAGAATGCATAAGTCTTGAAATATACATACCACAGGAGCAGAAGACCACTGGGTGGCATTCCTGTCAGCTAAAAACAGAAAACGGAGGCTTAAACTCACTCACCAAATCTGGAAATTAGCAAGAGATTGGAAAACTACTGCCTGGCCTGATGAGCCTTGATTTTTCCTTGGACATTTCGATGGCAGGGTCCAGAGTTTTTGTAAACAACATGAAATCATGGATTCATCCTGCTTTGCATAAATGGTTGGTGTTGTAATGATCTTGGGGTTTTTTTCTGGGCATAATTTAGGCCACAGCCTACCTGACCAAGTCCATCCCTTTATCACCACAGTGTACCCATTCTCTGATTGCAGCATCCAGCAGAATAATTAATCATAGCACAAAGTTCATCTGAAATTGTTTTCTCAAAAATGACAATGAGTTGTCATTTTTGAGATGCTAAAGATGCTGAAATCAGATACAAAAGATATAAAAATAGGTTAACTAATATACTTAGATTTAGTAAAAAGGAATACTATATGAAGCAATTAGATATAAATAGAAATAATAATAAAAGATTATGGGAAATCCTGAACAGTGTTATACAACGTGGGACTGGACAAAAGAACTATCCCAAGTATTTAATTTGTAATGACCATGAAGAATACAATATGGATGTTGTGGCAAATAGTCTCAGTGAATTCTTTGTAACAGCTGGACCAAATTTAGCAAGAACAATCACTCATCCTGGGAAAGCACAGGAAAAATCGGATACACTGATAGACAGAAATCCATATTCTATGTTTCTCACAGCCGCTGATGAAAGTGAAGTTTTTGAAATTGTCAAAAAATGTAAAAATCAGAAATCTTTGGATTGTAATGATATTGATATGATAGTGGTTAAAAGAGTCATTGAGGCTATTATAAAACCATTTACATACATCTGTAATTTATCATTTCAAACTGGTCGATTTCCAGACAGAATGAAAATAGCAAAAGTTATACCTCTATACAAATCTGGAAACAAACACCTTTTCACAAACTACAGGCCTGTCTCTTTACTACCTCAATTCTCAAAAGTTCTTGAAAAACTGTTTAAAAACCGAAAAATTTACAGATAAACATAAACTACTCACTGAGAGTCAGTATGGATTCAGATCAAGCAGATCAACATCATTGGCACTATTAGATTCAATAGAATACATCACAAATTCCACAGACAAAAAGCAATATGTGGCTGGGTTATTCATAGACTTGACAAAGGCATTTGACACTATAGATCATGATATATTAATAAGAAAACTGGAACGTTATGGTGTCAGAGGGGTAGTTTTAGATTGGGTTCGGAGTTATTTAAGTGACAGAAAGCAGTTTGTGAAAATAAATGGTGGTTGTTCCTTATGTATGGACATTGCTTGTGGTGTACCCCAAGGGTCCAAAATTCTTCAACTTGTACATTAACGACATCTGTAAAGTGTCCAAAGTATTAAAAATGGTTCTCTTTGCTGACGATACAAACATTTTTTGCCCTGGTGATGATCTGCAGAATTTATTGGAGGATATGACTAATGAAATAAGTAAAGTGAAGTTCTGGCTTGATAAAAATAAATTATCATTACATTTGAATCTAAACTTATGTTATTTGGAAATAGTAGTTTAAATACAAATGCAAAGATTTAAATAAATGGTGTTGATATTGAAAGAGTCAGTGAAAATAAATTTCTGGGGGTAATAATAGATGAAAAACTTAACTGGAGAGCTCACTTAAGATATATTCATTCCAAAGTATCACGTAGCATTGCAGTACTAAACAGGGCAAAACAGGTATTCGACAGAACATCATTTCATATTCTATACTGTTCACTGGTTTCACCATACTTAAGCTATTGTGCAGAGGTCTGGGGCAATAACTATAAAACCACATTACATTCACTTTTTACTCTTCAAAAAAAAAAAAAAAAAAGCAATTCGAATCATCCACAATGCAGGTTATAGGGAACATACAAACTCACTATTTTTGCAGTCTGAAATATTGAAAATTGACGATCTAGTGAAATTCCAAACAGCACAAATTCTATTCAAAGCAAAAAATAAAGAACTGCCAGGTAATATTCAGAGTATGGTTTTTTTTGAAAGAAGGAAGTTATAATTTAAGGGGTTTTTGTAACTTCAAAACAATGAAGGTACGTACTACAAGAAAAGTCTTTTGTGTTTCTGTTCATGGAGTGAAACTATGGAACAGTCTGAATATGGAATTAAAGCAATGTCCAAACATAAAACTGTTCAAAAAGAGTTATAAAAGTATGATCTTCTCGAACTATAAAGAAAAGGAAAATATTTAAATTAAGTGAATGTCTCTATTTAAAAAAAAAACCAACTCATGATGTGATATTATAGTATATAGTATATCAGAAATCTGTTCACTATTTTTATTACAAATTATATCAGTAAGGAAGCTGACTAGATATTAACTGATAATTTATGGCAAAGAGGTGGGATTAAATAAGTGTTTACTTCTTCCCACTCCCTTTCAACATGTAAATTAATAATTTTTTTTGTATGTAATTTGTTCAGTTTTTCTTTCTTATTTTCTTTTCTAAATGTACTTGTATATTGTTCACATGTTGAAATAAATTATCAATCAATCAATCAATCAATCAATCAATCAGTTCACTGCACTGTGGTGGAACTTTAAGACTCACATGATGGATGTGCAGCTGACAGATCTGTGTGATGCAGCTGTGTGATGAAGTCATGTCATTATGGACCCAAATCTCTGAGGAATGTTTCCAGCATCTTGCTGAATCTATGCTGCAACAAGCAAAAGATGAGCCAAACGGGTATTTACAAATGTACAATATCTAACAAAGTTGCCAGTGAGTGTAAGTTCTATAATAATCATATATATATATATAACCATAAACATTTGATCTCTACTATGTGTTATACTGTTCTATATGTGGTCAAGAGGATTGTTGCATGAGCAATGTCTGCAGAATACTAACATGGACCTATTTCAGGACCCATGTTTAATTGCAAATATGAATTTATATGTATATCTATATATCTATATATCTATATCTATCTATCTATCTATCTATCTATCTATCTATATATATATATATATATATATATATATATATATATATATATATATATATACACACACACACACATTCACACATTATGGCTTAAACAGGTGCAAAGGTGTCTTTTACTGCTTTCTCGTGCTCCCTTAGAACCATAAAGACTGACTTATCTATTCATTTTTTGGTACATTACAGATTCACAATTCACAATTTTTCCCTTTTTTTCATTGTCTATAGACTGTATCCCAACATGTGAGCTGCAGCTATCCAGATACTCCCTACTCCTGGCAACCTATGAAGTAATTGGCTTTGTGAAGTATGAAAGCATGAAACGCGATCAGTATTCTGTTTTTTTGTACGTCAGATTCTCAAAATCTTTTTCCTTGTGTAACTTTTCTCTGCTTTGTTGTGGTGATATAATAATCTGATGTCATGCTCCTTCTAACTGGAGGTTAGTTGAATTGATCTTGGTTGACTTAAGGTAATACACCCTATATTCTTTTCAATTTTGAGACTGCTGCGCTGATTTGGTCAGACAATTTCAGGTCAGGATCGAACGAGCATAAGGCTAAAGTTTTCTATACTGTCAATTTTTTAGTGAGGGGCAACACAGGGACTTAGTTATTGAGGCCGACAGCGTCCGAGTGTTACAGCAAGAAAGTCCTATAGATGTTCTCCTGTGATCTGGTTTCCTCCCACAGTTCAAAAACATGCAGATCAGGTAAAATAGAAGATTAAATGTGCCTGGTGTTAATCCTATGATAGACTGGTGACCTTCTTTCCATTTGTGAATACAGGGATAGTCTTCTTCCCTCTGTGACTCTGAATAGGAATAGGCAGGTATAGAAGATGAATGGATGAAAGCTGTTAAATAACCTTTTCAAGGTTATTTAACAATTTCTCCATTATTTCATCAATATACTTGTAGGATTATCTACAAACCTCCTGTGCATGCCAGGAGCCCCACACAAAAGAGTGTGTGTTGATTCTGGCTGGCTGGCTGACTACATTCTTTCTCTCTATGTTTCTCGCACCATGTCATTGATAAAAGGTTTCCAACCATAGCCAAACATTCAATATATATATCCAGCACGGGCCTGCTGAGGAAGGTTTAACCCAGCAGATGACATTCAGTACAGTGCCATAATCATTGCCTCCTAATGAATTAAATAGCCCTGACATTTCACAGCACAGTGCTTGTCCTTTTCCTGCAACTGCTCTGGTGTTGTAGCCCTCCTTGCATGCATTCTGTTGCTCTCTCATTACTTCTCCTGCATTGCTTTTCCATGTGCCTTTTGGCCTCTTGCTTTGTCCCCTTCTCTACCTGCTCCCTTCAGCTCTATGCACCTCGCTTCCCCCCCTCACTCCTGCTTTCTCTTCCTCCCATCCGTCCGCTCATCTGTATTCCACTGCACGCCCTGCTGTCTGTGCAGGCAGAGCTGAGAGAGAACGGGAGAGGGAGGGAGTCACTGTTTAGCAGCCGAGACAGGATCCAGCTGGAGGGTCACGACCCTAAATGACCATCCCCCCACACACACACAGAGGCACGTGTACAATAAGTCATACACCCACACTTTCCTGATGGCAGGAGCAATAGGTCATATGCCAACAATGTAGGAAGAGAGAAACAGACAAAAGGAGGGAGTACAAGCAAACGAGAGAGAAAGGATTTAGGAATGAGGTGGAGGTGTGCTAAACCATAATTGTCCTGTGGTTTGGAAAAGGACGGCATGGAAGGATAAAGACGCAAGGAAAAAAGAAAAAGTAAAGGTGGAGGAATCGCTTGCTGTAGATGAGTGCTTTTGCAATCGTCAAAAAGTTTCTATTGTCCTGGAATACAAATGAGGCTGGATGAATGCCTGGCTGTACTGTTATGGGCAAGAACATCTCAAAGGCATATAATGATAATGACAATCAATAATACAGTTATTATTTTAAAAAGGCAGACGAATCACATGTAGAATTTCACTTAATTAATACTAGATTTTTCTGTTTTGATGCACAGTTAGTGCTGCTGATCCTTTATAGGCTACACATATATTACCTGTGGTATGTATGATGTAATATGTACTCTATTTTTAAAGTTGCAAAAGCACTAAAACTCTGTGTTTTTAACCTGGCATTTAACCTTCTTGTTAGTGACATTGTAATGTTAGAACTCCATCAGGTTTGTATTTTACACATAGCAATGTAATAAGTGGCTACATAGTGACTTATGTTTCTTGCTTACAAATAAGCACTCTTGTGGGGACACAAACTATATTCCTCACTTTGGTCTTACCAAATTCAACCCAGCACATTTATCTTATGGGCTAATGGGAAATTATTTTGCTTCTGATCTCTAATGCTTGTCAACATGAAATATTTAAACATCATCGTCTTTGGATTACTAAAGACAACTCCAAAGTCAGCTAAAAAATAAAAAAAATAAAAAAATAACGAGGGTTCAAAGCTCTAATCAGTGCTATAAAATTTTATCTTGATGCTTTAAGGATTTTAATTAGACGGGAATTCCCACTACCCATGATTATCAAAGCAATAGGGGAATTTGCTGCCTTTGAATCCAATGCTTATTCCCGGAACAAACAAAAGCACATACACACGGCCTAATTCCTTTTTTTAAATATATCAAACGGGGAAAAAGTTAACCAAAACACAAACAAACACGGATATACGGAGCAAAACCGCCTCCAGTCAACCTATCGCGAGACAGGCGTAAGTTGCTATAGTAACCTAACAGAAACGTTTCGACTACAGAGGAGAAGCGCTCCTGACGAAAACCTGCAATAAATGTCATGTAAATGTGACCTTTTGGCTTAACAACTAAAAAAAGGTTGATAAATTATCCGAAGCAGATAACTCTGAAAAGAACCGCGGAGCGATTTGGGTAAGTTTCATATTCTCAGCAGCCTGTGAAGTTTAAGTTAGCCTGTTCTACAGTTACCGTCACATGCCACATGAGCTTCACGGTTACTGTCTTAATATTAAATAAACCGGTCTCACAGTAGTCATTTTGTCCCGTAGGAAAAGCACAGGGGGGATTAAAAACATTAAGAGTTCCATTAATGACCCAGTAAGTTGTTCCGGTGAGCCAGCATGAAAAATACCAGAAGCTAATCTAATTAATGGGATTTAGTACACCTGCGCTTTTGCTGACACTACAAGAGATGTGTGGTGTGAACAAATGCATTACTGTGTGTGCGTGTGTGTGTCATCTTTACTATACGGCTCGGAGGAGACAGTAAATTTAGCTTCACCCAGTCAAATGTCTCTCTCTAGACCAGCTACTCTCTGTTAAACCCTTTGTAAAAACTGTCGCTGTCTAACATGAGCTTACAGGAGCATACGTCATACCCTCGTAATGGTGACTGGATTGTTTCCCCCCCTGCCTGCTGTCAAAATCCTTTATGACGTCAACATTTTTTGCGAAGTGTTCAACACCTTTTTATTTATATTTTATTATTATTATTATTACTATTATTATTATTGGTATTGAATTTACAGTCAAATCACATTTAACGTTAATTAATTTTGTCTGTCCCTGAACATATGTCATTGGTTTGTGGCGGATGTGGGATTCACTGAATACACTCCATACTCTGGAGGCAAATTGGATCATTGTGCTGGTGTGTTCCTCAGTGGGCATTTGATTTAACTTAGCTTTGTTATAGCTCCTTGCAGTTGTTCCCTTATTTACAAGAGGTCACTGCATGTTTTATCCATTCACATATCCATGCTTTTCCACTTATCTGGCTCAGGATTACAGGAGTAGGGGCTGGACCCTATCCCAGCTGTTAAAGAGTGAGAGGGAGGGTACGCCCTAGACAGGTCGCCGGCCTGTCGCAGAACTAAAACAGAGAGACAGACAACCATTCACACTCACATACATATTGACGCCTATGGTCAATTTAGAATCACCAGTTAACCTAACCCCACTAACTGCAGCCACAGTGAGGCAACAGTGCTAACCACTGTACATGTTTTATGTGGCAGATCTTTACACCGGATGTCCTTCCTGATGCAACCCTGAAGGGATTTGTTTCTCCTCCTGGCATTGAATCTTTTACAAATTTGCTTCAAGTGAAAAAGCAAAAAAAAACCCAAAAAACCCAAATCCCGGAAAACCATCTGTTCTGGGATAGGTGTGTTTGTGGCTTTTCATCAATATTCTAATTTTACCCTATGGATATACGATTATGTTTTTAAAATTGCCTGTGAAATGTCAGTGTTTTTGCTAAGAGACTACCCACCTTGAACAAAATGGCTCGTCTAATGTCACTTTTTCTACCTACTGAGTTTCTAGCAGGTGTGGCTGTATTGCTTTTATCAAACCTGCCTTACCGGCTAATTTTCTTAGTCGTCTTTTACTGCTCCCAAACCATTTATCATCCATTTAGATTCGTCAGATGCAATTTAAATATACGTGATTGCTTGTTTTAACTTCCTATTCTTCTGGGCAAATGCATCCCTGCTATTTTGCTCGTTCCACCGTGGCAGTATTCATTTATGGCTGTGTGTGATTTAACTTGGGCCCTGCATGATATCCAGTTTTATGCCATTACTGTGGGTTTTTATTGCAGCAGAGACTCTTTGTAAAAAGCACAGCGAAAGACTGGAGAAGAATACCTGAGCCACCAGAAAGAAGAACCATGAATTTAAATGACTTTGTGGTGCTTCCTAACAACAAGGCCAAATCTGTCAAGCTCAATGCCAGGTAAGATGAGATAAGATCAATGATGTGATTTAAGGCATTCGGTAGAAGCCCATTATTGTTCCTTGGCTCCCATCCTATTTTCATCTGTAACCATTCAAATTCTATCCAGAGAATCGCTATTTCACAAAATGGACTTTCAAGCAAGGTAACTGTTGTGAGGTGGTGCCTGTGTTTCTTGGTAGACTCTATTCTTTTTTTTGTTTTTTGCTCTGTTTTTTACTAATATTGCTCAATACTCCTACTGTAGTTTCTCATTTGCCAACCGGTAATTGAATAAATTAATGCCTGACTTGGTGATGCCCTGATCCAGTAACTAATTGATTGCATGTATTGATTATTCATAGCAAAAGAGATCTGCTAGTGGTGAAAATAAATTGAAGTTATCGATGAAAGCCTTGGTCTCCAATCTGACGGAGTAGGCCCTTTGTATTATTGATTGTTGTTAATTGATTGCTTATATGTGGGTGTGTTTGTGTTAACATAGGAACTTGCAAGAATTGCAAATGGAGACCACGACTCTTGCCAGTGAGAGCAGGGAGATAGAGGAGAAACTGCAACGGCTGAAAGACAGCATCAGTAAAGAGAAGGCGGAAAGAGGGTGAGTATTAGTGTTACAGACTGTATCCTAGAAGGGCAGTGATTTGGAGAAATCGAAAAGTGAAAATGCAAGTGAGACGCCAGGAAAAACACAGGAGAGGTGGAGAGAGGGGAACGGAAGATAGTGTAGTGAATAAGCATGAGCTGTAACACAAAACACAGAAGAGGGAATTTTGTTTTCCTGAATCAAGTTTCAGCTTACTGAAGAGAGACTTCTCCTTATGTTGTCTGTGGAGTATTTTCTTTACTTTACATTTGTTTTTTTCTGGGTGTTTTCAGCTGTTTAGATAAATAAATAAATAACTATGGGAAACCACATAAACAACCTTCATTCATCATCCCATTTAGCAATTTAACACTTTATCGTAACAAGTACTACGGCAGCCTGGTTCCATTCACATTTAGTCTTGAAAAGTCCTCTAGCCATATTATTAGGTACAAATATCGCCCACACTATTACGAATGTTGCAGAAGTAGTTGAGACTCGTAAAACTAGATAATGGTTTACAGTTTCAGTGCAAATTGGAATGCCACCCAGTGTGGTTTTCTGCAGCTGTATCCCATCTGCTTCAAGGTCTTATGTGTTATGTGTTCAGAGATGCTGTTCCGCATACTTTAGTTGTAACAAGTGGTTATTTTAGTTCATCCCATCAGATCAAAGCAGTCTAGTCATTCTGCTTGGACCTCTGACATCAACAAGGAATCTTTTCCCAGCGAACTGCTGCCAATTGGATATTTTCTCTTTTTTTGGACAATTCTTTGTAAACCCCAAAAATGGATGTGTGGGAAAATCCCAGTTACTTAAATCATCTCTTTTCCTCATTCTCATGCTCAGTTTGAACTTCAACAGGTTGTCTTGACTATATCTACATGCTTAAATGATTAGATTGCATTATTTGCATTAACAAGTAGTTCAAAAGGTATACATAAAAAAGAGGACTGAGTATTTTTCACATACTATTATTTACTCATATAACTGAATTTTTTTTCTTTTCTTTCTAACAAAGTGACCAGTAGTACAACTAAACCTTAAGTAAAACACAGACAAAACATCAATAAAATCTCCTGTCAGCTATGTGGATGTGAAACAGCTGTATATCAAAGATGGTGCTAAATTTATTTGGCGAAATAGCTTTCAGTACATACCTTAGGTGTATGTATTGAAAATGTTAGATGAGTTTGAATCTCAGTGACCTTGATCTAAAGCTTTTGGAATTGACACCATAGGTGTATCCACTAGTAGGCTGAGGGGTAGCACTGGCAGATGCCAGTATTTTATTTTTGGGATGGCAACTTTTTTAACTTATATTGGGTAAGATTTAAAGAGTCAGGATGAGGGCATAAAGGGAATGCAGAGATTAGATAGTGAAATGGTTGGAACATATGTGAAAAATGCACCAGTTCAACTCGACTGCATGTCATTCCTCTGCACTTTTTCCCACACTTGCTGTCTATCTCCGCTGCCACTATCCAATAAAAGCAAAAGTGTAAAAATGTCAAAATGTCACAAGAAAGCATCCTGAAAAAATGGAAGAGGGAAACTAGAAAAAGGGGAATAAATATAGCAACTTCGTAGACACAGCAGGTGACTAATGGAGAGACATGAGGTAGTGCGAGAGGCAGAGAAGTTGCAGCAGCTGTAAAAGAGCAGGCAACACAGAAAGTAGAGACACTGAGTAATAGAGACAGATAGAGGTAGACACCAAATGAGAGAGTGGGAGGTCTGCGACTTCTCTAACTATAAAGGTCAAGAAAAGGTTGCTATGGAAGGAATAAAGAAGCAGTCAGGGAACTGAAAAAGCCAGTCATAGATGAAGTTAGCTCATGCCCATGCAAAAGGTCAGTGGAGCAACCTTCAACCGACATCAGAGAGACGATGCACAAGACATAAGAATGAGCAACAGTAAAATGAAGGAGAAAAAAATACAGTGGGAAGATTTTTGATGTTAAAATTAGCTTTGAAAGAGATAAATCACTGGTCATTAGCCCCATTTATATTTTCGCCTTACTTTGATTATAATCAAAGTCCTGATGTTGTCTGTCCTGGATGGATTTATCTTGATGGGATGTTGTTGAGCCCATTATTTATGTAATATTTTTAGTTAGGTCTATATTTGTTTCCACCATGTCATTAACTGTCACAACTACTTAGATTAACTGAAAGTGGATATAGAGAGTCACTGACAGTATATACAATGCTATTTGCACGCTTTCATTTCTTTCTATAAATAAGTTTCTTATATTCTTATTTAATTTTAATTGGACAGGGCAGTGATAACGGTGAGAAAGTGGTAACAGTGAAAAAGAACTTCAGTGTCTCTGAAAATCACTCTTTAAAGAGATGGAAGCAGCTGCCTGCTATTCAGAAATGCTAAGTTATTACTCTGTCATGTTAAAAGAAAAAAAGAGCTCCAAAATATCAGGTTTATATAGATGATAATTAAATATATTTTGTTTGAGGTTTTTTGTTTATAGGGTTTAATTTTCAGTATTGGTTTACCAAAGTCACAGTCTCTCTTAAAAATGAGATGTAAGTGTACAGTTGTATTCCCATCGAAGGCAACTCAGATCTTGCTAGACACAGGAAATCACAATTTTTGGCTAAAAAGTCCTCCAACAAAGAAAGAGATAAAAGCAGAGTCAACATTGGTCTGGGCTTTTAAGATAGAGAGCCCTGTGAGCTGCTAAAAGGCTTCAGTTTGACTATTTTTGTTTTGCTTCACTTTGTTTTGGTGTGAGATTCTTCTCTAGTGCAACATCCATTGGTTCTGAATGTTGCATAATACCGTTAAGCATTTAAAACCTAAATATTCTAGATTTTTTATTTACCAAAAATCCAGCTGAGTTTGGTTTTAATGTTATTCATGTGTTCTTGACAACGTTTGAGCTTTGTTGCTAACCCGAGACCTTTGTAGTCACACAAACACCTATAAATGATATATACTGTACATACCTGGCTCATTATTGTGAGCCATTCCTAGTTGTATGAACAGAAAATTAATTTATAGCCTGAAAACAAACACTGGATATTAATGAGATGTCCATTAATACGTCTGAGTTGTGTTACCTATGTATAGTTATGGAGAACCGTGTAATATTATTAGAATATTATATAGCTCAGGGAAAGCCCTAGTGAGAGCAAAATATGGATTTTAGGCACTGAATCCTTTAAATAATATCCACTCTAAAACTATACACACACACGTGAAAATACACTTTAAAAGCAGCAGAGCTAATTACACTATCAGTGATTAAGAGTATGGCGAGAGGCGCTCATTTCTCATGATGGATTGCTATTGGTTTGATTCATACATCACCACCTGGAAGTGCAACGTGTTTATCGCTTCAGGAAAGGTGTTGCATGGTTTTTTTTTTTTTTGTTTTGTTTTACTGGAAGTCTAGGTCTAATTAAGAAGCCATCAGTATGGGAAGAGGGCCCTCTTGCCCAGGCTTTTCAAATGATAAGCACATAAACACAGTGTTTTCTGTCAGGCTGAAATACTGCAACATTTACACTCCACCAGCCCTAGGATACAACAAGATGTGAGAGCGTCAGCTTGTGTGTGATTCTGATACCTGGCCGGCTATAAATAATGTTATGCATGTGTTTCAACACTGTGGATTACAGACTTTTCTCTTTCTTTTATCCCTTTCTTTTTTTCTTGTTTTTTTTTTGTACTTTCTGGTTTGTGTTCCTTAATCAGACACACAACTGTGCCACAAAAATTCTGTTCAAGCTCTGTGTTTCTGACATATTACACCATACTCTATAAGTAAGTTCAGAAAGATTTTTGATTTGTGTGTGAGCAAGCTGTAAAAAAGTACATGAAGTAAGAGGTTGTTTATAGTATGGGGAATAGTGTGAAGGTAGGAGAGCAACTTTGCTTGCCTAACTATAGTGTGAAAATGAATAGTTTATTCTGGGTGTCTTTGTTTAGAGGTATCTCATGAGCTCTTTAAAAAACATAATATTCAGACATATTTTCTCATTTTAATTTAGATCGGAAGTAGTTAATTTTCAGAAAGACCACTGATGATTAGCAATTATTTGCAATGTCTTCTCCTTGTGCAGGGGTTTCATTAAACAGTTTTCTCTGTGCTGACTCCTGTTGTTCGAGTAATACACCTTTGTTCTGATCACCTTTGGCTTTTGTATACTGGAAACGATGGGAAGGAAGAACTCTGCCACTTAGGATCGATTAGAAAGTTAATTTTCTTACCATATATTGGTTACAGAACCCAGGTTCTTTGATGCACTGTATAAGGTTGTCATGATACTAGCATTTCAAACTCAATAACAATACCTAAGAAAATGCTTAATACCATTTTGATACTATAGAGAAAAAAAGTAGTAATAAAATAAAATAAAATAAAGATCAATCCTGGCCCATGCAAATGTATTCACCTACAGGTCTGTTTGTTTTCTATGCTTCTTATGACTTGGCACCATATTTCATTGCTGATCAAACAGAGTTAGTAAGGTAGACTCCCACTGTTTCTGTCCTGTGGCTGGTAGACTTTTCTGAGCTTCAGTCTGGGTTATAAGAGAAACATAACATTTTTTTAGACACAAATACTTGTGTCTGATAACATGTGCTGCCTAGCTGCCACATTAATGTTACCATTTCATTATTAACCGCTACCAGGTGCTAATAGTTAAACGGCAAAAGTTAACGCTGTCTGTTAAATATTTCAATAGGAGCTTCACTGACCCCATGAAATTCCTCCGACACTATTTGTCTGTGTTGTGAACATCACTACTTCAACTACTAGTGAGGGGAGTGGCTGTGTGCCTGCCTGTCTGCAGCACTGCTGTATATATTTGTGTTTCAGATGGAGGCAAAGATGACACTGTTGGTATCAGTAGTAAATAGGTATCTAACCCGATAGCAAGGTTTTTCATGGTAATTAGTGTGTAGTGTAGAGTTGTTGTTTTTTTTTTTTGATGGGTGAAAAAACTATAAGCCGTCTGTTAGTCTGCAGCCTCGACAAGCAGAGGTTTGTAGAAGTTTTTGAAAAGACATTACTGCAGACTAACAGTCATTTAATAAGTGCCTTTATTGAGTACTACAGTGAAACACAGTCATTTCCCGCTCAGTTTTTATGATTGAACGTCACATTAATTTAACTTTATTTCCCTCCTACTTTTTCTCTGAAAGCTGTGTGCAATGATACAGCAGTGGCTTCGATGTGAGACCCAGCTTAACAATTTGAATCAATTAATTAGTACACCTCTAATGAAAAAGATGAAATGGTTTCTCATTAGTTTGTCTCTCACTGACATAAAGCAGAAAGCAGACAAAGATGGGTTTGGCTAATTTGTTTAATTAGTTGTTTTCAGGTATGATGTGAAGGTTACCCAAATTTTCCCAACTTCCTTCCTTACCTGTCTTTTTTCCCCCCTTTTTTTCACCAAAACATCCAAGTGTATCTTTGACAACACTTTATTATAGATATCAAGCTGTGATTTATTTTCAGGCTGTGCAGCGTAATGTAACTCTGTTTTTCTCTCTCTGTCTGTTAGATCGCAAAGCTCCCGGAGTAGATGAATTGTTCATCTTTGTCTCAGAGTCTTCCTACTCTCTCTCTCTCTCTCTCTTTCTCTTTCTCGCTTGCTCCCTTTTTCTCTCTTGTATGCACCCAGAGAATAGGTGAACAAATTCAGTTTGCTGAGAGGAGGTGTGGTATAATCAGTTTGTGAAGGGTACACAGGCGATAATAAAGCCAGAGCAGCAGCTTGGGGCAAACGTAGTACATCATTCTCTGTTGTGGCCTGCCCAAGCCACAGATTTAATGTAGCTTTGTCTTTAGGCCGTACGGCTCACAGACACAAGCTCTCATCTTATCTAAAAGTATGGTTGAGGTTTCTTTTTTCCGGTTTCCTCTGCTCTCTCTTTGCTCTGCTTCTCGCCCTATCTGCTGCCTATTCCATTATGTTGTCTGTCCGTCTTTTATCCCTGTTCTTTTTTGTTTCATTTGGCTCCCTAGTTTGTGTGATACGTACATGTGCATTGACCTCCTGACCTGATACTACTCATCCTGGGCTGAAATCCATTATTTCTTTCTTTTTTTCTCTCTCTGTTCTCTCATGTCACACATTTACTTTGGCATTGGACTTCAAAGAGGGTTTGCCCCACGTGTATGTGTGTGCAAGAGGGGCACATATGTTGTCATTTCTCACTTTGGCTGAGATGGGTCAGATAAAGGTGATAGCTGGGCGTGTTTAAGTATATGTCAGTCTATTTTTCCCAGAATCATCTTAATTAAATTGAACTAACCCTAAATTTTACAGCTTAACCTAACCTTTATGACATTCTTATCTTCAAACAACTCTGAAGGTATTTAGAAGAGTGAGGACTGGCCAAGCAACAAGCAAGCAAACAAACGATTAATCTGTTAGCTACAAGACTTGGGTTGGGTTGCTTCTGAAAATGTGTTATACTATTATTATTTTGAAGTGTGTTCTTCCAGGTTTAGTTCAGTTTGTCTCTGTGTGAATTAGATAGCTTGAGCTTTGGTAAGGGAGATCACACACACACACACACACACACACACACACACACACACACACACACACACACACACACACACACACACACACACATACACACACACACACACACTTGTTTCTCCAGGTTGATTGTCCTGAAGGGACACCCTGTCATCCTGCACTGACAGGGGTGTGCCTCAACTGTCTCCCTTAGCGACAGTCCAGTTGCCTAGGTGATGTCTTGAGGATGATTACCTGACGCCCACCCTCAGTGTCAGCACAGCACAGCGACGGCATCAGGGTTGCTGGCAACTCTTGCCATCACACGCACATATATTTTCAGACTCTGACTTCCTGTGCCTTGACAGGCTGCCAGCTCAATCCAAAATAAACTTCTTTCAAAGACAGCCTGACATCACAATAGCATAAATAGCATAAATAATTCAACAACATGAGCATGAATAACTCACATCTAAATGAGGATCCCTCTTTTCTTCACTTTCTCCAACTGACAGGCGTGTCCTGTTAGTGTGTGTATGTGAACTGTATCCACATGCTTATGTGTGTCTGTATATACACACGTGCTCATTTTTAATTTTGTATATGCAACTGTGTCCATGCTTGTGTGCAAAAACTTGTAACCTTTCATGTTATGTGATCCCAGCATGTGAATTCTGCAACTAAAGGAGATAAGACAATAGATTTTGTTCACAGCACCGTGCATGGCGATGACATATATCGTAAGTCATATTAAATGTTCATTTGTCTTACACTGCATTTCTGAAATAGACATATCTGCCAGAGAATTGTAGGGAAGTCTGAGAGAGCCCTAGAAACACTACCCAACTGCTTTAAGAATGCTGGAACATGTTTAGTTTTACAGCCACTTTAGTATTGATACTAAGGAATATACAGATACCATGACCCTCTACTAAATTTGTGGAGGAAATGTCACATTTGCTTATAGCAGATGTGCACTTACTTATTGAAAATAAGGGACAGTGCCTTTACACAGGTAATGGATTAAGACTGCTAATTTTTGGTGATAAGCAAGACAAATTCTACCTGTGGATAGAAAAATGGCATTTTTTCCTCAATGATTAAAACTGTGTATGCACTTTGTTTGAACAAAGAAAAACATCCCTGTTTAATTGTATGCACTTCTTCAGCCATTAATAGCTGCTAGCAGTCATAGCAGTAACTTCCTTGCTTTGTTATTTGTATATATGTTTGAACCACAGTTTATTAGACTAAGCATTGATAAGAATAGCAAAGTTGCTCAGTTTCACTGTATGTAGCTAAGACACGCACCTGAGAAAAGGAGGAAAGTAGATTATTACACATGATAGAAAAATTACATGTATCTATAAACAGAAAAAAATATCAATAAGAAACGCAGCCAACCACCAGCCAACCTCGCAGAATTACAACAGCCATAGAATCCTCTCTTATAAACCCAGAAACCTTCATACATACTGTGATTATCTCATCATTGCAGAAAGATGAACAGGCCCCCCGCCTAATCACAGATGAAGTGAAGCATCACAAGGCAATGGGTGGTGAAGACATTCTATTTTGTGGTCTATGGGAATCCACAAACCAGCTGGAGGATGTGCTAACAATCTTAACATCTCCCTGTGCAGGCTCACCCTTATGTCCACAGCTATCATTCAAGAATTCACTGGTGACGTGTCTGAATGATTACTACCCAATAGTACCGACTTCAGCTGTCATGAATTGCCTAAAGCGAGATATCCAGATATAAAACCAAGCTCAGCTCCCTCCAGTTTGCATATGAACCTAACTAAAGAATGTAATCTGCACTCTACATCGTTTTGATTTTACCTGGACAGAAGGAAAGGGCGGGGGGGGGGGGAGAATCTACTTGGCTCCATGGGGTGAGAGAGTAGCTTGAGAATCTAACCTGGGGCTGCCGTGTTATAGCCATTCACAAAAGAAGAGATGCAACAATGGCTTTACTTTCCACAACCTCTTCAACCCCCTCCCGTTACACGAGAGGTTTCACATTTTGAGATCCAGAACTTCCAACGCCAGAAACAGCTTTTTCCCGGAAGCTGTGAGTCTCCTCAAACCCCTGCTGTCTGCAGCACCCAACAGACACTTTTATAGAAACTCTGTGCACCACACGCACAACTGCCTCATGCCCTCAACCCTTGGTCATGCACACACACTCTCTCTCTCTCTCACACACACACACTGAGAGGCACAAAAAAATCCAAATGCACAGCTTCCCACAGTGTGACCTGATACACAGTGCCTGCAAGTAGCAGCTGGTTAAGCCTCCTTCCCCAGCTTACTAGGGGAAGATGGCTGAAATAAGCTTATTCACATATGTAACATTTATTCATGAATTCATTCATTAAACTTCCTTCTGTGCTGTAATATTGTAGGCAAATATCCTTTTGCATTAGACCAAATCATGCAATATAAAGCAAAGCATGAGGCATGAGCCACTACTTTCTCTTTCTCTCTAAAAATAAAAATAATTCTTAAAATATATATATTTTTAAAATTGAATAAAACTAATCTGCATCTATATTTCTTTAAAAAATATTGAGAGATTTAAGGTATGAAACTTCAGGTTTTATACCCTTTTCCGTATTTTGCTGACATTTTTTCTACATTTCTTCTCCTCATCTTAATGCCTGACAATATTATTAAATACTCACGCCCCATGGGGAAACTTCAACAGATTAAAATACATTAGCTTTGAGTGTTGTTACATCCAGCCAGCTGTTCACATCCACCCTGATAAAAATACAGGAATAAGAAGATGTGTCAGTTGTTTCTGCGAAATCGAATCACGTATAATACAATCTGAGAACGGTGTTCAGACTTCTTTTAAAGTCAATTTGCACATGTAAAGATATCTGTGCATTCATTGTTACTTATTGGTATTTACTCTATGCTGCATGAAAAGGTATACCGAATCCCCAAGACACTGCATAAGGGAATTTCTGTTGGATTTTACTTTTCAGCTGCAGACACAGATCTTGTGTAGAACAAATGTCATCAGAGTCTGTCTTTTTGGATATAAAGCATAAACAAGACAAATCAAGGACTCAGGCAGTTTTTTTTCTGTCATTTTTGAGAAATCAGTGCTATGTAACTGTTGATGAGATATGCATGGTCAAATTAATAGGATTGTTTGATTTACAAAGAAAAATCTTCCTCTCCCTCTGTTTAGACATTCACAAAGGATTAAATGGGCATCTGGACATTGTGGTTCTATGACAAGCAATTCTCTCTCATATGGCTCCAAGAAGGACAAAGAGAGCAAGCTCCAAAAGGTACCGTCAAGATAAAAAATATATTTATATTTATATGTCTTTAATTTTTATTCAAATTTTTCCTATGTGAGTTAGAGTGACAGAATAAAACACATTTAACTCTTAAACATCATGCCACATTTGTTTGCATGCTAATTACAACTGAAAACTAACATACAGTATAAGCATTATTGTCCAAAAGCTGTTTTTCAGTTTGTGACGTTAGGATTATGAATGTGTCTTGAATCCTGTTTTCATGTGTATTTTGGATGTATGCTAGATCTTTGGGGTGCAATGCAGATGTCTTTAAATCTAAAGCAAAAAAACAGTCTTCTCCAAATTTTAAAGCCACTTTTAATTGTTCAGCTGTAAAAGAGTGTGGTTGTGGAACACGTCTGGGGAAAAAAGAGATGCTAGAGGCAGTAACCATAATCTAGACTGATATTCCTAATACTAATGTGAAAACTTGGTTTCTGGACAAAGTCACTGTGTTCAAGTCAGTTCTCAACAGCAGAGTAATGAGGTAACTTATTCATTTATTTGCTCACATATTATAAAATACAGCAATGTAAACACTAAGGCTGCATACTACTGTATGTCTGTGAAGGTTCTCAGTCATCCAGGTCATCGTAGTCAAAGGAGCTTGCAAAGAAAAGCGTCTGGACTTCTTTAAGTTACTTGAAGACGTTTCACCTCTCATCCGAGAAGCTTCTTCAGTTCTAAGGTCAAATGGTGGAGAGTCCCAGATATAAACCTAGTGGGAGTGTCCCCCCACAGAGGGACAAAAGGACCCCCTGATGATCCTCTAATCGCCTGAGCCAAGGTGTGGAACTGGGTGTGGGTCCCAATCAGCCAGAGTTTCAGGTGAGTTCATTGTGAAACCTGGCCCCACCTTATCATGCGAATTCCTGAGGTCAGATGGCCCAGGGTGTGAGTGGGCGTTAAGGCGTCTGGGAAGGGATCTCAAAACTGGATTATAGATGGCAGAGAGTTGGTGTCGTAAACCACCGCCTCTGTTCAAAGATGGCCGCTCACAGTGGACATAGATGGCTTCTTTCACTCCTCTTTCAAACCATCTGTCCTCTCTGTCCAAAATGTGAACATTGGCATCCTCGAAAGAGTGTCCTTTATCCTTAAGATGCAGATGGACAGCTGAGTCTTGTCCTGTCGAGGTGGCTCTTCTGTGTTGTGCCATGCGCTTGTGAAGTGGCTGTTTGGTCTCTCCAATGTAGAGGTCTGGGCATTCCTCGCTGCACTGTACGGCATACACCACATTGTTAAGTCTGTGTTTTGGCGTTTTGTCTTTCGGGTGAACCAGTTTTTGTCTGAGTGTGTTGCTGGGTCTGAAGTACACCGGGATGTCATGCTTGGAGAAAACCCTCCTGAGTTTCTCTGATACACCGGCTACATAGGGGATAACAATGTTGTTGCATCTGTCCTTCTTATCCTCCCTCGCTGGTGTCTGATCTTCTTTTCTGTGCCTCTTTGCTGACTTTAAGAATGCCCATTTAGGATAGCCGCACGTTTTGAGTGCTTCCTTTACATGTTTGTGTTCCTTCTTTTTCCCTTCAGGCTTAGAGGGAACATGTTCTGCCCGGTGGTGTAAGGTCCTGATCACTCCAAGTTTGTGTTCCAGAGGGTGATGGGAGTCAAACAGGAGGTACTGGTCCGTGTGTGTGGGCTTCTGGTAAACTTCGATGTTGAGGTTGCCATTCTCTTCAATGAAGAAGAAGTGGAATCCTTCACTGCGCACATCAACGCTGTGGATAAAAACATCAAGTTCACCAGGGAAGACACAAAGGACGACTGTTTGCCTTTCCTGGACTGCGCTGTGCACATTGAAGGAATGTGGAACACAAACTTGGAGTGATCAGGACCTTACACCACCGGGCAGAACATGTTCCCTCTAAGCCTGAAGGGAAAAAGAAGGAACACAAACATGTAAAGGAAGCACTCAAAACGTGCGGCTATCCTAAATGGGCATTCTTAAAGTCAGCAAAGAGGCACAGAAAAGAAGATCAGACACCAGCGAGGGAGGATAAGAAGGACAGACGCAACAACATTGTTATCCCCTATGTAGCCGGTGTATCAGAGAAACTCAGGAGGGTTTTCTCCAAGCATGACATCCCGGTGTACTTCAGACCCAGCAACACACTCAGACAAAAACTGGTTCACCCGAAAGACAAAACGCCAAAACACAGACTTAACAATGTGGTGTATGCCGTACAGTGCAGCGAGGAATGCCCAGACCTCTACATTGGAGAGACCAAACAGCCACTTCACAAGCGCATGGCACAACACAGAAGAGCCACCTCGACAGGACAAGACTCAGCTGTCCATCTGCATCTTAAGGATAAAGGACACTCTTTCGAGGATGCCAATGTTCACATTTTGGACAGAGAGGACAGATGGTTTGAAAGAGGAGTGAAAGAAGCCATCTATGTCCACTGTGAGCGGCCATCTTTGAACAGAGGCGGTGGTTTACGACACCAACTCTCTGCCATCTATAATCCAGTTTTGAGATCCCTTCCCAGACGCCTTAACGCCCACTCACACCCTGGGCCATCTGACCTCAGGAATTCGCATGATAAGGTGGGGCCAGGTTTCACAATGAACTCACCTGAAACTCTGGCTGATTGGGACCCACACCCAGTTCCACACCTTGGCTCAGGCGATTAGAGGATCATCAGGGGGTCCTTTTGTCCCTCTGTGGGGGGACACTCCCACTAGGTTTATATCTGGGACTCTCCACCATTTGACCTTAGAACTGAAGAAGCTTCTCGGATGAGAGGTGAAACGTCTTCAAGTAACTTAAAGAAGTCCAGACGCTTTTCTTTGCAAGCTCCTTTGAATACTACTGTATGAACATACAGTAGTTTATACCTACAAATACACACAAAACTGAACACTGCGTAGGATTGTTGGTAAACTGAGAGCTGATTTGTTTCTCTATGCTGCCTCAACAGCTGTCAGCAGGTAAACTGAAGATCCGAGTGCTGAAGGATGAAGAACTGACAGGTGAGAAGTTTACAGTCACAACTTGAGTTTCAGAAGTGAGATATCTGCACCAGGTAGGCTTGACATGCAGGCGTACTCTTGGCACTATATTGAACTTCCTTCGACCATCCACTTGGACGTTAATATGCAAGAGCATTCTTCACAGTTAGTTCAGTACGAGGGATACTTGAAAAGGCAGGTACCAAACTCTGGAGTTTTTCTGTTAAACACTGATCTGTCTAACAAATATTTAGCTTTGGCATACTTATGTTAAACAGGAGGGAAAGAAAATCATCAGGCACAATAGTTAAATGTCTCTGCGTCATGTATTAATTATAAACAGCTAAGAAAATGTTTTAAAGGACTGTCTTTGGTGTGCACAATATGTTGTAACAGGCAATATAACCTTTGGTTTTGTTGTTACATTTCACAGCAGTGTGTGAACTAGTTGTACAAGCAGGCTAACTGCTTTAACAACTTTTTGCACCAATAACAGATGCACTTTTGATACTTGTGTAAAACTTTGCTGTACATACTAAACTGTATCTCTCTGTGTTTTTCTGTTGGTCATGGTCGTCAGTTGCATAATATCCCTTAAATGTCAGGAATATTAAATTAAATACCCTTACCGAGAGTTAATAACAGTGCACTTGCTCTTTTTAGCCCCGCCTCAACCACCACCTCCACTTCCTACCCAGACGGCAAGAAAAAGCAGACTGAGGGGAACAGTATGTGGACAATGTGAAGTCAAGACTGCTGGAATAGTATGCACGCAAAACGGTCACACCTGAACAAATGCAAACAACACTGTATGGCAAAAGTCACTTTAACTGTCATGGATGCAGGGTTTGTTTGGCTCTGTCACAAAGCAAAAATTGTCTGTTTGAGAGATCAGATTTCACAAATTGGCAAGTGATTTTGCCATTTCTCATTGGATTCAGGCAAAGGTTTTGTGTGTTAATAAGGCGACACACACACACACACACACACACACACACACACACACACACACACACACACAAAACACTTACACGTGCAGCACTAGGAGCCAATTCACTTGATCTGTTTTCAAAGTTTAAATTTTGAATGTCATATTTTCAGTTCCCCCCCCCCCCCCCCCTTTCATTTTTCTTTGGAGTCCCCTCTTCTCACCCATATATCTTACTGCAGTTATTATATAGATTTGTTTCTTTTCTTCCTGCATCAGTTGTTAGCTTCGTCTGTCATTCAGATGCTCATTTTCACCTGCCCACCTCCCTCTTTCTTCCTCGTGTTTTCTCGTCACTCCTCCTTTTCAGTTTTTCCATCTGCCATATTCTGACCTGTTTCTGTCTTTCTTTCTGCACTCCCTTATTCATGTCTGTCTTTTTCTTTCTTCTGCCTTCCTCTCTCTCGCTGTGCCTCAACTGTCCAATCTGTTGGTCTATCTGTGTGTTTGTGTTTGCACTGATAACAGTTTAGTTGGATCCATTCATCGATACTTGAGACCTCTGAGGGCACCATTGTTTATTCTTTCTCGCTCTTCATCCACTGCTGCTCAGGAGGAGGGATGACGGCCTGAAACTGTATGTGTGAATAAGAGGGAGAAGGAGAGAAATGAAGCCTTACCGTCTGTGTGTCTGTGTGTGTGTGTGTGTGTTTGTGTGTAATGGACGGAGCTGAGTAATGCATGTTTGATGACCAGTTGCTCCCACCTCCTAAATCCACAGCTCCCTGTGTAAATCCTATTCTGTGTTTCACTATGAAGCCAGCAGACTTTAGTATTGAATAAGTGATGCTTCTATGAGAACGAGAACAAGAACAATGATGGTAAGAGCGAGGGAGACTTATAGAGGAATTGAAGGAGAGGCAGGGGTTGAACTGATTGCGCTGACATCTACAATTTTCCCCCCTTTTTGTTGTGGAATAACTTATTTAAGTGCAGCACACACAGTGTGTTAAAATATAATGTGATGTGATTTGCTTGATAGTGCGTTTGATGATGATGATAGCTCTGAACTGTCCAATGAAGGGTCGGATGCCCCCAGTGTCCCATAGTTATGGGCTTAATGGTTGTGCTTAAGGTAGTCTGGGCAAGCACATAGGCTAAATGCATCCACAAATACACACAATACCCTCATGCGCACACACATTTTGGATAGCCCTCGTACCCTATAATGATGGCAATAATGGGAAGCGTTACAACTGTCTGTGCCATTCTGTCTGGAACTGCACTTATGCACACAAATACTCACACACTCACATATGCACTCATAAACGCACAATCACACATCTGTCCTTTTTTCTTTTTTTTCTTTTTTTTTTTTGAAAAAAAAAAAGCATGACTCATTGTAATAAAAAATGCTGAAATCTCATGTGCAACACACACTGCACACCTAGCCTCATGCTTTATTCCAGAGTCATCCAGGCAAAGAAAAAAAAAAAGGAAAAAAAAGCTACCTCATTTCTCCCTGTGTAGTAGGAAGAGTGCAGTGATATGCTGCTTGCAGTCTGATAGGGATGCCTAGTCCCAGAGGAGTGGTTGTAATTTATCCTCAGGCCTGAGAGGGGAAATGAGGCCCTGCTTTATGGGACCATTAAAGGGCAATGTCGCAGCTGCAGGTTTGCGTGTACACACACTCACACACATTCTTCCATGTATGGATAAAAAAAGAAAAAAAAAAGAATGAACACACAGCATCACCCATAAAGACATTAATTACAGAAATACATAATATGTATCTAAATAAAAACAAATTACTGGATTAATGTTTGAATCAGCTGGTAGAAATTTACACTAAGGTTATTCATCCAGAAATCAGCATGGAACTGTGAATCATTGTGTTTGTTGTACTGCTTTATTTATTATAATTATCTATTATTCATCTATGAATAAACAGGTGTAGACATAGCAAATACGCAAGTGAGCAAGAAACAGAAAGCTTCCAAGTCATTAGATCCAGAACTGCATCACACTGTGACAAAATAAATAATTGAAATAGAGTTTAGTTCCTCCAAGGATGAAAAGAATTGGTAGTGTTTCTTGAAAGAGCGCACTAAACTACACTATTTTAAGTGATGGTGTTGGTAATAAAACCTTGATCTATTGAAACAGAAACTTGCATGCATAGTGAAGGAAACCAAACACAGGCTAGTTGTTGCTTGACTGTTTGCTTTTTCTCCACCCTAGCCTCCGTGTGTCCATTGCACTTGCCCTTGCTTGTGTGCTCTGTCCAAAGCCTGTTTCCCAAACCTGCTGATGCAATGACTTTTTCCCACTAACAAGACCTGATTCTTACAGATAGAAATTATAATAACCTCCCTTAAGAGGCATTCACTCAACCACACTCACAGCACACATGTGCCAAGCACAAATGCACCAATGTGCACACAGCTAACACACACACAAACACACACACATGCATCTTGCAGCACCACGCCAGTTTATAAGGAAAGGTTGAGGCTACATCTTTAGCAAAAGGGCGCTTTACCTACCAGTGCAACCACTTGAATGCATTGCATGAATTAATATATATGCATACAGTACACAGACATGCACAGGCAGTGACCATTGTTTTTTAAACTGAAAGACAAAGAAACACACTAAAGGTGGGTGTTTTTATATGCAGACAGACTGATGGCACTTGGTCTATGTGTTGCAGATGTGTGCTGAATGCACTGAAAACTACTGCGTTGGCTGTTTTTCCAGATTTCACCATAAGGGGGCACTGAAGTTCCATAAAATGATTCCCATTCAAGTGAGTGTTGTTTGCATATGTATCAAATCTGTTTTCTCTGTGTCCAACTCTCTTTTTTTCTTTGTCTTCCACTTATGCTTTCAGTAATAAATGTTTTGATCCTATTCTTCTTCAGCTGTCCTATTCTTCTTCTGTCTTTTTCGTTTCTTAGATAGCTGATCATTATTATATCTTCATAACTATCTCTCATCTTTATTGTCATTTCTCTTCTTCAGAACATCATACCAGTTTAGTATACACAAGAACACACACAAACAGTACACAGGGCTGAGCAATTACATGAATAAAATCATAAATTGACTTTCTAACTGACCCAATGTCACTTGAGTCAATATGTTCAATAAATGAATTTTCTCACACTAGCAGCTAACCTAGACTTAATGCTCTGAAGACTAATTTACTTGTGTTTAACATGAACAAGTCAAAACTTACCTTGCTAACAGACAGCTGACCATTCTTTGTTGCTATGCTTCTGTGACCATTCTAACTGTGGTAGCTAGCAGCCAACCTGTTTCACTGACGCTGATCGCTCACCAATGAATGACAATGACGAAAGTAAAACTTAGCTCAAATTTGGAGAAACAGAAACAGAGAGAGCAATCCAGCATGACCGGTTTTGGGTGAGGGGAAAAAAAGACAAAGGCTAACTATAGGAGAGCGAAACAAAGTTTAACAATTAATGATTAAATCAGTTATGATGTATAAACACACATAGAATGAAAAGTATTGAGTGAACAAGAAAGTTTTTGTTTATCCTTTAAAGTTTTAAGTCTAATCTATAATAAAGATTACAGAGAGTGCCTGGTACTATGAAATCTTTAACAGAGCCGGATTAATCGAGGTTTTGTATGTGAGGAGAAGGGCTTTAAATTCATCCAGTTTCATTTGTATAGCGCCAAATCACAACAAATCATCATTTTTTTAAATTATTATTTTTTTGAGTCTTGGCTGTCGTTTGTTTTGTTCTATGTCAAGTACATCCCGGACTGCTTCAATAATGTTGAAACCGTGGCATCAGAAGTCCACGCTCTGGGTAGTTCCTAACTGGTGGTGCTCCATTGTGTGTTTGTCTATCAGATATGCTTTTAGTACATTGTTAGTGTGTTTGGGATCATTGTCAAGCTGAAAAATGTAGCAGTTGAGATGGTTGATCAAAATCTGATCCTTTTCTGTGTTCATAATTCCACCAATTTTGTCAAGATCCACAACTCCACCGGTCTAAATACAGCACCAAACCATCACAGAGCCTCCACTGTGATGGCTGTCTACAGATGGCTGTAGACACTCACTGTTGTACCTCTCTCCTGACCTCCTCTGTACATATTCTGATGAGGTCTTGAAGGATTTGAAGCTAAAATTTCAAATTTGCATTCATTACTCCATGAACTTTCTTTGCTGGATTTTTTCCTATTTTCTCCGGACATGACTTTCAGATACTGTTCATCAGCTAGAGATACCGTTGAGCCACTTGTCCAGTTTGCTCAGGCACAGAGACTGGACCTGACCAAAGCAGTCAATCTATAAAGAAAGGCTTTGAAAGGCATTCAGAAAGCCTGCAGAACTATTGCTCAAGACCACATTAAAATTTACAACAAAGTTTGGGTTCTTGCAAGCAAAATATAAAGAAACAGTTGGTTCAAGACTTTTAAAGAGCACTGTATCTTCACTCTTCAGAGATGATTTTCTATATATCAAGAGCTTAATTTTCAGGTTAAATAAGTGTTTAAAAAAACAGATTACTGAAGGCTACTCATAGATGTACAAAACACATTTCATGGCCCTACCACACTCTTTTAAAGACAGAAAACACTCCTCAACAGCAGTCAATTAAACAGTGCTAACAGCAGTCTTCAGTCAAAGACAGAAAGACAAGACAGCAGGTCAATGTCACAGTTTAATTACAGTAAGCCAACGCTGTTTGCACAGCAGAGGAAAGATTCTATAGATAATGTCTAGTAATCTGAGTAGTTGTAAATACCAATTAAAAGTCATGTAGAACAATTGTTTATTAAGTCACAATATAAACAGAAGCAGACAGTGGATGTGCATGCATTTTGTACCACTAGGTACAACAGAGTAACACTATTATTTAACATATTGTCTAAAAGTTGTCCAAGACCTGAGATTAGATACTCAGACACAAGCCTGCACTTCTCAGACACCTTCAGTGTGTACTTTTGGAAATAGATAACAAGCATACAGATAATATTTTTTGTACTCATATAAACAACTGCTCACTGCAGTATACAATAGTTGAGACCACATGCAAATACACACTCACACATAGACACACAAAGGCTTGTTTCTGTTAATCTGCGGCCTATTAAGCCAAATTAGTATGGAAAGCATATCTAAAAGGGTAGGCTAATTTATCCAAGGATGTACAGAATAATCAAAAGATACAATAAGTCATATGGATATACGCTACATACAATGTCTGTTCTGTTTCTCGACAAGATATGTTTGGGTTTAAGCTCTAAGCTTTTTGTGAATTAACAATTAAAGCTTGTCATGCACTGTTGCTCAGCTTATATGAATACCCTTTTTTTTGCTTTAATAGGGATGGGTATTGTTAGGATTTTATATCAATGCTCTTATTAATGCTCCATGCCATGTGATAGTGAAAAGAGTGTTTGACACAGTGGTAAATGTTTTTTTTTGTCTCAGCTTTATGTAAAGGAAGTGCTTGGTAATTCACCTCCACCACCGAGATGTGTGGATATCACCCTGGAATTCAAAATATTAACAAACATAAATTATTTCAAGTCGTCACTGAATTCAAATTAAGCCAAGTTTATATGATCAAACCTAGTGGGGTTTGACCCCACACCCACCTTGATCTAGATCTGTCTGTCTGAAATGTCTGTTGTCTGAGATTGTAGCCAAGTTTACAAATTTGAAGATAGAACAAATGATGGCACAGCAGTCTGCCTGCATTAAGACATTTCAAATCAGCCTAAGAAGCCATTGTTACAACATGGACTTTGCTTTTTAGTTGCACAAGCTTTGATTGTGCTTTCATTTAGAAGGGTTATAGTTATTAGCTCAAAAAACAAAACAAAACATCTTTTACTCCACCTTGGTTTTCTCTACCAATATTTCACCTTTTTGCTATCTGTTGTATCAGCCCAAGAGGATGGGGTGCAGCTCCACATACACTTTCAACACTGAAGCCCCTTGCACCATTGAGCATTGGAATTTTTTCAAACTTGGCAACAGCCCTCTGATACTCTTTGTTCCTTAGCTCGTGTTCCCCTATGTAGTTGTTGAGAGAGGATTTGATTTTAGCATCTGACTACAGTCCACTGACGAAGCTTTGGCTATTGCTTGGAACTATTTGCATTTACAAAATTGCTAAAAGTATGCCAACTGTATTCCAAGGTTCATAACTACAGTTAGCTCCATATATATTTGGACTCTGACACAAGTTTTTTTTTTAACTTGTTTATTGAAACATATTCCAATTATAGTTATATATTGGATATGGACATGATTTTTAGACTCTCAGCTTTCATTTTGGGTTACCTACATTCAAATTGGATGAAGGGATTAGGAGTTTCAGCTCCTTAACATGTTTTTAAAGGGTCCAAAAGTAATTGGACAATTGACTCAAAGGCTGTTTCATGGGCAGTTGTGTGTATGATGATTTGATTTAAGGTGTGGTGCTTTTATCTGGAAGATTTTGCTCTGAACAGAAAACATGCAGTCAAAGGAGCTGAAAGCTATCCTTAAGCTGCAAAAACAAAACAAAACAAAAAACGATCTGAGAAATTGCTACAATATCAGGAGTGGCAAAATCTACAGTTTGGTACATCCTGAGAAAGAAAAAACGCACTGAGCACTCAGCAACGCAAAAAAGACCTGGAAAGAAGACAACAGTAATGGATGATCGCAGAATAATTCTCCAGGAGGTTGGCGTATTGATATCCAAGTCTACCATAAAGAGAAGACTAAATGAAAGTTAATACAGAGGGTTCATTGTAATGTGCAAGCCACTCATAAGCCTCAAGAATAGAATGACTAGGTTGAACTTTGCTAAAACACATCTTAAAAAAAGCCAGCACTGTTCAGGTAAACATTCTTTGGACAGATGAAACCAAGATCAACCTCTACCAGTATGATGGTAAGAAAAACGCATGGAGAAGGCATGGAACAGCTCACATTCCAAAGCATCATCTGTAAAACACGGCGGAGGCAGTGTGATGGCCTGGTTGTGCATAGCTGCCAGTGGCACTGGGACACTAGTGTTTATTGATGATGTGACACAGGACAGAAGCAGCTGAATTCTGAGGTGTTCAGAGTCATACTGTCTGCTCAAATCCAGGCAAATGCAGTCAAATTGATTGGGAGGCATTTCATAATAGACATAATTGACAATGACCCAAAATATACAGTCAAAGCAACCCAGGAGTTTATTAAAGCAAAGAAGTATAATATTCTTCAATGGCCAATGTAGTCACCTGATCTTAATCTAATTGAGCATGCGTTTCACTTGTTGAAGACTAAACTTTGGACAGAAAGGCCCACAAACAAACAGCAACTGAGAGCCGCTGCAGTAAAGGCCTGGCAGAGCATTAAAAAGGAGGAAACCCAACATGTGGTGATGTCCATGAGTTCAAGACTTCAGGCTGTCATTGCCAGCAAAGGGTTTTCAACCAAGTATTAGAAATAAACATTTTATTTTCAGTTATTTAATTTGTCCAATTACTTTTGTTCCCCTGAAATGAAGGAACTGTGTTGTCTCTGTCCAAAATTGTATGGATGTAACTGTACATCCTGTTGTTCATCCTGTAAATCTTTCTAAATTTTCCAGTTCAACTTTGTTTTTACACCCGGCCTTTGAATATTCTGCCCTTTTGCTATATCCAGACAGAGCAAAACCAAACATGATATCATGACACTGTCAGCTTAATCTTTTTTTGGGCATTTTCCTGACAGTTACGTTATTCTTCCACAGCATGTCTTTTATCCTGTCTTCCTTCTCTCACCCCAACCGGTCGCAGCAGATGGACGCCCCTCTCTGAGCCTGGTTCTGCCAGAGGTTTCTTCTTGTTAAAAGGGAGTTTTTCCTTCCCACTGTCACCAAAGTGCTTGCTCATAGGGGGTCATATGATTGTTGGTTTTTTCTCTGTATCTTTGAAGCACCTTGAGGTGACTTTTGTTGTGATTTGGCGCTATATAAATAAAATTGAATTGAATTAAATTGAATTAAAGAATTAACACATAAATAAACACTGTTTGTACAGGCACTTTGGTACTGACCGGTCAGGTACCGACCCCACTTTATTTATGTTTCCTTGTACTTACCCTGTGTGCTACCTGACTTCTCATTGGCTGGAGACACTGATGTGTATACAGTAGCCACCACAGTGAAACAAAGCCATGGATACTGACAAAGAGAAAAACTGCACACACTGAAGTAGCTCTATGAAACCACACAAGACAACTGTCCATCTACATCTCCTCAGTGTTCATCTCAGTTTCTATCCTCACTTTAGTCCCTTGTAATGCAAAACTGTGTATTTTGGCAGGACATAAAGACTGAGGATTATACACATGCGGCTGACGCAGGCATATCTCTTTCTCTCTTCTGCTAATCCTGTTTTATTTGCCTTGGAAAGAATGAGGAAGGAAGAGAGACAGAAAGACAAAAAGAATATTAATTTCAGCACTATGCAGTTTTGGGGCTTTCATCGGTGCCTCATCAGCTCCTGTGTCCAGCCGCACACACACACTCCCAAACGTGGTTCAATTAATGTTTGCAGAGCATTTTCAGTATTTGATTTAGCCTAACCTGTAGGGAGTACCAAATGAATATGGTATGCGATGATATATCAAGAAACTTAATAGCTAAGTTTAAGCTTTACAGCTTTAATTATAATTGACAATAGTGTGCCTAATTTAGCAAATGTAAAGGTTATGAAAATGTTATATTCTCATACTACCCTAACCCCCTCACTCTTTCCTTCTGATGCTTAGAAAACTTACAGCACTGTAAAACTTAGCAGAACTCTGGTGGTTTTAGAAACTAAAAACTATGGTTAAGTAATTGATTGATGCGACTGGGCGAGTTTACTTTTCATTGTTGTGCGCAAAGTCTTCCCTGCATCACTTCTCTGTTTCCAAAGGGAAAGTTAAAATTACTCTCTTGACCTTAATAACATACTCTCTTGAAGGCAAGTTCAGTGATCCTGGTTCACAGTTAAACAACATCCTGGAAAAATTATAGATAGTATTATCTCACTTACAATAAATGATACTATGTGGCACTGTGTTGGACAGATTTTCCAAGTGAACGAGAATCTGTGCGCACAATTAAGAGCCAATATTAATGACGAAAACATCATGATTGTTTTACCATTTTAAGCCGTTGTGTAAACTTTAAACTGCATTATTTTTGATGTCAGATTTGAAGGATTGGTTTCAGAATCTTAACTGTTAAACCCAGTGTAGAAGAAAGCTTTGATACTCCCAAAAGACTTTGGCAACAACACTTGAACAAAACTTTTCACCCTTAGATATGAGGCTGAATTAACTTAAAAAAGTGTCTATGAATTCTTGACAGTGCATTATGATACGGTATGATGATATGAGTGCATACTTTCGGACAGTTTCTCCTTGAAGGCATTTATTGTATTACAATTAGCTGTACAAACGAAAAGTGACAGAAGTTGTCTGAAGAAGGAAAAAAGAAGAAAGGAGAAGTTCAAAGCTGTACCCACTCTATGCAGTCTAGGGCTGTCCCAAATACCGTCTTTGAGGATTTGAGGCTTTAGTGATTGTCTGACAAAAATTCAAAGAGAAGACGGCTGCACTTACAGTTACATAACAACTTGCCATGGTTTATATTCTGACCTGTTAAACGTTATTATTATGTAGATTGCAGTTTGAAATTGATTAAAAGGGTACAAGCACATATATGAGTTCATTTGAGGTCATTTGTGAAAGAACTTTTAGGAGGCCATCTTTGAAAGTTTCGATGTTATTGCAAACCAAAGACAGTATTTGGATGCTTGACATTTTTTGACAACTCGCTTGTCAGTGCAGCTTATGTAAAATGAGAGCTGTGAAGTACAAAGATTAAAGGTAATGAATACAATTATCTGAAAAAGAGAGTTTGTCACAGAACTCCATGCAGTCCTGTGACAAACTAGACACTCCCCATTGTTCAGTAGTTTGTAGAACCACCTTTAGTTACAAGTTTACTGTATAACTTTCTCAGCCTCTCACATTGTTTTCGAGGAATATGGTCTGATTCTTTATTTTACAATCTTGCTTCGTTTATACACAGCTCTCTTAATGTCCCACCACAGCATTTTGACCAGGTTGAGGTCTGGACTTTGCCTGGGCATTTATAACACTTTATTTCATTTTAAATAATTCTGTTGTAGATCTCCTGTTGTGCTGGGGATACTTTCCAGTTTGATGCATGATTTTGGTGATATGATATTGTGACAATACTTCACTCACAAAGTATTGCAGTTTATCACCTGCAAACTGCTTCAAAGTTAAACTTTGTCAGTATCTGTTTTATCCAGTAAGATAATGATCTCGCTTCAATTTTTTTTTTGCTTCAGGCATTCCAACACTGTCATAAAAAACTGCCATAAATGTTTCCATAAGACCGAGTCAGTCTGTCTTTGATTGAATGGGGTCAAGTTAGTAATTGCATGCAATTTGTTTCTGATAATGCTGCAATTAAGTGTGATAGATTTTTGAAAATCCCTAATTTGTTGCTATCAAAAAGTGGTTGTAATAACCCTTAAGCTCTATGCAACCATTTAGTCATCACAAGTTGTGATCGGTCACAGGATGTGAAATGATTCAGTACAACCAAAAGGCAGCTACTGTGTTTTTTTTTCTTGTGGTAAATACAGGGATGTTACTTTGCTATTTTTCTCGTGTTACATGAACTTTAACATTTAACATGCTAACTAAAGTCTGTAAAGTCTGAGCTGCATCTGAGATCTGGGATGCTCCTAGGTTGTTTTTTTTTTGGTATTTTTTTTTATAATTTTGGGGTTTTTTTTGGAGTTTCTCTGAGCATTGCATGGTCTGACCTTAGGGTGAATTTACTGGGATGTCCATTTGAAGATTGTGGCATTGTGTTACCTGAATGCTCTTGATTAGTAAACTGCCAAAACCTCTGCCTTTATAGCTGTGCTCACACTTCATGGTGATCAATAGTCAAGTGCATTTATTAACATCACCTGGCTGCCATTTACTCTCTTAATTCTCATGAAAGCATCAGTGAACATAAATAATATACTCAGTTTTTCACAGGACTCCACACATTTCTATGAAAACCTTTTCTTTCACATGATATTATTTTTTATTTTATGGGTGGTTTATATATTTGTGCTAAAGTGTATCGGATTAAGAAAGTAATATATTGGGAGTTACCTTGTCAGTTACCTTGGCAAAGATCAAAGCTTTGAAGCATTTGTGTCAGCCAAAGGTTTGTATGGTTTTTAGATCATACGTTTCTAAAGGTTGCTACCAGACTCAGCTCATTGTCTCCATGCCGTCAAAATTTGGTATCAGAAGCACTTAGATAATCTTGATAACAACCACATTTCATACCTGTAAATAAGGCTATCTGATTACCAGAAAGAGAACCAGAACAATTGCTTCAGCAGTTGCACTGTTTAAAATTTCTTGCAACGCAAAGATTGCAGTCAAAGTGTCCCCAGGTTTGTTGGATTATTTTTCGAGACATTCCCTCTCACAAGATACTAAATTCAGCACTTAGAGTGTATCACCAAATTAGCTGGCCTTTGCTTCTATCGCTGATGAGACCAGCGATATTTCAGACTGAGTGCATGTTTCTGTCTAGTTGGGCGAATGCAAATCCATTCATCTATAAGACATTATTACACTGTGTTACTGTGGAAGACCAGATGTAGAATCCTTCACAGAACAAGAGGCTCTGACTAGGAACTCTATATCGTCGTACTTTTTGCTTTCAGGAGATAGCGTTGCCAACAGAAACAAATCTTCTGCTAAAAAATGCCTGCTTTCATGGTGGCATAGTTGTGCATAGTTTATTGAGAGGCATCCTACCCACATTTAAAAAATGTATGAGTTAAAAGTCTTATGTCATCTCTATCTCTGTGTCCAGTAAATTGCCTGTGCCTTATCTGAATCTTGCAAGGCAGTGTGAAACTCTGAGGTTGCTACAGGTCTAGTTTCGAGGCTAACAATAACAAAGTTACCATAATATACAGTACATACTGCAAAACGTGGTCACGTGTCACCTGGATGACAGTAGCTCCACAAAAACAGGAAAATTGTAAAGTGAACTTGACGATGATGAAGTTGCTCATAGGAGAGAACAGTTAAGCTGCTGTTTTAAGCAGCTGTCTGTCACATTTATAAGTGCTGCTGATTTTCTGCCACTTAATGCCACCAGATTATTTTCTTTTCATATTTCCAGCTTGGTTACAATGTGGAACTCTGAGAATTAATACACAATACAGTAGGTTCACAGCCCAGCTGCCAAGATAAAGACAGGAGAAAAAGGTTTAACTAAAATAACATACGGTACATTGGGGCCAGACTTACTAAGTGGTACAAATTAGGATGAGGCTGTGTTCTTAAAAATGTGCCAGTGAGTACAGTTCTGTAAGTGATCTATGAACAGTGCATTAATTTATAAATAAAGACGCAACCAGTTCATTTCAGTCGTGACCATCACCAGAATTGAAGTGTTGTCTGTTAACCAAAAAATATGCTGTGCAGGATTTACAGATGTGTTTCAGATTGATTGGAGGCAGCTGAAGGTGTTTTTAATATAAAGGCAATTTTTTTTCTGTCTGAAATTGCTGGGAACTTTGTGTGTGGGATCCCTGTAGACATCTGTTCCCTGGATAAATCTTATAGTTTCGATTACAGCAGGACTCAAAAAGAAGATCTGTTTTATTACAATCCCACCATTAAAAACCTGAAATCTGTATGTAACAGCTGATCTGTAGGACACCACATTAATTACATCACATCCTGATCCATCCCTGTGTTAATAAAGGGGTGAGGGATGAACTGTTACATTGCTGGGTGCTTAAGTACATGTGTTATTCATTTTTTTCCAACAGGCTGCGTGGCAGTGTAGGTAATATGACGCCAGTTTGTAACATTCAGACATTAATCTGTCACACTTCACGCCTGTCTGTCAATAAACTGCCAGTTTTAAGGGGAAAAAAGCAGTTGCTCTGGGTGTGAAGACTACTGGGAAAAGACAGATTGACACAAGACATTTTCAATGTGTGCTAATCTGTGTGAGAATGTGACTGAAAACCTGAAACACTGCAAATCACTCCGGTTACTGTAAAAGGTAATTTGGTTACTTGTAAATCAAGAAAAATCCTTGTATGTGTCTTGTATTGGGATTCTTGAACTCTAAAGCTGTGCTCTATTTCATCAAAATACCAATACTACTGAGGAGGAAGTAATATTTGGAGCTTGACCCTAAACATTTGGGGCAAGGATGTAGTGAAACCTATATAACAGAGCCAAAGCTTAGGTCCAGTCACACATGTCTAGAGACCAGTTGGCAAGCTCCTGGAAATTACCTACTGGACATTTTTCACTAGGGAAAATGTGCTGGTAGTTTCTCATAGCCCCAGTTACGCACGCCTTAGAGACCAGTAAGTAACCCCTGGCAAGCAGTGATTGGTCAGTGAAAAATGGGTATTCCCCGACTAGTTGTAGTCAGTGTAGGAAGTTACTTGCTGTTGCTAGCTAAAATTGGTTTCAAAAAGCTATATGGTGCTGCAACAAAAACCTGCTTGTGATCACTTGGACCACTAGTGGATTGCAGCATTTGCTTGAAGTTTATATGGAAAATTTTGATTTTTCTGCAAACCCTTGCAAAGTACTCTCTAAGCAGCAACTATGAAATGAGTGATGCAAACTAAAAATGGAGTATGTCTGCTTTCAGTTAAAGTTGTGCTTTTACCTTGAAGATGATGCCTTTTCGCTCAGCTAGTAGTGAGTAAGTGAGTAGTTGCAAATTACAGGGTCCTGTTGCAGTCTGCTAGAAACCAAAGAAATCACTACAAGCTATTTAGTGTACCACCCTCTTTGTGACTGATTTCATCCAACGACAGCCAGCAAACTCCGGAAACCAGTCAACATGTGGTTGGGGAATACAGATTTTCCCCTGAGGATATATGCACCACATTTACAGCTTTGAGCGAAACACCCACCCAATTACACACTTGTTCTGATATCTTCTCTGTCTCTGACTCCAAATAAATTAACATTCCTAGCAACAACTATCACAACCATGTTAGGTGCAAAATAAAACATGTTTTTTTTTGTGTTTTTAAGTCGATACAATTCGCAGTAAATTGTATGCTGTGAACATTTTGTAAATTAAGTTTATGTGATTCACTTAATGACTCTCCTCCCAAAAGCTCGTGTTCTACAAGCAAAACTCCAATGAATACATCTAAAATATGGCTTCCATAAAAATACCCATATCCATGCCCTTTAGTCACAAAATTGACACTGAGCTTCTTTAGTAAATACAGCAGCTTTGGAACATCAGAAGATGGTCTTGCACAGACCATTTGGCGCAGACCATTAGTAAATCTGGCCCTAGGTGTGCTTTCTGTCAAAATATGACTTTATCTCTTTATCTGGACTCACAATATTAGATACTACAGCAGAGTTAGTGGGAATATAGTTATTGAAAAGAGATTTAATCACCTAATTGTTTGTCCACATATAAACAAAAACAAATAAACAAAAGAACAGATTACAGAACAATTTGGTGCATAAACCATGGTCTTTTTGCTCCTATAACGTAGCATGTAGGGAAAGTAAATCTTTCATCCTCCCAGTTCACACAGCTTTTGTTAGAGCCTAAATACTGTTAGCCAGTTTCCTTTTTGTGTCACCCACTGACCAAAAAAATGGATATGCAATGCTCTACATCAGGGGTCTCAAATTCCAGTCCTTCAGGGCTGGTGTCCTGCAACTTTTCCATGTGTCCCTGTTGCAACACCGCTGAATACAATTAGTAGATCATTAGCAAGACTCTATAAAACTTGACTGCATGCTGAGGTGGCAATTCAGCCATTTGATTCATGTTACAGCAGCTCATAAGTGAACGAACATGGTGCAATAGAAGTACTTTAAGAAGTACATTTTTCCAAACACTTACATTTACTTAAATTTACTCGAGTATGGTTAGGGGTTGCCACTTTATCATGCAGTCAAGTTCTATACTCTTGCCAATGACCTACTAATTTTATTCAGGTGTGGTGCAACAGGGACACATGGAAAAGTTTCAGGACACCGACCCTCGGGGACTGGAGTTTGAGACCCCTGCCTTACATCTTGTCAGTCTACCACCTTTTCCAAAAATGTCAAAATGCAGCAAAACCATAGCTCACAAACTAAATTGCACATAATGAACACAGTTGAAATCTATGGTTACATCTCCATTAAAAAAGACAGTGATGAAAAATGTCAACAGAACGAGTGTGAGGAATATCTCCAATATGAGTTGTCCATAATTGCCAGAAAAGATGATCAAAATGACTAAAACTCTTATGTAGCTTTAACAAAACTTTCAGTTCCTCAATGTTTTCTTGACTCCACATTTGTTGGTGTATTACTTAAAGACAAACTGTAAGTCTATAGTCTTTGCACCCTTGGTTAGTCATGGAATACAATATTGAATGAAGTGGCGACATTCCATGTTTCTAAAGCAAGATTTGTCAGGACCTTTGCCCCTGATTTGTGCCTGATCCACAGAGCACCTAAACCCTATACCACCTTCTGGCTTTGCCAGCCACTGGGCTCCCTCCTGTGAGCACCATGCACAGATCTGGCTCCAGGGTGAGACCAATATAACCCTGTCACAGGCAGGGTAGCCATGTTCCTTATTTATTGTTTAATCATAGGAGTGTTTCTGATTTGTTTCAAGCTGGATCCCAGGTTATTATATTTACTGCCTCAAACTGAGCATTTTGGCCATTGCCATCTTGTTTTGGCTGTGACATCAGTGGAAATACTATGATGTCCACTAATCTCAGTGGACAAGCATTTCATTTCAATTTAAAGCCTATATATTCTTTTTTCTATAATCCTAAATGTAGTAGTAAAGACACATTTTTGACCAAACATGGTGAATAAACATAGCGAGAGTAAGCCAATGTATTTAAAATAGACTTTTTTAGTCCGTCTTTACAACATTGTAGTTTCTCTAAAGCAGTCCAATATCAACAATGTCTACCATCACATAGTTGAGTAGCCTAGCACCAAGTCAGACAATCTTTTTTTATTTCCTTAAGAATTCTCCTTCATATCTTTCTTTGACCTAATAGTATTTCCACTGATGTCACAGCAAAAACAAGATAGCGATGGGCAAAATGCTCAGTTTGAGGCTCCATGTCCTTCTCCAGTCTATATATGTCGCCCTTTCTGCCCAGGCTCTTTGTGGATTAATTTACATAAAATAAAGATGCACACATTAACTATATAAATGGAGTTCATTGTTGTGACTTTCAAGGTTATGCCAGTGATGTAAGTATGAGCACTTAAAATGATTAGGTTGTAACCTCTAAATGGGGTTCGTGGCAGTTGTCGAAAGAGCCCTCATCTCATTGACTTTTTGTCATTACTGTGTATCAAATGAGGCTTGTTCAACACCTTTTTCATTTCTGGAAAATTTGTCACTCTGTTGTCTGCAGTTTGACTTTTAGGACATTCATTGTAAAGAAAGTACAACCTTTATTTATTAATTTATTTTTGTTCATTGTTATTGCTGATCAACATTTCTTATCTTTGTGATAATAGCATTGTTGAAGAGTCTACCTCCGCACTCCTGTGGCTTTTTTTACAACAAAATGCACAGCTTTGCCTCTGATCTTGTTGTTCTTGCAAGTGGAATTGAGCTATTTATAAACAAACATTTCAGAGAAATGCAGGTTAGCTAAACATACTTTCATAGGATTGCCTTGTGCAGAAATAATAACCTTGACATTACTTTAATTTATAAATACCTCTTTTATGATTTTTATGCTATAGCTTATGTATCAATTCGTCCCCATTTGTCCTAATGAAGTATTTTTTTTTCATCTGCTATATTATTTGCAGTATTTAGTTTCTGTCATTTTTACGAGTAACAACATAGTGATCTAGTCTCACATGCTATGGCCTTCTGTTACAGACAGACTTACAGACCCGTGTGAGCACTCGAGATGTTGTCAACAGCTTCAAGAAACAGACTGACCCTAGCTCCTACTATAGCACCAGTCCTAATCCCCAATCCTGGTACTACCCCAGTTTCCAGACAGCAAAATTGAGGTCCAGAAAAAAGAACAGAAGATGAGGAAAATCTGACTGCGGCAAGGTAAGTAATAACTACCATTTAATACTTATTGATATATAAATATTCAGTGTTTATGAAGTCTTCTAAACTACTCAGTTAGTTGTATGCATGATCAAGTGGAGATGCATTGACTTGTTTAATACGTTAAATATTGTACAGTATGCATGTGCTTAACTGTGCTAAGCACTGTGCAAACAAATAAATATACAGCATTAAAGACTTGAACTGCCTACGCAGTCCATTGATAATTTTGCTTACTTGAGTTTTTGATGACAAAAGATTAAGAAAGCTTAATGGATGTTGAAATGTTGCATTTTTATTCATAATTTTTATTCATAATAATAAATAATAAAATTGAATTAAATTATACTAAACATGTTTTCCATCCCATTTTATTTAAAGAAAATCTTAAATATGAGATTAAATGATATTTTTAAAAATGGGGCTTTGCCAATTGTTTATCACAACAATTATTATTTACTTTTTACTGAAAAAATTTTCAAATGGTCATTGATTACTGAATACATTTTCTTCTCTACTGCAGCTAACCGGCTGTGAAAATTTAATTCAGACATACCAGACAAGCCTTAACACTGTCAAATTTTACCCCTGCACACTGTGAGTCAATTGAAAAGACTTCAAACAAACTCTAATTGACGCTATATCCACAGGCTGTATCTACAGGCAGGCTGGTGAACTGCATGCACCTTTGGACTAAAAAATGCCCTCCAGCTGTGTAGGTCTGGCAAGAACAGTTAGATTGACATTTCAGACTTTTTATACCACCGAGCTCAGTTGACCTTATTCAAACAGCAGTCATTTTGAACAGCTGGGGTCAGAAGGTACTGAGGAAATGTTTTTGAATGTCAAACTAGTGTTCAACTTATATGTTAAAACTTCATATACAGGCTTGAAATTTTCACCAGTCTGAGCAGCAACAGACATAGAAACCTCCCTGCTTAACACATAACTTAATATGTTTTTAATTCTGGTAATAGGCTGAATATTTAAAATTGATGTGTCATTTTTATTAAAAGGAACTCAACATTTGGGCCTCAAGGTGTAAATTTACTCTCCTGAAACTCATCTAGGCTGTTATAAACACATATTTTTATTATTTCAAAAATCCCGAATTTACAATCCATATTTTGACCTATGAAAGACACCATTACTTTGTATGTGCAGTGCACTTAGGGTAAATTAATGGCACTCCAGAGCGATCATTACAAGGTCGCCATTATAAATCATGAAAAAGAAATGTCACATTGTGCTGCTTTTGATTGTGATTACCAGTCCAAAGGAAAGAAGAGGGTTGATTTTAGTCTTCACAGCTTTCTTGTCAATAGGAAGAGGAGAAAGAAGCAGGAAAGTCCTGGTGGAGTAAGGCTTGTTGTATTTGATGCATTAGTTTAGTTAAAGCCATAAAGATGTGATAACCAAAACCAAGTGTGCCTAAAATGCACTTTGATAAGGAGTCTAAATGCTGTCAGAGGGCAGGTAAAGGTCAGTTAATTTGTGTAGTTCTATGAAAGCTAATTTCCATTAATGAAAAGAAAACAAAAAACAAACCAAAACTCACAATTGACAAAAATAACAACATGAAAATGTTGACTTATGGATTTTTTTTTCAGTGGTGGAAAGTGGTGGATACATCCAACACACAGGGTGCTTTACACAGGCATAGAAAGGAGTACAGCAAAATTTATGGACACCCGCAGTCGTTCCGGTGTTGTGTCAAATAACAGAAGAAGAAGGAAACCAAAACAAAACACCAGCCCACTGTAATCTCCAACTATGCTACACAGTTTTGCCTCATTAATCTCTTTTATGTGACATGCCCCTGGTGATAAATACATGAACACGATAGCCTTTCATGTTGTACCGTTTAGGCCCAAATCGGCTTGATGTTTGATGGCCTGCAGTGACGTGAAAAATTAAACCTAATGTAATGAGCCTGTTTTGAAAAGGAGTAGAAAGTACAAATATTTGTTTAAAAATGGGTATAGTACAGATACCTTAAAATTCTACTTAACTACAGTAATGAAGTATTTGTACTTGTTACTTCCCACCTCTGTTTTCCACTAAGCAGCAAACTGTTCATTATGGTGGTCGCTTTGTCTGAAAGTGAACCAACAGTCAGCAGGAACCTGATGACCAACAGTGTCACCAGCTCAGCAAAAAAAGTGCATGTTGTTCTTCAACTAAGAGTGATGCAGCTACTTAGCTGGATACAGACATAGTGGATGAAGGTAGACAGTGGCCAGGCGAAGTGTGTGAGTCAATATTATGGATTGTGTTTCTGTGTGAAAACAACACTGACTTGGATTAAAAAGTCAGACAGCTCCCTCGTCCCTTCTATCATAGATGTCATTTTAATGCACATCTCTGATAATGGCAGTTAAGCTTTCCTGCTCAGTTAGGTTGTGCTTGGGCTTAAATGGAGGTTCTTGGAGACATTACATGTTTGTCTTGCTAGAGGATCCAGAGATTGTGACCAAGACTGTTACAATTATCTGACATCATTACCCAGAATGCAGTATGATTTAAAAACAGCAACAACTGCAACAAAATAAAAACGATGGCTGCCTTTGTGTGCAAAATTTATTAAACATTTTATCCCCCCCCAAAAGACAGCTATTGTTTATTTTTTTTAATATCACATCTAAGGGGCTGGTTGTAGGCTGCAATTGTATTAACTACTCATTAAATAATCCACTAAATTGTAAGCTAATGTCTTAACCCCCCCCCATTTCAGATGTAAATACAAGTATCTCTTAATAGAAAAAATAAGAGCACTCATTAAAAAAATGTTATGCTTAGAATTCAGTGCAGCCATTTTGCATAAGAGCATAAGAATAGAAAGAATGGCAATAAAAAATAATAACACACATCAAGGAAACAGTTAATACCCACTTAAACAAGGCCACAAACACGGTGTCAGGCTTGCTTTCAGCACCACAAAGCTATTCAGAAAAGATGGAAGTGAATGAAAATCTCCAACAGATTAAACAGAAGTAACCACACATTTTTTCCAAGCAAAACCATGGCAACACCTTCAGTAATGATTTTTTTTCTTTGTTTTAACTATGTTTATTACATTTTTTTCCCGAAACATTAGGCCATTTACAAAAATAAAGTAGTAATAAAATATTCCAACATCAGCGACGATTAAAAAAAGATAAGTTAAGCAAGACTCAATAAAACATAATAAAACAAAAACAGTCCCTTAAGCCCAGTCCCACTCCCACTCACTACCAGACAAGAACTATACTGGAATCAATAATTTCTAAGGCAAGAGAAAAACTAAAAACAGTAAAATATACATACTGTATGCGAATGAATAAATAAATGTTATATCACCAACACAGAAAAGAGTACAGTTATTCAGCTATAAAAAAGTTAGATAGATTTAACTCATGAGTTTGACAATACTTACACAGAAATTTACATTTGTAGAAAACAAACATATAAACCCAACAAAGACAGCAATCTATTATGAATGTAGTGCCTGAAATCAGACCAGCATTTTTCTTTGGAGATTAAATGAAGCGACATGGAGATGAAGGTGGGGTCTGAACTTTTTCATAGGTGAGAAATACGAATATTGCCAGCAGTCATGGCTGGTTTGATGTACTGTGCCTGGTGTCTTTTGACAGGGAACATCAGATATGTCCTCTAAAAGGGCTAATCTGGGTGAAGAGGGTATCTCACATCTGACAGTCCTGCTCTTATTGAGCACCAGTAATCTGGATGTCTAAAACATGTGGATAAAGCCATCTGTTTCTTTTTTACACCTAGAGCAAAGATCAGAAGTTGATTCAGGAATGATTTATTGATGAGTTGAACATGTTGCATCTTACCAGCACAAAAGCTGCTGTGCCAGGTAAATTAGAGCTACACAGGAAATAAGACTTCATGGCAGAGAACAAAAACAAAAGCAAAACAATATCTACCAACTCATCTATGGGAGTTTAAGCAGATTTGTTTTGTTTGGTTTCCAACTGCCGAACGCTTACTAACTTTTGTTAGTCACTGTGATATGTGTGTACAACAATCATTGTTCTTTTACCTTAAATGAACTTTACTATGAGGAACAGTTTCTATTTTCAGCCTTATTTCAGTTGACTTTATATTTAGAGGTCTAATATGAAGATAGGTAAAGAGCTCCTGTTGCCACTAAAATGATGCATCAACAAGGGTATTGCCAAGGTTACAGCCACATTCGTACATATGCATATTTTAGGTTTTGCTTGTCTTTGCCTTTAGAATATGAATACAGTTCAGTTCCTGCAGCACACAAAAACTCATTAACTGACCCCCTTCATTAAATTGCAGTCATCAAAAAAAAAAAAAAAGGTTTAGCACGATCACTCTGATTATATTTGCTATGTTAGGATATCAGAAAAACAGTTTTTTGTGAGGAGTATTTGATTTGTGCTAACACTAACACTAACCTTTATCAGTAGGAGTCTTATCACATCACACTGTTTGCCATCAATCCCTGTAAGTACATTGATGAAACAAACTCTTCTATTGCAGATGTTAGTTAGGAGTCATGGAGAGGAGAAAAAGGTGGGAATCACTGAAGATGATAACAAAGGATTTCTACCCTCACTCCTTAAAGGAGAGTACAATGAGGAGGAGTCTGCAAGATCTTTCCAGGAGGCGCTCAAATTATGGAGGGGGAAGAATGATGGAGTCTGGATACCTGCCAGACCAGGTACACTAAATTGAACTGATTAAATTTACCCAGTGTTTTGACACTAATGATAATGAGAACATAATATTTATCTTTTATTGTTTTGGTTTTTTTTATTTTATTTCAAAGCAGTTTTTCTTTGTAATTCACAGTCTTGGAATGGCTGCCACTGACTAGCACTCTCACCTTTCAGCAAGGTTGTCTCTGGTTCCTTTCTGTGTGGAGTTAGTATATGCTCCCTGTGCCTGTGGATTTACTTTGGGTGTATCAGCTTCCACCCAAGGTGCAAATGCATGCTTGTTAGACTAATGTTAGGTCAACTGGTGACTGTAAATTCTTCCAGGTGTAAATTTTGTTGGGAGTGAGTGGTTGTGCATCTCTGTTTGTTTTAATGGATCTGACCAGGGTGTACCCTGCCTCTTGCCCAGTGACAAACAACTTATGGTTCAGTCACACTAAAGTGAAAATAGGATGGCAACCTCATTGTGATTAGGAAAATGCGGTGGCTGGTGATTGCACTGAATTTTTTTTCACATTTGGTTAACAGTAGGGCTCGGGATGACCACTTTTGATTGTGATTGTATAAGTTGTCGGGTGGGAAGCAACCTGTATGCAAACAGTGGTATTTTGACTTGGACAGACTGCAGTCACTCTCAAACAGACTGTTAAGGATTTGCAAATAATTGCCATCTAATTCATACAGTCTGTATTCACATTGCAGTCAACTGGATTCAGTCTTGGAAACAAAGTGAATGGACTTCTGTAACTTTGGACAGGCACTTTGTTTCTAAGCTCTTTGTACTACCATCCCCTGAATGACTGAGAACCTACACAGATAAATTGGGAAAGATGTTGGTTGTAATATATTGTACACATCACCTGCATATCAAAAATTATGCTTACCTATTATGCGAATGTGACATCTTGGGTATAACTGGGAAACACTAGGAGCTTTAACTAATGGGTGCAGCATTCCACTGCTCCTATGTTTTGATTGCTTCCTATTTGCTTTTGTACTAGTTTTGTTTTCTAAAACTGCATCTCATTAGCGTTAGATTCACAACAGGTTGTTCATCCAGCATCAGCGTCAACTATAAAATATCACTTTTGATAGAAGGGGACTTGAATTTCTAGAAATAAATGACATTTGTTTTTTGAGTTAACTTTACAGCTCCTTAAAGATATTTGAAGTGGATTTGAATGAGTATTTTTATTCTCAGTTATTATTTTTGGGACCCAAGATTTTTCTGTAGCCCTGGCTTGAACCTCTCTCCACGGCTGAAAAAACAATCCTTTACGTTATTAAAACTCTGTTGTACCAGAAGATAGGTGATCTGCTGGAGGGCATTTGAGTTGATTTGCACTGGACCATACCCTGTATCTATTCTATTTCTTCTTCTCTAGTACCACCTCCTCACTTTCCATTCTTGTCAATCTATCGCCGGGCTCGAATACTGTGCTGAAAGTTAGTTGAGGATTGAAAAGTAGCAAACTTCATTTCTGCATTAATTTAAAAGCCAGAGTTCTCTTTAAAAGTGCTTAAATGCTAAAGAAAATTATGGGTTTTTTTTATCATGAAAAGTGGTTGTTTGAAGATTAATGCAATGTTCATCCTATCTGCATTCACTGCTGAGCTTGTGTGTGTGTGTGTGTATGTATGAACATGGAAGCATATGATGTTTGGTGCTTGATGGAAAAAAGTTGAGACCAGCTCAGTTTTGATTTGTCCTCTGTCACACCCATGGCACACCATCTGTCGGTATCAAGCTTCCAGCCTCCATTCCGTCGCAGTGACTTGTAGCTAGTTGCTCCTGCAACACACACTTCCTGCAGTGGAGTGGAATATAATGTATGTGGAGCACTGTATAGCTTCACTACCAAGCTGCAGTGTCTCACTACGGCTATCAGATTAATATATACACTTACATTTGTATTCAGCTTTTACCAACAAATATATTTTTTTCTCAGCTCTTTCTCTTTCCTTCCTTTGCATTTTCACCTACTTCTCAGTTTTCCTGCTTTCCCTCTCCCTGTATCTGCTCTGATCTGGTCTTACAGAAAGTGCTTACCACTGCAGTAGGAGGGTAATCCATGGCTGTTGCATATTGAGATAATGAGAGGAGTGTTAGGGGTGCCCTACTCCACACCACAGCACTAATCGCCTCAGCTTTGTGTATGCGTATGTGTACACGCGCAAGTGTTCCAGGCAATTTTGTGTCTTTTCACAGATATTGTGTATCTGCATCTGCAATAATGTTTGTGCGCTCAGGTTTATGCGGGTGTGTATTATTAGCACTATTATTCCAGGTTCTGTATATGTGTCTAGGTGTTTGTGCTTTTTATTAGACCTCCTATTTTCTCTGCTTTACTGCGTGAACAGACTCTGCTCCTCTCTCCTTTTGCTCTGCTCTGCAAATTGCTACTAGCCCCTCCAGCCCTAATTATTTCTGTCAGGCCAATGGCACCCAGGCCCAATTTAAAGCTTCCACTGAGGACTGCCAAAGTGTCTGGAGTACAATCATAACATGTCTCCTTCTTATTTCTATCTTTTATTTTCTCTCATGCGCTCACTATGTTCCTTTAGTATTTCATACATCTTTTTTCTTATTCCCACAGGGCTCTCTCCTGTCTGTTTGTGTTTTGGCACTTTTGGCATGGTGACAAGGTGTTTTCTCACTTTTTGAGGGGAGTGTGTTGAGAAGCTGCCGGATTATGTTTTCCTGCTACCTATTCTACCTTTCTGAATCTTTTTTCCTTTGGGGCATTTTTTTCCACCTCTTACATCTTAACTTTATTTTTGTTTGATGTCCCTCTCCCCATTTCCCTCCAGTATCAGTGTCAGCTATGGCGACCCAGACTGCCCTCCCTCCAGACAGAGAAGCTGAAGGACAAAGAAGAGGAGGGGGGGGAGAGAGGGTTCTTGTCAAGGTGGAGTTCACAAAAAACAGCCTTACCTACATGGACAGATTGCTGCTCAAGAAGCACCGGAGGTACAGATAGAAATGTGCATGCATCACACATATAGTTAATATTCAAAACCATGTTGAGGCTTCTGTCATGAGCTTCAGGCACTAGGTTCAGTGAAAAGTTATGCTTCTCCCCTGTTCGTTATTCCTTGCAAATGTTTTATTGTTTAGAAAGATTTAGAGCTTTAAAAGCAGTACCAGCTCAAAGTTTTGGTTTTGATTTATTTACGTTATCGTGTATTTGGCAACAACTTTTAATGCTATACATAACCAACTGCTGTGACTTTTCCTTAAATAATGGCTAAATGGTATTTTGGCATTTTGTGTAGGCCAAACGTTGTTATTAATGTGTCAGATGTTTGTTTAGTTGATCATATTTAGATCAGTAAAATGAAGCTTAAGATGCTCACTCTACCTTAGCATTCTTTGTCTATTTTAGGAAAAAAATTAGGCTTTTGTGCTGCATTTGTTCAAAACTGCACGCCTTCTTTCTCCCCCCCTTTTCTTTCTTTTTTAAAATTAACGCTGTCTAATAACATTACAGGCAGGCAGGATCGATAATGTCTGCTGCCTAGCTCCAACATGAAGGTTATCATTTTATTAGCCATAGCTGCTTACTGCTACCTTAGTGATAACAGATGGCTAGTGTGATTATTGGGTAATTGCTAATAGTTTGGTTAGATTAATGTGTGCGGCAGCCAGGTTAACAGTTATAACCGCTTATAACTACTTCAGTGTTCCTCACAAAATTCTTCATAATGGCTGGGGTGCTGGTTTTTAAGATGCTTTGCCAAGTGTGTTGTGCTGCTGTTCATGTGTTTATGGCTTTGTTCCTGCCTGTCTGCAGCTGTGCTGTGTGAAAATGTTTTGTCGACTAGAGGACCTGAAGACAGCACTGTTGGTTTCAGGGCTGTTGCAAATGAATCAATGCAGTAGTAAATCTAAGTATTAATTAATAGCAGAGTATACATTTTTTTAACTAAGCTACTTAGTACATGTGCTGCCTATGATACCTATGGTACCAATGTATCATTGTCACCAGATAGATGTCCCACATGTATCTGATGACATCTCTGTTACGCAGAGATCGAGTTTTTACATCAACTTGTCCTTGTAGCATCATATACACCCTTAGTTTCTTGCTTCCTCCAGTAAGGGGGTCAGAGGTATATCACGCTGTGCACAAACACACACATACATAGATTTGTTATGATACTTTTTGTTACCACGGAACTTGTTTCTCTTGTTTCTCTGTGGTCTTCATAACCAGCCGATATAAGTCACCAGTGTATAAAGCAGTTTCTTACTACTTATTGTGCAGTACACTGCCTGCAGGCTTGGCTTCAGCAGGTCCCATTATTACAGCCTTTATTTAACCAGCTTCTTTTTGGGCTGAGTAGTCCACTGGAGAGCAGGTCAGGGATGAGGCAAGAAGAGTGCAGTTTCGGGCCCTCCGACTGCCTGAGCAGGAACACTCTAAGTCCCCAGCTGTAGCAGCCTTTAACTGTGGAATAGACCAGAGAGCCAATCTAGAGTGCAATAAGCCTGCAGCGGTGATGGTGGCAGAGCTTAATGGAGAGACAAAGAGACTGGCTGGTAGAAAGAAAGTCGAGGTTGAATTTTAACAAGCTTCAATAATAATGGGAAAAAGACTGAATGAAGGAAGGAGTTTAGTGGTGGAAAGAGCTTTAAAGAATTCACTAGAAGTGCTCAGCTATATTAGAGTCATAACTCTACCATCTTGGTAGATTTGTGCATGGCCTGCAGGTTACAGAAAGCAAGCTTGTGACCAGGGGGGTGCGTCAGTTTGATTTCCTGAGCTGGCTAGGCGGTGTGGTCAGGGTAAGTGAATGCTCGTTCTTCCATCAGCTGCCAGAGTCAAAGTATCTCTGATCAAAGCACTGAACCCTGAAATAAAAGTCTGCACAGGCTTATATAGAACTGACATCTGAACTGACCCTCACCGGCATTTACTGGCCTGGTTTAACTGTGCTAGATGATTGCAAAATTTAAGACCCGAGCCTGGCTTGATGTAAGGTTTATTGCAATTCCAAAAAGTAGCTTTAAAGCACTTTTACATCGTCAAAGTACAAAAATTTCATACACCATATTATCTTTATGCACCATCAGGCAGTTTGGTCCAGGCTGTCTTATTTTGTATAATTTAAAATAGGGTGATAATGACAAAACCATTAGATTATTAGTTCATACATAAAAAAAGAGAAAATTGTTTTTAGAGATCATCTGCAGGAACACTTTATCAGGGCTGGTCACTGCTGATCACTTGGTTGAAGGTTTTCTCCTCTATCTTTATTTTTTTTTCTACTGTTCTCTAGCGAAAGCTTAAATGTGCAAACAGCCTAAGGCTAGTAAGTGAGGCTACATCATGTGAAGTACTGTACTGTTTGCAAGAAGAAGAGAGCTAGCTTGGTCCATGGAGGACTAAGGAGAGGTATACAGTGTTCAGGATTAAATAAAGTAATCTACAAAGTCTGCCGCACATTTCCTGCACTGGGAAGTTGGGGTATTAGTGTGTGTTTTTTCCTTTATTTCTTTTTTCCTTTTTTCTTTTTAAATCAGAATGCAGCAGGCTGATTTCACAAAACATAAGGGAATAGTGTGTTGGACATATGTAGGTATGCATCTGTCAATCATTCAGCAACAGAATGAGGTGATAAAGGGAAAGAGGAAAACATGATGCTTAATAAGTTACTTAAATTGTTACTTAAATTACTTTTTCCGGCTGGGGTCTATCCTTATTCACTGTTCTAAATATGATTTCTGTGTTTTCAGAACACCAGTTGAAATATACCCATCATCTCAGGCCGTCTCTGCAGATCAAAAATTTCTGCCTGCTACAACCGCTGAGGAGACTCCAAGCAGTATTAATGGTAATACACATGCTAATATGTAACTGCATAAAGAAGTACATCTGTAAACCTATGAACATCTTTTGACAAACAAATGAGGGACACAATCATACTATGTTCAGAATTGTGTATATTTTGCTGTACACATCACTTTTCTGAAATACATCCCAGAACCAGGCTCTCATACCAAACAAATAAACAGCTCAGGACTGAGTAGTTTGACAGATAACACAAGTGCAAATCTACACACACTCCAAACACACACTTATACAGAAACACACAATGGCAAAATCTTTCCCTCTCAATGGGTCAGACGTATCAGTACCTGCCCATCCAACCGTGGCACTGTGACGGGTAATCACTGGCTGTGATTGTGTGGGCAGAGGGCTGTTAGAGGTGGCTCAAGCCTGACAGGGTAAGGAATGGGGTGAGGGGGAAGTCAGCCTGTAGTGTGGAGCACACGATCTGGAGCTCATCAGTCAGTACTAGTGTCCTGACTTTTTGCCCCCAGCTAAGGCTGAAAGGAGACATATACCAAGATTAACTCTCCCCTTCCAAACCTCTGGACTTGGAGGCTGTCAACTGCCTCTCATCATATCAATCAAGATTCACTCTAAACCTGACCTTGTTAGGATCTGCAAGTCCTTGCTTTCCCCCCTTTCCGAATAGCTGTCTGTGTCAAATCTTTCTTTCTTTAAAGTCTTTAGTCAAAATGTCCTGTGTTTACAGCAGTAATGATTGATAAGAAAAAGTCACTCAAATTCTCTTTAAATGTGTTTAATAACAAGAGTGCATATGAGAAATAAATATGTCAGCATCTCTCTGCTTTGCCCACATAGTGATTCTTACAACAACGTACATTCTTACTATCAAAATGACCCAGAACAATTTATTTTGAAGGAGAACCTGCACACCTTATTTGTTGCTAGACAGGAACTGCCCTTACTTTATAATGCTTAGAAAGCTATTAGAGGACCAGACAGTTTAGGTCAGGTCTTGGTGTTTATGACCCTGAGAGTTTAGTTGTTTATTTTAAAGTGGATTACACCATTGTATCCAAGTGGTTTTAACTGTGGCTACAAAATGTCTATTTGACAATGCCCTGCCCTTGAATAAGCTTCCCAAACAGAGGGTTTCTTAACCTCCTTTATCCCAGAGCTCACTTTTTTGTGCTTTTTAATCAAAAATGAACCCAAATAGTTGATAAAAGAATAGCATTGACTGCATATCCCTTTTTTGAACGTATGAAATCATAATAAACCAATACAAACTCAGTTATGCCTCAACAAAACTGCACATTAAAGCCAAAAACCTTCTAGAAACATGTCTGGCAGCCTTTTAGCCATCTTGATATGGTTCTAGGACTTTTGAAACAGTGTATATACATTTTACTTTAGATAAGCTTTAACCCTTTCACGCATAGTGGTCACTACAGTGGACAGCTATTCAAAGGCTGTTCTTGTATTTGTGTCAGTGTTGATGGTATACATGCACAAAAACCACTACATCGGACACTGTTGTGTCACTCCATACCCTGCCACCCACTCAAAATGTATGTTGTCCACCCAAGTGGACATGTAAAAAACTCTTTGAAAAAGAGAAAAATCTTTTTTTTTTTTCATGCCTAAAGATGAATAAAAAGTCCTAATTGAGGTTGCCTTAATCACGCGTGAAAGGGTTAATTTCAGTGGTTGTTCGACAATAAATATTTTGTAGGACTTTGCCAAAATGACGTTTTAAAAAGCTTTTTCTTCCTGAACGTTCTTTGCCCTCAGATTTCCAATTGAATGCCATGTAAAATGTTAGTCAACTGGAGTTATTGATGTGAAAATACATGCACTTTGATTTACAGGACTGTTCTTATGTAAACTTTATTTTGTTTGATGCGCTGTTGTAGGAAATGATGACAGAGCTTTCAAGATCTACACTTACATATGATAGACTTAGATTTGCACATTTATTTACAGCTCTTACTTGATGCTTGTAATAGAGAGTCAAACAACTCATTATTCCTTCATCATTTCCATACTCCTCAAATCAGTGAAGGTGCTAATTATATTCTAACTCCTTTTATAATATAAAACCGTTATTATAATAATAAAACAGTTATTCATACGTACAGCTTTCATTTCTCTACTCACAATTTAATAATTGATACTTTGTTTTGGTTATATGCAGATGTGAGGAAGACAGCAGTGTTTTTCTCCTTTTCTTTTTGGGAAATGTCGAGCGTTTAGCAGCTGATACAACTATTCCTTCCACCTGCTTCAAACTTTTCTAATGCATGCAAATTACAACAGGTTTGCAGAATCTCTCCTCCTCTCCTGTCTTTGAATATTAAAAGGGAGGACATTTGTGTGTGTCCATGAATAATAAAGATGTTTTCTGGCGGCATGTTTGGGAGCGCCCCCTTCTTTTAATTCTCATTTTCGTGAGCTGTCAAACCCATGTGGTGATGTGATAGAAGGATTGTTAATGAGGGAGAGAAGAAGAAGGCAGAACAGCATCATTAGCAAGAGTGAAAGAATGGCAAATTAACTGATAGAAAAGGAAATTTCATGTGTATTCATGTGCCAATTGTGTTGATCATGATAGGATAACAGTATAACATAGTATACTGTTTTGTATGTTGCATGAATAGCCATATAAACTGTAATTGCCTGTAAATATTTGCTTGACATTAAAACCTGTTCCAGAGATAGTAGACTATTACAAATGTCTGGTGTAATTTTTTGAATGGGAAAGTAGTTTCCTTAGCAGTGAGAGCATTACTCAGCTCCTGCTGTGTCAGCAACATAGGAAGACCTAAGTGTTCACCTGTATCACTGTGGCCTCCTTTACATGTAGGAAGAGATTAGAAAAGAAATGCTGGTATCAGGTTATCATGTCACGTTCATCAACATGTTGCTGATGATACTTCTTTATGCCTATGGCTATACGTTTATGGTTGTAGCCATTCTGCCAAAATCAGACAGTCAGATACTTTCTGCTCTTTGCAGTTGACAGCAAGAACACTTTGTATCCATCATTAGTCATTCTCTGGCTCACTTGCATGACTGCCAAAGCCAAACTTTAGGAGACAAGCTAACTGCCAAAAACTGAGTGTTAACCTGGGAGTTGAGTTTTGGCCTGATCTGTAACTGATGCTTAAGACAATCTGTGCATTTAATAGTAAATTCTCTGTCAGTGCAAATGATGAATAATAAATGGCTTGCACAAATTAGATATCTTTAAGTGACTAGAAATCTACTAGTACAGAAAAAAAAATCACCTTTTATATTTATGTTCATCTAGAGGTAGCTTTATAAGTAAAAAGTGGAAGCTGTAACAAAACAGAAAGAAAAGCAACTGATTCTTCAGGTCACACCATCAACAACATATCAGAAAGCACAGCTCTGTCTCTTTTTGTTTTCTTTTGATTGTGTGTGTGTGCGTAGGTGAGGAGGAGGATTTTCGCCACTACTGTGCATCGCTGTTTGCTGTCCCTGTCAGCATGGGTGGACCTGAGCCACAGGTTACTACACCCGAGTCATGTCTCCGCATTGAAGTCCTGGATGAGGTGAGAATAACTGGAGTATTTTATTTTAAAGGATTACACCTCAGTGACCACATGTCTACACATGACAAACAAGGAAAAATAAAGACAAAAACTTAACACCTGCGCACATGACTTTACAACACGAACATATTTGTTCTTTCCCTTTTTTTCCCGTCTAAATCATGTGTCACAACACTGATCTCATTTGTTGTCCACAGACAAGCAGAGACAGGAGGGGAATCAGTGCTGCTGAAAAGAAGGCAGACAACAGCACAGAGTAAGCCTCAAAGAAAAAAAAGAAAATGTAACACTCCACAGGAACCATCATTACTAAATAATAAAACTTAATAAATAAAACTTGTTGTAAATGTTTATTAAATACATTGTAGTACAGAAGCATTGTTTGGATGGCTAAAAATGAAAATGTTGTGGAAGCTGATAGAAGTCATTGAAGATTGTGACAGTAAAGGTCGTTACACATCTACTGTAGCGCGTTTTGCGAAAAAACAACACGAAATTCTGAATTTTCTGGAGCCGAGCTTAGCTTGTAACGTGTATCAGAGTTTTTACAGCAATTCGTCCTCAGAAAACACACGGAAAAAAATGAAAGTGAGCGATGATGAGCTGGTCCTGATGTTTCTAAACTAGAAAAGGAAGAAAAGAGATACTGGGTTCATACAATTCTCAGGAGAAGGCAGCAGCGGCAGAATTTCATGGTTTGATCCAGGAGTTGAAGTTGTATCACTGCCACATTCAAGATTTTCAGGATGTCAGTGGTGCAGTTTGAACTCTTGTTAGTTAGAGTTGTGTGCAGGTCTGAGGGAGAGAAAGCATTTAAGAGAGCCAATTGACCTGGAGCATGTCCAGCTGTGTGTCTGAGGTAAAATAGTATATTTTTTACTTCTATATTATTCTATATGCAGTACTGTTGTGTGTTTTAAAGTCAAAAGTGCGCTTGTTGCCAAATGCAGTAGTCTGATTGTTCAGATCTGATTGTTTTGATCAGAAAAATACAAAAAACAGAAATGGTACAGATTTGTCAAGTGAATTTATGTGCTTGCTGTGAACAGCTGCATTTAACGCATGAAATATTTATTTCATGAAATATTGTTACAGATTTTACACGTCTGGTGTGTAAAGGCCTTAACTGTTAATTTACTAGCATGAATATCATTACACAACATGTAACAGGAAACACTGGAGCAAAGTCAATTAAGGTTTTTGCAAAAATGTTAATTATTTAATTATTAAAACATATGAGTGCTGTTTATGTCTCTCTGACTGACTTTTAAAAATGGACAAATTTTCTCTATTCAATCACTCAGGGTCCATACTCTTCAGTGGATTTCACAGAAAGGAAACTCGGTGGTGCCCAACACAGCCCTACCAAATGATGGATCCTTAAGAGTCGGCCCTTCTTCGCCTGTTGCACCACTACAGTCCAGACTCGCTCAGAAGCTCAAACCATCTAAGCCTCAGACATCACAAGCTGGGCCCTCGATTAAATGTGAGCTCTCTATTTTGCAGCGAAAGAGTAAATGACATGCTTTTTAAATCTGTATCAGACCGTAGAAGCCAGCAAGTTTTCTTTTAGATGTAGGTCACTTTTACATTAATATTTCTCACTTTATTCAGTTCTGACACACATACATAGACGTACATAGAAAGGAAAGCATAGTACATCTGCAATTCCCCAGGTATTAGGCAGTAGGGGATTGCAGTAACACTCTGTTGTGTTGCAATGTGGCTGTGATGGCAGAGAAAAAAAGGACATCTGTTTCAAAACTGCGCTGAGGTTTTTCACAGCCTCCTGTATATTCCCTCATATTGTCATATGCGTGGCCCGCTGCTGTCTGTGATACTCTTTCTCTCTCTGCAAACCCTCTCCACATATTCCCTGCGCTCCTGGATGTGGACAGGGTCTCTCTTGTTAAAATCTTTGTCCATGTCAGCCAAAAGCCTGTGCAGATTATTGGAATTCTGTTTTCTCAGGTGTTTCTTTGTTTGTACATGTCCATTAATGCTGCAGTTCAGACTTGTGCAATTTGGAAGTGGTGCATAAATATTAATACACTGATCTAGTAAAGTAAGGAGAACAAGAAAAGTGACTGGAGCTCTGCATTCAAGCATAGTGATGCTGGTCTGTCTGAAAATCCTTAACAACAACCCTTTTTTCTTTAAGCCATGCTTATGAAACATTATCTGAACTCATGCTTACAAAAGCAACCAATGCACTGAATGTTATTTGTATCTTTTACACAGCACATCTATCTAAAAGAAAGCTGTCAACATGCCCCACTGCTGAGAATCCAACAGTTTCAGAGTCGTCAATCAAGACATCACCTGCAAAGTCACCTCGCCAATCTCCCCAATCAACAGCTGACTGTGGAGCACCACAACATATCTCCTTGTTACCACATTCCCAGCTTAAAACTCCCAAATCTTCAGCTGATGTTTCAGTTACGACTAGTAGCAGGTCGCCAATCTCAGAAGAGCATCTCTCCCCTCCTCCATCCATATCATTTCCCCTTAGGTCTACTTTCACAGTTTCGTCATCCAGCTCTACTGACTCAACCTTATTGCCCACAGTGAACCATCCGGCCCCATTAGAGAAATGCTCGGACTCAGCTCTCTTGCCAGATCAACCCCAATCTTCCCGGTTATTTGTAGAGCCTATTTCCTCCCCAAAGATTTGTGAATCACCAAGAAGCAATCTGATGTCCCCAAAGGAATCCCAGTATTTCTTATGTGACCCAGAATCTCTTCTATCAGATAATCAACTCCAGTTGCCTTTGTCCCCTAAGACTACAAGTACACACTCACCAGCAAAATACTTGGAACCAGCTCAATCACAAATAAGTGCTGTGGCTTCAGAAACCCTGTCAAAGTTATCTCTATTTGATGCGACCCCTCCAGATGAACACTCTACATATAGGTCAACTCAAACATTTGAGGACGCTCCAGTTATTAGGTCTGTTGAAAGAGAGTCAACTCAGTCACAAGATACAAATTATATCCCATCATCATCTCTCTTAAAAGTCACCCAAAATAATGTTCTTGCTGTTAAAGTGGATGAAGAAGAGAGGTTATCAGTAGGTAAGTGAAGTGCAGTAATGTGCCCACTCTGGTATTTATCTTTGTGTGTGCCTGTGGGCGTACTGATGGTGATGAGCAACAATTAGACCCAATATTTACTTTGTTTTTGTAATGAAAGTCTTGTTAATGGGTGCTAAATTAACTATTTATTAAGAGTGGTTTGTCTTAAACTGCTTTTGTGTGATTACATTACATTACATTGTTAGAAATCTTTGTTACAAATAGATGGACTCACAATGTGACTGATAAAAGCTTCTTTGTTACTGTCAAAGACAAAACAGTTGGTGAAAACAGTCTTTGTGTGGTTTCAGCTCATCTTCAGTTCTCTCACATGCTTATCATGTCATGCCACTTTTGTTTTTATTCTTGCAGCTATAAATTAACTTGGTAAACTACTCCGCGATGATCTGTTTGGCTTTCACTACAGATCTACTCTAGATTCAGTCTAACAAAATGCAGATGAGATGAGAGATTTAATTGTTACCTTATCTTGTGAAGAAGCATTGCCAATTTACACCTCATACAATTAACAGCTCTTAGATCGTGTGATATGACATTTCCACCTCAGCTTTAATGGCAAAGGAGGGTTTGGTACAAGGTCACTCGCTAACAAGGTTGAAAAGCAGAGGTAAAGGGCATGCGTAACAAATACTTTCCAAATAACCGGGTAATAGAGGTTAGAAACTGTTTCGAGCAAGTAATAATTACATAGTCTGATATTTCTGTTAGTAGTTTAAAGTCTGCCTGGATGCAAAGGCAAATACATCTCTATATGCCCTACTTCCTAAATATTCTTTCCACTGCATAGCTACAATTTGTACATAGAGAATACTTCTATTATGAAGTCTATTTCTCATAAATTGATTCGATACATTTTGCATTTCAAGGCATTTGCTGAGATTTCTCGAGACCAGACAATAATGTCTGGGGAGTCAAATTTGGATCACAAATAGGAGAAAGAAAATAGGAGAAAGAAATGTCCATGTTTATGGATGGGGAAGCACAGGTCTTTGCAGTAAAGTGATTCCTAATAGAACACTTTGTCATGCCACAGTTTGAACACAATTCTCACTGGTCAGGCAGTTTATATGAATAAACTGCTTGTGGATCTTAGCAGTAATGGCTTTCTTTTATTCCACTGGGCTGTCAAAGCCAATTTAGATCCAGCTATAAAAAGTGTTCTTTTTCTTTTTATTAGTACTGATTAAAGTTTAGTTTTTAAGTAAATACCTGACATAAAGCTAGAACAGACAGGAAGGTAATTACGCAGCAGAGAATTGCCCTTCCCTCTTAGAGTACTTTCAGTGAACTTCATAGTTAATGTCATGCATCTCGATGTGTACAGATGTATGCCCAAAACAAATGGTTGGAAAGATAGGAACAGACTTTATTTGCTGTGTACATTTATATGAATATCACTAAACATTTAGAACTACTACTAACCAATTAACTCATATAACTAAACAATCAAAGATTTGTGCTCAAAGGAGTATTTTGAGCTGTGTGGGAGTATTTACACAGCTCAAAAGTAAAGTATTTATTTTAGTTTTTTCCTTACTCTTTTTGTTTGAGTCTATTTGCGCACACATTACAGTCCCAGTCCTGAATGTGTATGTAATGGTTATGGTTTCCTAAGTGCAGTTTTATTCAGGAAAAAACATTACTAAAAGACTTTGAATTTGACTAAAGTCTGGGGTGTAAGTTCATAATGGCTTGTTCTGTCAGATCTGTTCCTGGTATTACTTTTAGTTTTCACACCTGCCTGTTAATCCATCTCCTCTGTGCTTTCCTTTATCATTTAGATCCTTCTGCCACTTACTGTAGCCTCTCAGCTGGTGTAACTCTAAAAGCTTGCTTCTTCAGCTTATTAAAGCTTTAAGGCCCTTTCATATGAAACACGATAAAGGCACCCTTGTGTTCTGAGACCCTTTCTTTCCTATGGTTTGCACCATACATAGCCAAGTTTCCTGCTGCATGGAACAAAGTACAAAGTACAGATGTGCATGCCGTTGTCACCGCAACGTAGCGTGACATACGTTCATGTGGCCCATAGAAATGCAAAATTAATGTATATGTAAAGACTATGAGTGCCCTTAAAAAAATTACATATTACAACCAGAATGCAGCAGCCAGAGCAGCGCCATGTGAAAGGGCTGTTGTAGTTTTCATTGCATCATAGAGATGAAAATCCTGCTGCTGTGGTTTGAGTCATAATAAACAGTTTTTAGTCCAACATTGTTTGGATGACAATAATTCTGCAATAATAATAATAATAATAATAATAATAATAATAATAATAATAATAATAATGCCATAGCATTTTAGATCAAAGTCAACAATCATAGTCTATGAAACAACAAACAACTTATTGTAATCATAACTTAAAATAAACCTTTCATTCAACATGTATTCCTGAATTTTCTCCTGAAGACAGTGGCGATGATATGTCCAGTGATAGCCTGGGTCTGGATCCACTTGAAGAAGATACTTCAGATGAAGATTCACAGATGCAAGGGCGTTTAATGAGAGGGAGCTCCAGAGAAGAGAATCCTGCCATATCTCATCTAGAAGATTCCTTTGTTCCTGCAGAGACAGAAACAACAAAAGATTTGCAGACTGATAAGTCAGAAGAGCTGCCAGAACTATCCATGGTAACATATTACTGTATTCCCAGTTGCTTTTGGTTCTTGAAAGAGGGAGCCTTGGATTACAGAGCTGTCATTGCATTATTTTCTCTGAATCAGTCTTCTCCTAATGAAGGAATATTATGCAAATTGCAAATGGCTGAACTTTGTAAGTGGCTGCCAAATTGACAATCAGGAACGAATACAAAAGAGATTTGTCTTTATTGCTGGTGTAACTTGAACCTTAACCTATTAACTTTTTAACCATTCTATTTGCGACCATTGTTTCTGTGTGACTCATTTAAATTGTCCAATAATGACCTTAACTGAGACATTTTTCAGCCACAATATTAAGCGAGACGTTTTTGATGCAGAGGTGCATATCTCTAATTTTAGCCGCACAGAGATTTTTACTGCACGAAATGAGTAATCTTGTATGACCTCCTTTGCTTCGCATAAGTGGTTCATTGCTGACAAATAACTGATTGAATTAACAAATGAGTCATTTCTAGTCATCCACACTGAACTTTATCTGGGAAATATCTTGAAGCTGAGTAATAAAACTTTTTGAAGTTCATTACACTAGACATAATCACTGCATTGAATGAGAAGGCTTCAGCGACATACAGTTAGTTTCTTATTGTAGCTGACCTGATCTATTAGATAACATTTGTATCACACTAATTACTTTACATTATTCATCTATAGCTCAGAGACATCTAAAGCTGTGGTGTTAAAGGTGCAAACCATTGAGGGAAGAAAAGAGTAACAGAGTGGATTAAAAAGTCAGTGCTTGAATGGTCCCAAATGACTTATCAGCCATTTAATGGTATGAATCCTTTATACTGTGACAGAGGAATGAAAAAAAAATAATAAGGAGAGTAGTGCTTTATTAAAAAGCTGGAATAAAATGAGGCTCATGATTGTAAAGGTGGTGGTTATCTGTGGCCTCTGGACCTGAATCAAACTGCTCATAAAATGATTAGATGGTATTTCTGTCTTTTTCTCACTCCCTCTCTCTGGACCCACCTCTTTGGTCCTCTGTGTATGTTTTTCACTGTCTCTTTCCTTTGTTCAATCTTTTTCTTTCCTTCTGCCCTTTTCTTTTATTTTAACTTTACTAACAGTTGGCTAGTTTTATAGTTCAGGCAGCTAGTCATCATCCTTCTTATTATGAGGAGCTACTGGTCTGCACAAAGAGATCTCAAGGTTTTTTTCTTCCTTTTTTTGCAGCACACTATCATTGTATTTGGTCTCTTGCTGTTTCTTTGTGTTGTGTTGCCACTCCTTTCTTTTACCACGTCTTCCTCTTGTCATTCTCCATCCTTGCTCATTTCTTGCTCTGTGTGGCACTATTCCCACATGCCTTTCTTTCTATACTCTCGCAGCCCATCTGCAATGTTTTGCAAGGCTAGCATGCTAATGCATCAGATCTAATCTTATCTAAACAGAGCTTCCACATTTTCTTCTGTCTCACAGGACGACACTTGCAAAGGGACAACAGCGAACCCACCACACTATTGTGAGATGCTCTCGCCAGCTCCAGGGGTTAATTAAAAATCAATTCATCAAGTTTGGATGAGAGAGGGAACAGTAGCTAGCTCATTTATATGTATTTGCACATTCTAAACAGAAAAATACAAATTTAACATGCTTACCTAGCTTGAAGTTAAATTAATATTGTTTGCCCTCTTGTTTTATCTTTTTGGACTGATTCAGGAAGGACTGTATTCACAGATAGTTTTAAGAGCAAGCTTTTATTCTGTATTCCACTGTACGTTACTCTCTTTCCATGTCTCTGCGTGTATCAACTTACTATCTCATCCTAACATGAACTGTTTTTTCTCACTGTTTTCATTTTGTCATTCCCCTTTTTATTGCTTCCCCCCTTCCTCCTTCCATTCCCCCTTCTCCTGTGTTCCTCCATCTGTTTGTGTATACCCTCAGGTAATGCACAACCAGAGTGCTGGGTCTGGATCAGAGCAGTTCTGTGATCTGCATGGGTTTTCGCCTCTAGGTTTGGATATGATTGCCGGTCAACCAGAGACACCAGAACATGCACACTGTGACCCACTTCACACATGCCAGTCTCTACTGCGTGATTCAGACCCAACAGGTAGGTTAAAAAGGGAAAGTCTTTTAATGTGTATGAATAGTGTGCTTGAGATTTTGTGCTTCAATTTCTTCAATTGCCATCCTGTTTTTCCTTTAAACGACATCAGAAAGTGTGGTTGGTGCTATTGTGCTTCATGAGATTAGATTGTGAAGATTACCTCTGTGTCCAGCTTTTGCCTGGAGATACTTTCCAATTTGCGAGCGTTATTCATGTCACTAAGGCCTCATAATAGGATTTAGAACAAATATGTAAAAATGTAGAGCTTACAAGACACACGAAAATGAGTTTTAAACCCAGAGGAGTGCTGGCTGCTTGGTGAAAAACGAGAGATTGGGGACAACACTGATAATTTACTGCTGGTGGGTCCAAAGGGAGCTTTCCTGTGATGCCGTTTTGTTTTGTGTTTCATGCGAGTGTGTGCAGGCCTTTCAGGCTTTCAAATGCTTTGTAACCTGTGTGCTTCTTTCTACCTATATTTAGCTCCTCACTTTTCTTAACTTTAGGAAAACACAGGCTCACGCCTAATTCTACCTGCCTAAAATGTCAATATTTCATCACAAAGACTCACAAGTCACAAAGTAGTAATAAAGCCTGCATCCTTGACACATCACAAAAATTTTACTTTAGTTTAAGAGGCTCCGCCAGGGCTGCCCTTTGTCACCGGTTCTGTTCATAATTTTTATGGACAGGATTTCTAGGCGCAGCCAAGTGGCGGAGGGCTTTCGCTTTGGTGGCCTCAGGATCTCATCTCTGATCTTTGCGGATGATGTGGTTCTGTTGGCTTCATCGGGTGAGGGCCTCCAGCTCGCACTGGAGCGGTTCGCAGCCGAGTGTGAAGCAGCGGGAATGAGGATCAGCACCTCCAAATCTGAGGTCATGGTTCTCAGCCGGAAAAGGGTGGAGTGCCCACTCGGGGGATGAGGTCCTGCCCCAAATGGAGGAGTTCAAGTATCTCGGGGTCTTGTTCGCGAGTGATGGGAGAAGGGAGCCGGAGATCGACAGACGGATTGGGGCTGCAGCTGCAGTAATGCAGACGCTGCACCGGTCCCTCGTGGTGAAGAGGGAGCTGAGTGTAAAAGCGAAGCTCTCAATTTACCGGTCGATCTACGTCCCTACCCTCACCTATGGCCACGAGCTGTGGGTAGTGACCGAAAGGACGAGATCGCGGATACAAGCGGCGGAAATGAGCTTCCTCCGAAGGGTGGCTGGCATCTCCCTTAGAGATAGGGTGAGAAGTTCGGCCATCCAGGAGGGGCTCAGAGTAGAGCCGCTGCTGCTCCACATCGAAAGGAGCCAGCTGAGGTGGTTTGGGCATCTGACAAGGATGCCCCCTGGGCGCCTCCTGGGTGAGGTGTTCCAGGCATGTCCCACCGGGAGGAGGCCCCGGGGCAGACCCAGGACACGCTGGAGAGATTATATCTCTCGGCTGGCCTGGGAACGCCTTGGTGTTCCCCCGGATGAGCTGGAGGAGGTGGCTGGGGAGAGGGAGGTCTGGGCCTCTTTGCTTAGGCTGCTGCCCCCGCGACCCGGCCCCGGATAAAGCGGATGAAGATGGATGGATGGATGGATAGTTTAAGAGGAACTTTAAAACACAGAAAGCTATAAAAGTTACGTATTGTGATAATGTTACAGCCAAATGAAATTAAAGTGTATGATCCTGTTCAAATACACACATCAGCCACAATATTAAAACTACTGACAAGTGAAGTGATCATCTCTTGTATTTTTTGACAATGTATTTTCCTGCTGGGGTACTATGGAACTGGGTATTTATGTAGTTGTTACTGTAACATGTATCCCACCCACCTTAGAACTGTTGGGCTCCTCACAATGACATCAATACACACCGGCATTGGCCTCCAGCAGGACAATGTGGCTCATCACACTAGAAAAACTCTCCCATAATCACTCAAGGAACACAGTAAAATAGCTATGGCATTGATTCATCAAATCCTACACCAACAGAGGTAACAAACCACAACCCAGAGGAACCAAATTATCATCTGCCAGTGTAATGATGCAAGACTCTGCAGGATACCCCAAGACCTCCCCTTAACAGGACAGAGGTGTTTTGGTGGAACCAAGACAATCTACTGAGTATTAATCAGGTGGTTTTAATATTGTGGCTAACTAGTTATGGTTGCATAGTCATGGTATGCAGAAAGGTTTGTATGTAATAGTATATTACTTATTACCTATCGCTGTCATTTGCCTTTGGGAGAAGATGTGGACTTTTATCTCCTGCTTTTGGTGTTTATTTCTTGTTTGTTACACCTTCCCTTCTGTAACAAAATGGCTTTAAGAATGTTGCACATTAACTGCAGGTGGTAGACCATGCTGTAGCCACTGAGAAAACTGCCTTCTGAGCGTAGCATTAATGTTCTATTTGTGATCGCAAAATGGACATTTGAAATGCTTTAAAACTAATAATTTGTAAATTGGATATGTGTTTATGCACTGAACATCATAACATGTGGAAGTCTAGCAGGCACATACAGTACTTGAATGCCATTTATCAAATCACATAGTTCTTAGTATACCTTGCACTCATGCATTTCAAACAGGAGTCAGTGTTTTTCAGCAAGCATTGTTTGCTTATCCCAGAATGACCCCATCAACATTTTTCTTCATGAAGCGTAAATGGCCAACTCTCCACAGTTTCATTGTCGAGCCTGCGTTAAATGAATAGAGTTGACGGTGAGAGACTCCCACAAGGGCACCGCTAGCCTCCTCGCACCATGCAGCCAACCTCTCGTCAAATCCCGCTCTGTCTCTGCCACCATCGTTAAACCTCCAAAGTTAATCAGAGAGAAAGGTTAGAAAGGAGGAATATCACCTTGACAACACTTCACACTCATTTATGTCCTTCCATCCCTCCATCTGTCTATTCTGTTTTTATCTTCTTTCCTTTTTTTTGTTGGCAAGACTGCAATCCAACAGGTTTTATATGTCTGCTGCTCTACAGTTTCACCCTGCTGTCCCTTTTCCATACTCCCTGTCACCTCATCAGTCAGAAAATTAGGTTGTTAGTGTGCAGTTTCTGTCAAAATGTGCATCGAGTCCAACAAAAGGAAAGACAGAGAGAGTCAGGCAGGCAAATAGGAAGGATAATGATCCACACACATATGCGCGCGCGCGCGCACACACGCACGCACACCACACACACACACAGAATGGTCCCTTTAAATCTATGAGTGTTTTCCAAACTAGCTTCAGCCTTTTCCATTTTCTTTCGAGATGACAAACTGTCGTATTTATTTTCAGCTGATTTTGAGTAGTAAGTATGTTCTCCAGTCAGTAGTATTAATCAATTAATTAATTAGCTGACCACAGGAGAGAGAGCTGAAAACAGCAGTAATTGCATTGCAGCTGTCAGGACTGGTTGAGCAGCTTGTTAAGCAATATTTGTTTAGTACAGTTTCTGCTGATAAATAGACAAATGGATTCTTTTATCAAATTAATTTACTTGAATTAATCTATATAAGTCATTTAGGCTAATAGATTATGTTATCTCCTTACAGCCGTGTGTGTGTGTTTCTTTTTACCTTGTTTTGCGAGCTCTGTTAGCTTGAATGAGTATTTAAATCTGCAGAAGCCTTTGAAAGGGCTCATTCGTGTGTATGTGACAATATTTGTGGAATAACATCTCATACAAATCCTAAAATTGATTCAGCATCCTTTTGTTATTATGAACTACTATTAAGTACCTTTGAAATACCACATTTTACGAACTATTGATGATTACAGTGATTTGTATACTTAACAAATACAGTGTAAAATAGTTTTACTTTAATTATCAAACAAAAACGAAATAAATATTTGTATTTTGTTTTGTCATCTTGCAAGTTTTATAGTCTGCTGCATTCATATTCAGTCAAAGCCAAAATGTTTTTCCATGCGGTAGTGCTGTAGAAAGGTCACAAACTAGACTTAGATAGCAAAGAAAATCCATTGCAGTTTCCAATTGCCTGCTATATGTCCAACTGATAGCAGCGTGACAGTGAATGATCTGTCTCTTTGTATTTTGTACATTTTGGATCCAGATATTCTGAGTCCTTTTTAAAAGCATGTAAAGGACAATATCAGAATGTGAAAGTGTGAGATGATTTTTTTTTTTTTAAAGAGCAACTGCAAGAGAACAAGAAGTATGCATTTTTATGAATCCAATATATGCATGGCTGTTCTGGGTGAGGTGTGCTATGACCCGTCTTTAACTTTTCTTTTTACTCATTTAGGGTTACAAAGTTATGGGTTAAGCAGCAGCTTCAGAGCTTTAAATGAGGACCACCTGGTTTTCGGTGTGATGAAGGACAACCACAGGCAGCCAACTGGAATTCAGACTCACTCATCCAGGACAGGAGAAGTATCAGCAGATGAACTGGGAACATCTGGTGAGTGGAAGTGTATTTGCGCTGTCATGAGTGCTTGTGTGTATTTTGTTTGTGTCTATGTGAAGATTTTCAGGTACACAGAGTTCTTTTTGCTTTTTATTTATTTACACACACAGAATTGTATTGTGGACACAATTAATACACTATATCTCTGCATATAGAAATACTATTTCAATGTTTGTGCTGGTTGTGAACAGACACTTATATTATCCACTTAAACTGAGCACGTACACATGCAGGACTGTGGGTTGATCCAGGAATACATCCTTTCATACAGATACAAGAAACAGTGCATTAATCTCTTTATGCTGATGCATATTTGCGCACACAGAAACCTGAAAGAGCAGAGAGTAAATTGTTTTATTCAGTGAGATTTCTAATTCCCTCTCGGTGTTGATCAGTTCTCTGTATTATTTTGCCTCACTCACTTCTTTCCATGTTGTCGAAGCATTTAAACCTGCTTTCATAAGTCTTTTTTTAAATTAATCTTATCCAAGAGTTCCAGCTCTTGAGGCCCACATAAGCTACACTCAAGTAACAGTCTTGTCAGATTGAATGCTTAAACTTAAGTTCGAGGAGTACGTTAGTTAAAAACAATAAATAAATAAAAACTTTGAAACATATTTAACTATTGTATCAAAATGAGTGTGCAACATTTTTTCTGTATTTTTAATTCTTATAATTTTAATTTAACCTAAGCACTGATGTTTCGGCAAGTTCCCTCTCAGAGTGCTTCCTTGTGCTGTTTTGTCAGTGTGCCGCTCCAATGTGCTGTCTGACAGCACACAGAAGAAGGCTTCTCGCCAAAACATCTGTGCTTTGGCTCCCTTGTGCCATTAATTAATGTTTTAAAATAGCATTGTGCCCCTGAGCATGTTTGTAAGTGGGGAACTCTTTTTAAAGTTCACAGCATTTGGTTTCCTTTTTTTCCCCTCCATACTTTACTGTAGTGTGTTCCATACAGCAGTTATACCTACAGTACAATTATAATAATATATCACATGAAAAAGATGCATATGTTAGGTATTACATCTCAATTTGTCTTAAGGCTATTAACATATCCCACATACAGTCCATGCAGAAAGGAATTATTCAAATCTGACCTTCCAAAGGAACGCTTGAGTGATATCAAAGTTCAGTCTTCTTCATTTTACACATTTTAAATCTGGCACAGAGATTTATCAGTAGCAGAAATCTAAATATGTGCGTGCCATCTGCTTTAAAATCGAAATAAATCGAGTCTAGAGGTATGTGTGTGTCCACATGTGTTAGAAGCACTCCCCTGCATGCATCATTCTTCCCATGCTGCTTAGTTTGACAGTGCAGGTGGTTGTGAAGCACTAAGTGGAGGTTCTGTGCCAGTTGAAAGACAGAGGCAGGCACTGAGAGTGGGTGGAGGGAGGGCAAGGTGAGGAGACAATGGAAGATTGAAAGACTGAAAGATTTAACACTGAAGCTGAAACTGGTTAGACAGCACGCAGCATGAGGAATCAGTGTGCTGCAGCCACACATACTCACCCACACTATCATAGCTTCTCAGTGGGGGCCTCAATGTAATTTACTGTGAGCAGGTGGAGATGGATGTTCAATCTGATTCAATTTGATGTGGCTCACACAGGAGTGGGATGAGACACCACTCATTCCACTGACAGTTGTGATCGACCCTTTTTTCTTGAATCCTGAGCAACATACGATCTTCTTCTTACCTTCTCCATTCTTCCTCTACACCTGTTCTTATCTACTTCTTACACTCACTCTCTCTGTAGCTGTTTTCAGAAAATACCTTTTACTGTATAGCCTCGTGATCATCATTCCATCCTTCCTTATTCACAGCTTATGCGTTTCTCTACCCATTTCCCTGTTTGGCTTTTACTCCATATCTGGTTTCAGGCTGTCTAGCAAGTGCGCATTAACTATTCCGCACTGTCCGTTGCCAAACCTCTCATTCCTTGTCCTCTCCTTTTTCTCGCTGTTTCTCCCACAGTGGACTCAGAATTCTCGCCAGTATTTTGTCCATTGTCCCAAGCAGCCAGAGAGATCATGGAGATCTGTAATGTGGACCAGATGGGCTGTGAGGACCCTGACCTGGAGATAGACACAACTGCACATGCTCTGAGCAGCCTGGAGCAGGAGCTAAGACTCATGGTCAAGAGCGCAGACCAAACACCTTCATGTATGAAATCACATATACATGGTATAGCTATCTGTGATCAGTATATTATTTTAAAGATCATGATTATAGAAAATAATACAGTAAGTGTTTGAATGAATTATGAATTACAAGAGTGATTTCAACCATTAATTCTTAACCTTTCTTAAATATTTCCATCCCAAGCAGGCACTCCAGGTACTGGTACAGAACACAGTGGAAGTCACGATGAATGCAGGAATCCCTCTTCCAAACGGTTTGTAACATACATCCTTAAATTTGATTACCCTCATGCATTTCAATTGTATTTGTGCGAGGATCACATCAAGGATGAGCTTATTATAAAGAGGGTATATGTTTTTGTTGTTAGTTGACCTAGAAATGCTTAGGCAGTTGTTCAAATGTCCATTTGATGTTGATATCCTGAAAGGCAAATGTGAGTTTCTCCAGTGTGCGAATCAGACAGTGAAGTGTCGTACCTTCCCGTTTTCATACTGTGTGTGTGTCTTTTCACCATGGCCACCTTAGAATCTCACCCCTTACACTTTCTCACACTCCACTACCAATCCAGTGGCCACGACAGGGGGTAATCCCTCTTTTTTTTTGGTACTGCATCAATGCCTCTCGCTGTCGGATATGTGGAGTGTGTAATGGATCGTTAGCAGCAGAACGACTTTAGCTTTGACAGCATGTTGGGTATCCAGCCTTAATGTGCTGCTTAATGTGAGTATGTGTGTGAAAAGAAAGAGGAAGTGTGTCAGTGTGGTTTTGTATATCAGAAACTGACTCTGAGTGTGTGTGCCTGTGCATTATTGATGTTTTTTTGTGTTTGTGGAGCGGGCATAATCTGTGCTAGAGGCCTTGTGCTGAGCAGAGCACTGTGAATATCACTTTGAGACGTGTAATAAACGGATTAACGCATACTACAGTGAGAGCTCCCAAAACAGCTCCTTACATCCTAAAACATACACAAACACACACTTAGGATGGACTTAATCTGGCTACTTTGGTTCAGCTTCACAGGTATCATGTTGTTTTTGTTTTTTATAGGCAGCTCTTGTGCTTCCACCCTCACCTGGTTTTCCTCCTAATATGCAGATTGGACTCTTGTGACATTGTCCAATTTATTGAGTATGCAGAAACACTGGATTTTCATGATGACAGGATCTTGTCATGCAGTTAGTTGACACGGCTGTAAAATTATTGTTTTATTGGGTACCGTGTGTTTTGCCAGTTCAACTCAGCAAGTTTTTTTTTGTATAGGGTCAATGAACCGTCTTCATGAGATGCTGTTCTTTCAGACCCCGTTGACTTCAGAGTAAATGTATGTAAATGGATTTCAGCTGTAATGTAGCTTCTGCTGCAAAACATATTGAATAATGGTATAATCAGGAAAACTTGAGTGCATTTTTGCATATAAAATATGCATTTGTTTTAGTGAATATTCCAGTAATAGTATACAGTATGTACACTCCAAGGTACACCCACACAACACAATAGCGAATGCTGTCACAGCATATTAAGGGCGGTCTGTGTGCATAGACAACTATTTATCATCTGCGCTGCTTTTACTCAGCTGTCTCCGGTTGCTTGGCAGGCGTGCACCAGAGTTGGTGGATTGTGAGAACTGAATATCTGCTTTTGCTTTATTAGTAGTTACACTACGAGTCCAAACCTAAAACCTACTTCACATTTTGCAGCTGTATGAGGATGCAGCAGCATGTCATTCAGCGAGTCATGCTCGTCTTTGAGAGCAGCTTTAGGTTGTGAAACAGTCTGTGTTAGTGCTGTGCCATATCATAGCCATGAGAATACCAGTATGCATTTTGGCACGATATAAAAGTGTCATATGGTAATATCTTTGATATAGCGACACCTTACATTTATGTTCCCTCGTGTGCACTACAATGAAACAAACCCATACGTGTCTAAGAGCAAGAGCACAGTGTGTGCCTCTGATGACAATATACTGCATAAAAAGGGAGCTACATAAAAAGAACCACTAACAAAACACAGTGCTTTGCAAAACATGCATGAAATATAATAATTTTTGATAACTGTTGAGTACAATCAGGCTATGAAAGCACTCTAACGGAGATACTAGCAGTTGGTAAAGTGTGACCCAAAAGTAAACAACTGAGAGTCACTGTAGCCCTCGATCAGAGATGGGCAGTAACGCTTTACTGTAATCCGATTACTTTTTTCAAGTAACGAGTAAAGTAAGGGATTACTATCGCAAAAACAGTAATTAGATTACAGTTACTTTCCCGTAGGAACGCTGCGTTACTGCGATTTTTTTTTGTGAGGATGTCTCATGACAGTGACGTAAGCAAGTGCCACGTTCGTGACAACAGCTGTGTGCAGATCAACAATGGATAATATATCGAGTGCGGGAGAGTATGTGTATGAGCTTGCAGCGTTTAAAGCGTGGAAGTACTGACCTTACTTTAAGTTTGATTCCATAAAACGTGACAAAAACATTAGCTTCCATTGTGCGTGGGAAGAAAACTTCTTTTTACAGCGAAAAAAACCCCCTAAACTTCCAAGCAAGCACCGAGTGCGCTACGACGTAATGGGAAATTCACAGAGAAACTCGTGGATTCTTCAACTGACCGCTGCGGTACACCTGCACCAGGGTAAACCTCCGCCTACCCTACTCCTGCTTTACAGGTGAAAATAGAGCAAAAGGACCGCTAGTCTTTGATTTTATTTATTTTCTGCTGTGTTTTATTTGCATCTATTTGAAAGACTGAGTGTAAACACACACACACAAAAAAAATATTTAATGTGCTGGAATGTGCAGAAAATAGGTTTAAATATTAAACAAATTTCTTCCAGGCAGAGAATGTTGCATATAATTAAATTTTTGCTTGATGCATAAAGTTAAAAGATTAAAACTAATAAAACAAGTTTTAAAAAGGGACCTTTCCATTTGATTACATTTTGTATGATGGATTATGTAGAAAAAGTAGAATTGGGCTGAAATATCTATCGCTTTATTACCTATTCAGGTTGTAAATCGTGTTTTTAAAAAGTAACTAAGTAACGAAGTAACTAAGTAATTAATTACTTTTGAAAATAAGAAATCAGTAAAGTAACGGGATTACTCTTTTGGGGAAGTAATCAGTAATTAGTTACTGATTACTTTTTTCAAGTAACATGACCAACACTGCCCTCGATAGCTGTGCTTAATATGACAGGAAGAGCTAAAGGTGAAAGGAAATTACTGGTGGGTTACATGGTGATAAAGGAGGGCTTAAGTGGTTAAAAGCTCGACCCAAGATACAGGAGTGACGGCGGTGTTTTGAGATGTGAGAGATTTGCGACGTTTAGTATGGGCAGAAATCTGTGCCATCAGAAACTGAATTTGAATAAGTTAAATTTGAATTTGAATTGCTCGGATTGAATCTGAATTGTAACTTGAATAAATGCTTTTAAAAACTGAATGTGAATTAGCCTAATTTGAAATTCAATTTATTGGTTTGAAAATGATCATCACTAAATTGAAATTGAATTTTATAGTTTGAAAATGAATTCATTTGCTTTGAAACCGTATTTTATCCTTTAAAAACTTAGCTCTCGAATAATTTCAGATTCACTTCTCACCATTCAGTTTCCGTTCTACAATTCAATTTCAGTTCCAAAATTCAGTTTTTTGAAACCTACATCCAGTTCCGGTTCAAGAGTAATTGAGCGCAGATTAATAGAACTACGTTTTACTAGCGGACCGAAAGTGTTACTGATGGGAATCTACAGCGTCTTGAGCTGAATTAAGACTTCAGAAGTCATTCGTCATGTCGAATGACCAGCGGATAAACTCTCAGGTTGGTAATAAATGTATTACATGTATAAGAACAAGCGTCATGTTAACAAATGATAGCCGTACAGTAACTTTTATGCTTATTGTAGCTGTTAGCTAAAACGCTAATTTAGCGTAGTTTGCTCTGAATTCAACTTTGACAAACAAATATGATCGACTGTTTCTAGTAGAATTCCAAAGTTGTCATCTTGTACCCTCTCAGAGCCCTGTATGCTTGCAGAGACCCCTACAGTAGGGAAACATGCAAAACAGTGTCCAAACCTTTGTATTTTAGCTTTATTTATGTCTTACACAGCATCCCAACTCTTTAGCTAACTTAATAACTTTAGCTAAAGTGAATAGTTAGTCTAATTCGTTAGTGCAGCATTACTGGATCACCTCTGTTTGAAGTGATAGTATATGTGACTGTCAATGTGTTTAACTACCATAATAATTCTTAGGGTACTGAGTGCATGCTTAATTAGTTGTTTGTTTGTTTTTTAACATACTGCCCCATTGCTATGTTTGACAGGCTGAAGTTGTTAGGTCACCTCCTAAATCAACCATTTTTTACAGGTGTTTTGCGCCAGAAATGGAGTGTCCACTGAAGACTGAAGCTCTACGCCTTGCCATTGATCCCTCTTGTGCCTTCATCTAGACAAGAGACATTAATTTAACCACTCTCACATGCTCTGTACCTACATCACCTTCCCTGACAGTCGTAGCTTGGCTCATCTGAGGGTGAAATTATAAGAATGTGTTATTTTGCAAAGTGCTCTCTGGGGTTCCTAAATACAATATGGCATTGAGGTCATTTCTTTTGAATTAATCCCTTCTTCTGAAATATAAGAACCTCTCCTGGTTTTAATGGCACTTTGGATTTCCTTACTTTCTGTTCCACTCCCAACCCCAAATAGATGCTGACAACCTGACACAGTAACATGACAGAGGGAAAGAAGTTGGAAAGGACTACTGCAAATAAACCTAATGCCTAACAATGTAAAATAAGAACAATAATAATAATAATAATAATAATAATAAAGGTAAAAGATGAAGTAACAGGTTTTTAGTTTCTTGTTTATTCCAAATGATCATCCAGATGTCTGTGACATGTGATGACAAACACCATAATGGAAGCCCTTTGTCATCACATGCTTAAACTCATCATATATTTTTGCATATGCTGAACAGGCAGTCAGACATGTTGTAACTGTGGAGTAGAAAACTGCATGAACACCATACGGCAGGGGTCTCAAACTCCAGTCCTCGAGGGCCGCTGTCCTGCAACTTTTCCATGTGTCCCTGTTGCAACACACCTAGTTGGTCATTAGGAAGACTATAGAACTTGACTGCATGCTGAGTTGGCAATTCAGCCATTTGATTCATGTTACAGCAGCTCATGAGAGAATGAACATGGTGCAATAAATGGATTTTTAGAAGTATATGTTTCCAAATACATACATTTACTTAAATTTACTTGAGTAGGGTTAGGGGTTGCCACCTCAGCATGCAGTCAAGTTCTATACTCTTGCTAATGACCTACTAATTGTATTCAGGTGTGCTGCACCAGAGACACATGGAAAGGTTGCATGACACCGGCCCTTGAGGACTGAAGTTTGAGGAAGTTATGGTGTGGTTGAACTGCATGAAGACTCTGAAATTTATCTTCGCTTCTGGCAGGACAGGAATGTAGCCTTGTCCTGTGAGCCACCGTAAGGGTGTACTTGGAGTAGAACTGGACTGTCACCGGCCTCGTGCTCTTCACCTTTTCAAAGACAAAGCAGTCATTTAGATTTAGATTGTTTACCTGTATATGCACAAAGTAAATTTAGAAATGTAATTCTTGTCAAAAGTGAACAAGCACTGATAGTGTAATCTACAGCTGTGGCCAAACGTTTAGAGAATGAGAAATGTTGTTTGTTTATTTACAAAGTTTGCTGTTTCAGTGATAGTTGTATATCATATTATATCACTTCAAACAGATGTGATCCAGTAATGCTGCACTAACGGATTAAATGGTAAATGGCAAATGGCCTGCATTTGTATAGCGCTTTACTCAGTCCCTAAGGACCCCAAAGCGCTTTACACTACATTCAGTCATTCACCCATTCACACACTGGCAATGGCAAGCTACATTGTAGCCACAGCTGCCCTGGGGCGCACTGACAGAGGCGAGGCTGCCGGACACTGGCGCCACCGGGCCCTCTGACCTCCACCAGTAGGCAAACATGGGGTTAGTATCTTGCACTAGGATATTTGGCATGCAGCCAGGAGGAAGCCTGGGATCGAACCACCGACCTTCTGATTAGTGGCTGACCTGCTCTGCCACCTGCCACATGAGCTACAGCCACCCCTAACGATTAGACTAACTATTCACTTTAGCTAAAGTTATTAAGTTAGCTAAAGAGTTGGGATGCTGTGTAAGACATAAATAAAGCTAAAATACAAAGGATTGGACACTGTTTTGCATGTTTCCCTACTGTAGGGATCTCTGCAAGCATACAGGGCTCTGAGAGGGTACAAGATGACAACTTTGGAATTCTACTAGAAACAGTCGATCATATTTGTTTGTCAAAGCTGAATTCACACTGGTGATGGCAAATTAGCGTTTTTAGCTAACAGCTACAATAAGCATAAAAGTTACTGTATGGCTATTATTTGTTAACATGGCGCTTGTTCTTATACATGTAATACATTTATTACCAACCTGAGAGTTTATCTGCTGGTCATTCGACATGACGAATGACTTCTGAAGTCTTAATTCAGCTCAAGACGCTGTAGATTCCCATCAGTAACACTTTCGGTCCGCTAGTAAAACGTAGTTCTATTAATCTGCGCTCGATTACTCTTGAACAAGACACAAAAAATGAATGATTGCTGGTAAGGGTTTCTATACATTAGTATGTACGAAGGGTATGTTGTGACTTACCTTAAAAATTACACTGGTCCCTCGCTAATAACGCGGTTCACCTTTCACCTCGCTGTTTCGCAGATTTTTTAGTGCAAGTTTGCATGCTTATTTTTTTTCTACGTCACATTGTGTCCTGCATCCTGATTGCTGCAGGCGATCTCCTCCGTGACGTCGTTCCTGTACAGTACAGAATCGCTGCATCGATCGCTAGCAGTGTGACTCTGAAGTGCAGTACTGTATGTCCACGATGTCCACGAAACGTTTTGCACCGTCAAAAAATAAAATTGGCTACTTGATTTCACCTATCGCTGACATAACACCCGCGATAAACGAGGGACAGCTGAGAAATATAACATTTGAATCCATTTTCTCTTTTGCCCTGAGGCGCAGGGAAAAATATCGACAAGTCGATGAACATCATTTACAGATATATTGGGTAAATGCCCAAGACATCTATAGAAATGTAAATCGCCGCTTGATTCATTCACTTGCTTAACTTGTTTTGGACCGTAAACTAGGCGCAAATAGGACACCGGAAACAAAGCTCCCCACAGGAGTGTCCGCACCGGAAGTAGCATATGCTAACGTGCACATAGTCAATTGAATTGTAGAACTGAAACTGAATGGTGAGAAGTGAATCGGAAATTATTCGAGAGCTAAATTTTTAAAGGATAAAATACAGTTGCAAAGCAAATGAATTCATTTTTAAACTATAAAATTCAATTTCAGTTTAGTGATGATCATTTTCAAACCAATAAATTGAATTTCAAATTAGGCTAATTCATATTCAGTTTTTAAAAGCATTTATTCAAGTTACAATTCAGATTCAATCCAAGTGTCACCCTTTTTAACTGAGTAGTCCAAAATCAGTCGAATCCGCAGTAATCTGTTATACAAAGTCAAGGAAAAAAACAGTATTTGAGAATCTACTCATTGGGTTCAGTTAGGATCGTAAGGAGACTGGCAGTGGTAACTCAACTTAAAGAAGGAATATCCCTCCACTCAGAATGAGACACTGACGACAACTTAAAGGAAGAAAAGTGATTTGAGTGTATTCAACATTTAAATGGTCCAAAACATAGACATGAACAAAACATTTAAATAATCTCAAACATGTAAATCTCAACAATGTACAATATATCACTTAAAGTGTCCATAAATGGTTTAGGTAGGCTGTCCATTTCAGTTCAGTGCACTTAGTATTCAGTGTTCTTAGTAAGTGTTAATTGTCTTTAGTCACTGGTTCGTTTTTTTCACCAGTTTCTTTTTGTTAAGTGGAATCAGATCTGACCCAAAAAAAGGAAAAAGTAACAACATAAAGCGTCCTGAGATCTCAGAAAAACGTTAATCCAAAAAAAAATTGCAAACCGTTGTATCCTACCACCCTCCAAGGGAACAGGTGGCCTTCAGATTGAGAACGTCCTTTCTAGGCACCTCCAGTGGCATCCAGTCCTTAGATGGTACCGCTTGGTCCTTGCAGCAGATTTCTACCACATAAAAAACCAGTCTGCACACAACGTGCAGTCCAATCACTTCACTTGTAAAATAAAACATGTCTTCCTCTAATATTATCCCTTTTTTTCCCCACACATCACACATCTATACAGTTCTTATTGGCCAATAACAATTTATCAACAACAAAAATACATTTCACTGCAAATCATGAAGCATGAAAAGTGTCTCCGTGGTGTGTTAGCTAAAACATCACATATAAACGCATTAGCCCAGGGAGCACATGTGGGTACGCTAGCATACTTTCCACAGGCTAACACAGCTAAGCAATCATTAGCAGGTTCTAAGACAAATATCACATTTCTGACAAGCATAGTATCCTGACTGGTTTTATGCTCAGAACTGGACTGTGAATCACAACTTAAACTGCAACCATGAGACTCACCAGGATATTCTTCAAAGAAAACATTAATTCCGTAGCGCAACACGTTACAGACTGAATCTCCACACAGCTTTGCGCATCTAGCTCCGTGCAGGCGGATGCAGTGAAAGAAAGTCACCACGCACGCGCTATGGTGCATTCACGGTACATGGGAAAACTCAGAACTTAACAAAACAGTAACACTTCAAATTAGAATAAAAATGGAATACAATTGGCAATAAAATAACCATGGGTTACACAAGCAATTCAAATTTGAATTTAACTTATTCAAATTCAGTTCCTGATGGCACAGATTTCTGCCCATAGTTTAGCACAAATCTTGTGTCGTTAGTGTGTAGTGTAGTCAATAGTTTTGTTGTGTGTGTCAGAACAACGAGGCGACTGCTGAATGTTACAGGTGTTACAGGAGTGATACATCTCCTGTTGTCAGGCCTGCAGGTATCAGGCTGTTGTTCTCCTTTATCTCATAGTGGACAGAAATGTTTTTTGGAGTGGCACAAATAATTTGTGTGGCATCAGATTTGATGCAGAACACCTGATTGTTCTGTAAATAGTTTGAAATGTTTATTTTAAAAAACGCCTTGGCTGCATTTTTAGCTAAACAGCTGCAAAAAACGTTGTTGTTACTTTTTTGAAGAAGTAACTATATAATCAATTGCGCAACATTGATCATTATATACTGTATTTTGCAGACAGAGTTACAGGACTCTCTCCCAGACCACAGACTCATACTCATAATAGTCAGACCTTTATAAAAAAAAAGAAAAGAAAAGAAAGTTGTTTTTTCAAAATTGGAGTTCAAGTTATTTTTACTTCCAATAGTGTTAACATACTACACAGGTCATGAACAAGATCTTCTTTAAATGCCCTTGTAAGTGGGCTAAAGCAGTTAATTAAAAGTAGTCTAACATAAATGTAAATGCTATAATTTGATTATTTTAATAAACCATGTAACTTGGATGGATTCGATGCTGGCGTGACCACAGTGCACACGTCTGCTGTTGCTCACAGTGGTTCAAGGGATCACTCAGGGAGTTTGTGCATTCGCTCAGACACATGAAAAATTAGAGGCAACATTGATCCCAGGTAGAAAATATTTTTCAGTTTTGTTATGTGACAATACTGCACATCCTCTACTAGAGTTACAAAGTTGTTGTTAAACTAAAGTGTGAAGCAGTTATGTTATACTTACCACATTTTTGTATAATTCATACATCTTAATGGCTGTTTTTCTCTAATTCTACACAGGGTCAAAAGTATACAAACAGGCTCAAATATATACATATATCCAAAGTTTCAATGATCTTACTGTTGATGTGAAGTAGAAGAATTTAGGTGTCATCCTCCTTCCTCATTATTCCATTCGCTTTGTGGAATGTACCAGTGCCACTGATGAAAAACAACACCCAAGCATGATGCTGCCACCAACATGCTTGACAACTGGTACAGTGTTCTTTGGTTTGAAAGCTTCATCTTTACTCCTCCAAACATACCTCTTGCTATTATGGTGAAATAGCTCAAATGTTATCTTGTCTGACCATAAAACTTTTCTCCAGAAGAAATTTTGTGATGCTGGTGTTCCAGCAGTTTCCAGTTCATGGCAGGCTTGAGCCTTGTGGTGATTTCTGGACTTTTCTGGAACATACAAATCAATTTCCTGTCATTCAAGTGTCTTCTTACAAGCGTTGGCAAAATTATGACACATCTGAATGACTTGTATTTACGCACGTGAGGTAACTGTGTGCTTTAAAAAGTGCTCTACAGTCAAAGATATCATAATTATCACTCAAACGTTTTAGAGACGACAGCACCTAGGCTACTTTTGTGCTTACATTTAACTGATGCTGTAACTGGATATAATGCTATGTCACTACTATTTTGCTATATTATTTGAAGTTTGAATTAGCTAGTATGTGTCATCGATTACAGTAGATCATTGGATAAGATGCCCTCTGTTTTGTTTGTATTACTAAATTCTTCTGCAAGCTGCACATTTGAACATGTAACATTGTTATGGTTTAAGTTTGTGAGTCACATTAAACATTTGAAAAAAATAAGTGGATAAATGCACTAAAAAAGTAGAACTGAAAAAAAAAAATACAATAAAATCAAGAACACTGCACATGCTGGCTGAGATGGCATCAATAGAGTGACTCGTTCTTATTTGGAGGTGGGCGGTGTTTTTTATGACTCCCAAGGTAATTTGGTGTCGTCGTAGCTGAATACAGGCGGGAAACGCTTCTCCTAAATACCTGAAGCAAAAAAAGGAGGAGTGTAGGGACAGTTGGAGGGGTTAATTGTATCACTTTAGTATGAGTGTTTAAAAAAATGGCCAGCAACTTCTTACTCAAAATATTTACTCCTTCGTCCTGGTTTTCTTTTATTTGTTTTATTTCTATTACCACAGTAGCCCTTTATTCACTTGCTAATTAATAAGTTTCACACAAATCAAACAACTTAGATTTTTAAATGACTAGACTGGATTCAGATTTAATCGAATTTGATCAAACTCCACCTTGGCAATGACAGATGCCTGTTAACACACAAGCTACACTTTCAGCTGTCCATCTGTTACATTTTCCAAATCTTATCTGGCGGAGGAGAATTTTTGATATCCACATCTGAAAGTAGTTAGAAAAAGAATAGCGCATCTGTTCTTTGATCTTAGGCAGGTATTTGAGTTTTATGAGTATAACATGTTCTCCCTTTGATTGGTGGATTTTGTCTTGCAGAGGCGGGGTCACCGCTGAACAAGAAGAGGAGGAAGAAGATGAGGAGGAGGTGAAGAGAGATCAACAGAGTGTCCTCTTGCTACCCTGACGGACACATGTGCGCGACAGTCATGCAGGCGAAATCCCACAGTGGATGCATTTTTAAATTGTGTTCATTACACTTAAAGGTTGGTGTAGACACCCTTAAACGCATAAGTCTAAACTTTTCTGCAATAATATAAAAAAATATAAATGTAATGCTTGTTGAGCAATGAATAAATGCTGTTTGATTTATTGTTTGTCTCTTTTGTATGCCCTTGTTTGCCATACACCGTGTTTATGTTAGTTCTTATACTGAACAGCAGCTGTGAGATGCATTCCTGTGGATGGATTAGCTAAAGGTACAAAAACAATGCGACTGGCAACAGAAGGGGAGCTGACATGAAGATAAATGGTGACTTTGGCTTTATTCTCAGCAGGAGTCTTCTTGGATCCCTTTGATGGCGTGTTTGTCAGAGTGTGTGCGTGTGCTGTCTGAGACGTGCATTAAAGGACAGACATTGAGGGACAGTTTGCTGCGGTGCCAATTTTACCTGCAGGGGTTTGGAAGAACATTTTTCTCTGTTGTCATCACTTTGTTTCTTAATAAGGTTAGGGTGGCACTAGATCAGGTCAGACTGTCTGCACATGGACACACACAGAGGAGACTCCTGCAGGTGATAAATAATGTCTGTAAGGCAGGGAATAAGAAACTGTGTCAATGCCCGCTGCTGCCATGTTTCTGCATGTGTGTGCAGGAGTGGGAGAAGATAAACACGAGTTGCTGGAACTGGTTTGTTGTCTCCATGGTGAATGTGTACATGTGCCGTTGGTGTTTGTTAGTATGTATGTTTGTGTTTTTCTGCAGCTCTGCTGTTTTCTATTATTCCCCACAGCCAGTCCTAATCTATCACGACTGCCACTGTCCTCAGCTGAGTTCACAACCCACCATTGACTACTTCATCTCCAGCCGATATTTGTGTGAGGTTCAAACAAGGACAAACAGGTAGATACAGCAGAATACCACGCCTGTATAATACTACCAAATACATTCTGTAACTGAGAAGCAGAATGTCAGTCGATGTTAAAGCTTTTTTTTAGCTTGCTGTATGAGCTTGTAGAAATGTTATGGAGGACACGCATGGCCAAAACCCTGATGATTGGTGGCTTGACGCCAGATACTGGATTACAATTTTCTGTATCCCCAACTAAAAATAGGCGTAATACAGCAAAACGTTAACCAAAGTTGTTTATTCTAATATTTAGAACACTCAACACTTTCATACACGAGTGGAGCAGGTTATGCATTTGAGCGTGGGATTTTTGACAAGCAGTCAGACTGTGTGGATAATCACAACCATCAGAGTTCATTATGTGCAGCGGAGTGGTTTGCCTGCCTAGCTCTGTGTTTCCAAAAGAGAGGGTGGGCAGTCAGCATCTCTGGAAGCAGGCTGTAGGTAGCTTAGCCCAGCGGAGGAGTTATTTTATTTTCCTTTTAATTGTGTTTGCAAGATGTACGTTTGAATGAATGCACACACCTAGTTAGATCTATAGCCGCTGTGGATAGATGCTAACTTTGATGGCATTTAGGATGAAGGGTAATTTTTGCACTGCATGTTATTTTGCGTGTGCGTGTGCGTGTGTGTGTGTGTGTGTGTGTGTGTGCAAATGCGTTTCTCTGTGCACACGGCTCTAGTCTTAACTCCAGTCACTATGGAGGGATATAGGGCTATTTTATTTGTCCTGACGTTAATCGCTGGGAGCAGACAGCAAAAGCCCTGTAATCCAACAGCAATCACCACAAGGCTGATTGATAGCACAGGGACAGAGAGAGAAAGACAGAGAGACCAAGAGATAGACAAGGAGAGAGAGGTGAAAAGGGAGATCTTTGTTATTGTGTCCTTCACTGAGTTTATCACTTACTGTTTAGGAGAGGAAAATAACAGAGACATAAATCTGATGGATATCGAACTGCTAGGCTGGGTTTAAACAACTCTGAGATCTCTGCACTCCTTTCCTCTCGATCCTCTTTCTCTTCCTCCTCTCCCTCGCACACAGACACACACATGCATGCAAACAGGAAGACGAAAAAGAGAGCTGACCTTTGTAAGATTTGGAGTTGTGTGTGATGTTGATGCTGTCAGAAAGACAGTGAAACTGGAGGAGTTGACATTTAACTCCACTATATTAACTGACCCTTCTCAGGAACTGGAGTTCAGACTGGGTGCATTACAAAAAACAGGCATGCCAGACTATGAAAGTAACTCATGTTTTAAATATACTTCCTAGGGGTAAATTCACAAGTTTGGGTTTTTCTTTTGTTTTCACGTTGACTTCTGATACATTATTTTAATACTAATTTCAATCTTTAGCTCTAACCCAAAAAACGGTTGAAACTAGTTACTGGTTCGGCTACAGCTCTCCCTCTCCGTCTTTAACTGTCTCTTCTTCTTTAAGTGCACATGTTTTTGTTGTTTTAGTGGTTATTTTCATTGGGTTGTACCGTGTAAGAATTTTGATCCGCTTCCAGATATCTTCCTCGCTTGTCTTCTGATGAAAACCCACTTCAATTTCCTCACCCAGAATGCCCTGAAAAGATTTTCTTGTTTACAGAGTCTCACAAGTCGCCTTTATTGTGCCACGAAGGATGGTAGCTGCATACGCAAGCAACATTTTGAGTCCACAAAGAAACTGAGAAATGGGCAAAATTGCAGAAAAGGCACTAATATTTAAGAATGTTATTTACTCTACTCATTCGCCACTTTTTATGAAGTGTTAGTGGACGCATTTGTAATAGTACTCTTTAATTTCATTTTAATTGTTCTGTGGTCGTCTAGATTGGGGTTGGGAAGCGTCAGCAATGAAGGATGAAAAAGAAGTATACAATCAGGGAAATGACAGTTAAGAAGAAAAAAAATCATTTTGAATGTGTTCAGCATTTAAAGTTTTTAAAAAGCTATTGACAATAAATTAGTTATATTGATTAAATTAACTTGCCCTATTGCCAAAATGTCATGGGCAGACAAAATGCTGTTAGCAGTGGTAGTGAAGAATTGCCTCGAAGTAGCACATTGGCATGTAAACAAATTAAGGTGATACTTGTCTGTGTTTACCACTTAGGATGTTGCAGCTAAATAGCCAATTAAAGGACTAGTGACATTACCAGTGTTCTCTGAATGTTATTTTGAACAGTCATTGAACAAACTAATAAGGAGGCGTGAGCCCAGATTTAAAAGTGAGATAAGAGTAAACTGGTGTGAGCCACACGTGCAGCCCTTTGGTGTCACGGACGCTACTTTTGTACAAAATGAGACGTTTGGCAGATTAAAGCAAAAAACAGCAGAAACTGATATATTAAGGTGTTGGCTCGCCACCAGAACTGCTACCAAAACTGCTTCGTTGCACATTGACATTGATTGTCTGGAACTCTACTGCAGGGAAGAAAGTACCCTCTAAATGATAGTCCATCATCTGGTGTTTTGATGATTGTAGTGGAGAGTGCTGTCAAACACATCAGTCGAAAATCTCCTGTAGGTGTAGAGGATTATGCATTTAGAGGAGGCCTCTCCATTTTTCTGAAAGCCTTAAAGATGTCAAACTGACAGAATATCCTCTGAGATTAGTTTCTTAATCTGTACCTGAAATGCTGTCTCTCCTATCTGATCTTGAGAATATGTGTTGGAGAGTTACATCAGACTTACCGTAGATAGATGGCTAGGCACGGCGAATTTTTATAAAGATGCCCTGCCTCGTGGGACTGGGCGACACGATGGCAGCAACACATCCTTACCATCTATGAGGTTTTGTTCCATAACATGCTTACATGCTTCTGCATGTTACATTTCACTGTATATAATATTCTTATATCTGTAATGTGTGCTGTGAAGGTAAAGCACACGATTCATATTCAAACCGTACAGTGACTCCTCATATTGCACTGCAATCTCAATGTGGTCTTTATGATCCCAGAAGAAACTTAGAAGGGTCTTCAGCAATCGTGTCTGAAAGCATCCAAATTGGTGCCAGGACCCATGTTTCCCAACAATGCAGCGTATTTGTATGAGTCCTCTTCACTTCACCCCTCAGTGGATTTAATGTGGATGATTAGTGACTAGATTAAAGGAAGACAAAAAAAACAAAAGCATGTTACTGTGGTTATAAAACACTCCAACATTACGTAATATTAAAATAACAGTATGACTATATCCTGTTAACCCCCAGGTCTGGCATTGTGTCTGTGTACGTATGTATTGATGCAGAGAGTGCTTAACTACCACGGTCACCTTTGACCCCCCCCTCCCCGAAAAAAGAAATGAAGCGCACTCATTTATATTTTCCTTCCTCGCCTCTTCAAGTATGCTGTGTAGCTCACAGCTGTATGAACAAGCAGCCTGTTTTACTTTTGTGCTTGTCAGGCTGTAGGCATATTTGCCATCTAATCCTGTCCTATGTTGACGGTTGCAGTCTTGCCACCTCATTACAGGTGAAGGAGAATATGTGTTGTCATTGTGAAACATAAAAAAATGCCTCATAGCTTGTAAGTTGTATCAATGGCTGTATGTGCCTACGCTATTAGTCCCGGGCTGTGAATGGATGTCGCATAGCACAGGTATGGAATAACTTTGCAGGCAAATAGCAGAATATAATAAATCTTGTTTATGCTCATATTTTCTTTAACCCGAACCCTGCTTCTTCTTTGGACAGTGTTATTATTTCTCCGTGGCCATGTCCTCACATGTCGCCCAGCTTTAACTTAGTTGTGCCTTGATATAACTTTCAAGGTTATGGGCCTCATCTATACTTAAATGACCCCATATGCTAGAGATGGAAGTACAGTGTGCCCTGGACAAAAGGTTCAGCCAGAGGAAGTTATAATGGAGGGGAGGAGAGAGGGAGATGAAGTGAGAAAATATAAAGAACAGAGGGGTTGAGAAGGTAGAGGATAGAAATTAAGGAAAGGTCAACAGAGGACATGAAAGAAATGGGGGTTGCAGTAGGAGGGAGAGGGCCATCCAGTTTGATAAGGAAATGTATTTTCAACTCTTCTCTTCCTCCCTCTGTCTGTCTCTAGCTCCACCTGGCCCTTGTCCTCTTACACTTATTCCATCACTCCATGAACAGCCATTTCTCCCTAACTACTGCCAGTCAGTCCTCCCCACCCATCGCCATGGTTTCTTCTTCCATCTCTCCCTCTTTTATTTCTCTTTTCCTTAGGCTGGTTTCTATTGCTTCCACTTGTTTTCCCACATCATCTTTCTTTTTTACTTTTAATCCTTCCATTTGTCCCCCCCCCCCCCCCCCCCCCTCCAGTTCAGTGGCAGTCTCCCGGTGCAGTGGTTGAGCCACAGGGACCCGCTGACAAATCGATACATCACTGTAATTAATTCTGCCGACCCTCAAAGTGTTTAACGAGCAGTTCCAACCCCCTCCTCCCTTCTGTCCTCCCCTTGCACGTGGGTTTTGGCGCAGTCCAGTTCAGTGGTTAATGGTGAGGAGGCATCCATGTGCAGCGAAGTGCTGCCACTGTTAGGTGAGGGACGGGAGATGATATAGTTGAAATGTGTGGGTTTGGAGGATGAAGGCAGATTGAAGGTGTTTGGGGTTAATCTGAGAAGCTCACTGGGTGAAGGATTGGTCCAGCTGGTTAATTAGAATGGGTAAAGGCTAGATGTAAAATGTGTGGCCTTGAGAGGAAAGAACCATGTGCCAGACAGAAGTTAGAAATGTATGTTTGTGTGAGTGCTTGTGTGCAAACTGTCTGTATGTGCTGTTAGTTACAGCTTTTCTTTGACTCAACATCACTCAGTTCTGTCTTCAGCCTGGTCCTGCGCTAGAAAAAAGGGGTGCTCGCCCATCACAGATGGTGGGAATCACATTAAGCAAAAGTGAAACAAAGGAATTGATGTTCAGAAAGGTTCCATTAGCAGAGTATTGGCAGGAAGATTTTTAAAAAAAATATCAGATGTAAGTAAGGTGTAATGATAATGAAGTAAAGACCAGAGGGCAGAAAGACAACTACACTCTCTCACTACTTCATTAGTTACACCGGGTTGGACCCAGTTTTGCCTTCAGAAATGCTTTAATTCTTTGTGCAACACATTCAACAAGGTGCTGAAAACATTCCTTGGAGACCCTCAGAGATGTTGATATATTAACATATTATTAACAGATTAACATAATAGCCTCGTGTTGATGATTTTTTATTTCATCATTGTCGAGGAGTACAGTGAACTCTCTGTCATGTTCAAGAAACCAGTCTGAGATGATCTGAGCTTTGTGACATTTGCACGCTATCCTGTTGGAGGCAGCCATCACTTTGGCAGGTCATCTTGACCGCGTCTAAAGTAGAGTTTAGAGTTTTCTGCCATGTAATTGGCTGATTAGCTATTTACGTTAATGAGCAGGTATACCTAATGAAGTGGACAGTGAGTGTATGTTAAGAGAGTACAGAAGGCCAGAGAGCAAATGAGAGATGAGGTGATACTGGGTGATATAATGTGTTTATGAGCCCGGGCTTGGTTTTTGTGTGTGTGTATGTGGTGAGTGTGGGAGATATTATGGATAGTGAATCATTAATATCAGCAGCATAAGACACTAATGAATAACACTGGGATATATTGCTTCTCTCTCCTCCTCTCTCTTACTCTCTCTCTCCTGCAGTGGATTTGTTTCTTCTGGCTTTAATGAGAAACACCTGTTAGAGCTCCTCGTTAGGCATTCCTTGCTCAGACCCCACTAGACTAGTTTCTCTCTGCAAAGTCTGCCCTCGTACGTGTATGTGTGTTACTGTATGCTGATAAATTATAATGCGTTCATTTATAAAATGATCCAGTTTTGAGAATGACATTGTCAAGTGTAGAATACAAAAGGTAAAAAAGTTTTAGTTTATAATGTTAAATTAAAAATGTCGAGAGGGAAAAGGGGGGATGTGCATATGCATGAGATTTTGCAGTAGAGGAAGCTTAGGAAGTGTATTTGCTGTTGTTTTTATTTATGTGAGAGGGGAAATGGGAAATGTATTGGCGTTTTAATGCATGTAATTGCTTTCCCTACATGTACAGCTGTGTATTTAAACAGTGATTATATTTTCCAGCAGTGTTGGGGATTGCAGTTTGAAATTCAGCAATTATACCACAGTTATGAATCCACATTATGTTGCTTTGCTATTTTGAGTGAAGCTTCAAGTTTGATGGAGGGTTTAGTTTAGCCTCTGCATTAAGTGGACAAGCTGATTTTACCTTGGCAACAGGACTAGATGTGTGGGGAGACAGGTTCCACAAAAACAAGAGAGAATGTGGACTCCTGGTATATCCTGGTGTCAAGTCCAATGCAGACATTACCTGTATTGAAAAGACATTTCACTCCTATCCAGACTGTGTAGGACATGACTTTCAGGCTTTTTCACGTCTCCAAGACAATGTAGGACACCTTCTATGTGCCACTCATTCGTCCAATATTTGGTTAAATGAATAACTACTATGTTCAGCAAATAAATAAATATTTCACCCAATCAAAACACAATAAGAATATTCTGCTGAATGGGAAATGCTTACATTTCAGCCATTGTACCTCTGTAGAACAATGATGATGATGATGTTCCTTTCAGCTCTGCAGCCTGGTCAAGTATCATTGTCTCCACACTCACACAGAAATATCAACATGCATCCTTTTTATTAGATTTATAAAGCTGCAGATATGCCTCATTGTGTTCAATCAGACTCTCATTCTTTGTGGAAATGGGTACATGTGCAGAAGCTTAAGTTCCACTGCCACAATTATCCACGAATGGATGTGAGATTGACTAACAAGGGTCTGTTATGCACAGCTGCGGCTATTTTTAGCATATGTTCAACTAATTCATCATGTGTACCTGTAAGCCATCACAGTGGTGTCTCATCATCATTATTAAATGTCAAAAAGATGATTAGTCTGTAGCGCTCATATTGGAAAAAGAGAAGTAATGGCTTAAATGTTAATAAAAAGCACGAGAACATCCATCCATCCATGTTCCTAACTGCTTATCCAATTCAGGGTTGTGGGGTGGGGGCAGTAGAGCCCTTCAAAATAATAACAGAATCATTGAAATTGGCAACAACAACCACCTAAGGTATTACTTTTTCAATGAGAAATTTGTAATGGGTAATTGCTTCATTCTTTCCAAGTCACTGTTTGCGTTATTATGAGTGTGTCAAGACTGAAACAGTGGGGTGTGTGACTGACTGATATATTGGGTATGATGTTCCATATCCCTCCCAAAGCCAGTTGGGTTCATTAACTTCAGCGTGATGATGATGCTGAATGCTGGTCTGTATGACACAAACAAGAGCTGTAGCATATTACCAAAGAAAATGGTCCTTTCTGGGGAAACTGGTATTACCACTGTTGTGTGCTGTATATGAAAGATGGGACTTATGGCCTGATAATTTAAGCAAAAGCATTCATTTCTTTAAAAATGCATTATTTCTAATAGCAAGTGTGGCAAGAAGCTGAAGAAATCAGATTGTGTAAAAGTCTATAGGAATATGACCCTTGGTTTAGTTGTTTTGTGACATCAGTTAACAATTTCCTGATGAGCTTATGGTCTCAGTTGCTAGTTTGAATTCTTAGGCAGGGTTCACAGGGGCACGTCTGAGGCATCAGCAGCCTTGCTTCTCATTCATTTTAAATGGAGCCTGTTGCTGAACTAAATTATGGATCGACTGCTTTGCTTGCGCTGAAAATCAAGAGGAATTAAACTTCTGAGCACCTAGTCAAATCATGTTTATTCAGATGGTCTAGCACGGCTGTTGGCCAGTGAAATCCTGTTATGTGAATATGAGGGGGATCAAACTCATTTAATGTCATGTGCCACATGCAGCCCATTTTGATTTTAAACGTGCTGGACTAGTTAAACTCCTCTCTCTGTCAGTGTAAAGACGTTTAGTGACATATTTATAATCCCTGAGATATGTTAATACTGACTAGCTTGCATTGTGGTGATTGGTTATTATTGCTATGACAATCGTGCCAGCAAAGATCGTACCAAAGAAGCAACACATGTTCCGCCTCAATCCTACCTTACTGAATATAAAGTTGTTTTTTTAAAAAAAAATCCTTTTAATTTATTAATGTACATGGTATAAGGTAGGCTTACCCTCAATATTGTATGAGCCTATTGTGTGATGTCCAATCCATTACATCTGATTTCAAAATACCAAGATGGTGATGACCAGATCCACATTGGAAGTCTTCATTGACCTGAGTGCGATGCCATGTTGGCCATGTCCATCTCTGATAAAAATGACAACACTGAGGGTTGTGTAATATAATCAGACACAATACTGATATGATTGAGACAGTTGTATTTTTTCCATTTTATTTTATTTTCCGATTTGCTTTTTTTAAAAAAAAAAAAAAAGACAAAAAAACAACAACATTTCTCAGTTTTCCTGTTGTTCTTCACACCATTTCACTTGTTTTTTTTTAACCAGTTATCCCAAAACATGTATTATAATCTTCATCATAGCATTTGGTCTTTATTCCCTCAGATTCCTTCATTTGTGGCCTTTAAAAAAAATGTGTTCTCTTGCATTGCTTCACTGTTATGGTCCAGATTTGTCTCCGATTGTTTTGCCTTTCTAACTCTTTCCTAGTCCATACCCACAAACACACACACACACGTACCTCTAGTCTGCCACTTAGAATTATGTGTGTGTGAGACTGCCAATGAGGTGATTAATGACTTGTTTGTTTGTCATTCTTACTATATCCATTCCCTTCATCTTAATTAAAGATATAGCTGCTGATTTGGCAGGACCCACCCGTGTAGTGCTGTTTATACAGCTGATACTTACAATACAGTCTATGCTGTTCACTGTTCAGCTGAAATTCTACAGTAATTTGATGATTTGATGTTTTGCAACTCACTTTTTGATGAAATGATTACTTTTGTGTAGTTCAGACCTTCCCAGAGTTTTAACAAAGCTCCCTGTGAATATACATCGTCTCTCTGTGTGCAGAGTAGCGTTTGTGATAGTTCACATGAGTATTTGTGTACCTGTATGTGTTTGTTGCCTTTATTATCTTTCCTTGATATTCTTGCAGATGTTTTAGCATAGTTGGATCCACCTGGATTTGGCAAGGAAACCTTTGGGAGATTTTGAAGAAGAAGAAACTAAAAATGTAATTGAAATCTAAACCATAAAGAAATCTCTGCTGTATCCAAAATATAAAAGTGACACTGAATATTTAAGGCCATTTTGATTTTTACCCCGTAGCCCTAAACAACATAAGTTGACCCAAAATCTTAACTAATATAGAAGTGATTGAAATGTGTTCAGAATTTGGCATTTGTATGAGATTAATCTTGTAAATTATGACACACTGCTCTCCCATGCATAAGCTCCCTTTATAAGTATGCAGATATTGGATACTGGCGCTATATTTACTTGGTATTGAATCTCTATCCAAAATTAGCAGTATTGCACACAACTGCTTTTCACCTTCTGTGTCGAGGGCGTCGATTATTATCATTTGTAAAACCTGCCAGATCAACAGTCTTTGCCATGATTTTTGTGCCAAAGCATACCAAGAGACACCGTTTGAATAGAAATTTTGTAAAACCTAAAATACTAGATTTCTGATTTTCACAAGCTATAAACTATAATCAAAACAGTTCAACATCTAAACCTAAACAAGGGTTGAAATATTTCACTTTCTGTCCAATTAATACAAAACATATGAATGTGAATCTTTGTGAATGAAATTAGGAACAAAGTAAGATTTTTTTTTTTTCTACTTTTTTACATGTACTAGTATTTTGGTGAAATCTGGGGCAAAGTTTACAGTCCTGGTATTCATGTACAGCATTCACCAAAAAGTTCTGAAGGATGCATTTTGTATTTACCGCTGCTGAAGAGAAACTTTGAGACGGGCTTTTATTTGAGAATGACCTTTATTTTCCATCATGTTTTAGTACAAGTCTCAGCTGTTTTGAAATACTCCTGTTTGCTTTGTACATTTGCCCGCACCGCTTCCTTTTAATGTAATTTCAACTTTCCCTTCATGTTGTTATGAAAAATTCAGCTCCATTCAGTGGGTATGATAGTTCAGAGAGAATACAGGAAGTAGTGTGCCCTTAATGTAGCAAGGCAGACAGAGAGATGTGGTGGAGGCAGTGAATGGGTATGCAGTGTATCTGATGTTCTCTCAGAAGTTTGCTGGATTCCCAGATATTGGAGAGGGTGAGAATTTGAAATCCTGCCGCTGAATTGCTTTGTTTGGCCCTTTTGGCATGCTAACAGGCACAAAAACATTCACACCTTTGGTTCTTTTACTTAAAATGCATTGTTTGGGCCTTTAGAAACACACATAGAACATGTAGTCCATGTAGGACAAGCAAGGCCCTCGCTAGCTGATTTTAACTAACCGATGAACCACCATACCCAAAAACTTCAAAACACAGGAGTAAAAATGGACCCCGTGGCAGTAATGCAACTGTGTTTTAAACAGAACACAGTGTTTCTGTCTCCCTGACTGAACTGTACTTAAACATAAAAAGACTTTTTGTGTTTTTCTACGAACTTGTATGCAAGCTGCTGGGTCCCCATGTGGGAAGACCATGTGGAACTCAGTGTGTGTGTGTGTATACAAGCGTGTTTGGTGCAGCGCTGTGTTAAGGCTAAACACACTTAAGGCTAAGCAATCAGTGAGTAAAGTTTCCCCGCCGCTGTCATTAAAGCTCCACATAAAAGCTTAAGCTGCTTTTATCCTTCCAAGGAAGAAAGGGAGAATGTCAGCACATAATTAAATTAGATGAAAGGAGGGGAATTAGAGGCTTCCTCCTCTTTAAACACAAACGACTTAATCAGAACCTTGGGCTAAATGAGAGACAGACGGCTACATGATCACGGGGAGGATAAACATCCATCTCCTTGTCTACATCGTTTTTGCTGTTTCACTTTTCTTCCCCCGCCCTGTCTTTATTATCTCTCTTACCTGCCGTGTATGTAACAGAGGCAAACGTACAGAACATTTGCCGGTCGACATCTCTGGATTTTGCTTCCTCTCACTGCATTCTGTAACCACCATCCCTGTGTTTGTACAATCGGTTCAGCTGTTTGTTCTAAAGCATACATATGGATTCTTTGCATCCTCCATTTTCCCGTTCTCATCCCACAAATTCTACTCTGCTGGAGTGTTTTCAAATTCATTTTGAAGAAAAAAAAATTGACCTTGAATTCTCCATCCACAGCATGCAGAATTTCGAGAGTAAGAAGCTGTTGGACCCTGATGTATAAGCCCTTATTGATTTTGGAATATGAATTTCATCATACTAGACATTGATTTGTTTCATGTACCCCCACAGAGAATGGCAGTTTATTTTGTGTGATGCTTATAACCACTGATTGAAGGACAGGATGATGCAATGGAGTGCATCAGAGTTTAAAAAAAGAAGCTTCTGTGATTTTGTTTGTTAGACTGAGCTCTGCCTTTAATGTCTGGCAAGGCTTTCACTCTGAAATGAGATCCACTGACACTAATTGATGCTAATGAAGTTATCAGGAGGAAAGTCTTATATTTTGCATGGTGGTACCATCTGTAAACTCTAAGTATTTAACAGACAGAGGATTTGGAATGCAAATTAGTATTTGCAGGACTACCAGCTTTTAACATATTGTATTTCTGTGTTTTAGTAAGCTACAGTTGTGGTCAGAAGTTTACATCCACTCATCATGGGCATGATCATCGCAATAATAAATGTTTTAATGAGTTCTTTGAACTGTTCTTTTTCCAGGGTGGAATGATTGTACAGCATTCATCTTTAATGGAAAAAAAACCCAAACATGAATTGGATGCACCCTGTTGCTTTTACAGTATAATACTTGTAATAAAAGTACAGTAACAGTAATTAGTGACTGAGTAGCCCGGAGCGTTTCTCTTGATTTCTTTAGTCAGGGTAAATTCATTCACCTGCACAGATTAGCTAAACAAACCCTGACAACCGAGTGATAATAGTTGATTAAATGTTGTAAGTTTCACCTTGACCAGGTGTTTTTGGTAGCCGTCACGAAGCTTTTCACAAATACATTCTGGCTGGATATTAGACCGATCATGTTGGGAGAATTAGTAGAGTTCATTTAAATTATTCCTGACATGGATCTGACAGAGTAAAGGTCGGGGCTTTTGGATGGCCACTCCAGAAGCTCAATATTAGTCTTATCTATTCCAAAACCAGTTTTGATATGATTTTCAAGTCATTGTTCTGTTGGAAAAACTGTTTCAAGTATCAACTGCCTACCTTTTTTTTTTTTTGAATTAGATAAGATGCCAGAAGATACCAGACCAAAGCTTTTTTTTCCCATTAAATCCTTATGCACACGGCCAGCCTATTTTCATTTCCATTATTTTGTCAGATCCGCTAGCATGCTTTATTTACTCACAAGGTGTCCTTTGTTTTCAGTGCACCCTGACGCTCTGGTTTATAGCTTTCCTTAGATGGGTCTGTCACTACTGGCTCATGCTTTGTCAACATGCAGGGTTACTGTTGGAAAGGGGTATTTTTCAGTCGACCTAAACCTCACCAGTGGAAGCAACAAAATATGAAAACAAAGTGAAAAGTGCAAACATACAAAGGACTCCCCAACCTGCTAACACTGATATTTTTTTTAGATCTCTAAAACAGAACCTTTTTTCTCGGCTGTGAGAGTGCATCAAGGAGCAGTGGCAAAGGACGGCTTTTGCGTAATGGGGAGATTCAGGTACCATCTAACAAAAATCAGGAACAGTACAAAAAAGCTGTCCATCCAGACAGAGCAGGCAAAATGGAGGAAAAGCTGATATGGCTACCATTTAAAGAAAAAAAGGATGTGTAAAGAGAGTGGGGAGAGGGGGTTTGATTTCTCCTTAACTACACACCTGCAAAGTTCCGTGCCTGTTTTTCAGTCGGTGTCCCAAAGAACATTTATTTATTGAGGCAGCCTCACTGTAGCAGCTGGTAAACAGAGTCAGCTTTGGTGGGGAGAGTGACTCTTTTATTTTCCAGGATTGTCTTGCTTTACAGTATTCCTCTTCATTTTGCCTTAATTGGTGATCTGTTATTATTTATTTTATTTTTAAACATGTTTTTTACTATTTCCCTGATTACGTCCCTAAACGGGAGTGAGAACTTATTTGTCTGGGTTTGCCTCGTGTGTGTGTGAGGGTGCATGTATATGTGTTTCAGGGTAAAGAGCTCTTGTCCCACCAACTTTATTACAGACCTGAGGAAAGCCATGAAAGTGCTAATTAGCAGTACACAGAGAAGTAGTCCCAGCGGCCAATCGAATCTGCTTTTGAAACCGTTTCCCCCTGAGATACCATGGAAACAGGGTGACTCAGTAACTAAGGTGATGAGATATGATATCATCTATAAGGGTTCCACATCAGTGCAATTTTCTTTTATATGTCAAATCAGAGGAAAGAAAGTTTTTTTTTTCAGTGTTGTGATGTGAACATATTCTCTCCTGTGCGTCTTTTTTTGTGACGATTTTTGGCGGTTCTTGTTTTTTTTCATGTGCCCATTAATATTTTCAAAGGGGAGATGTTCAGGAAGGAGTTCATAGATTGAGGCAGGTTCATTCGGAGTGCATGTTGTAAATGAGCTTTTGTTTTCCACAGACAGATACCAGCAGACAGTTTCTCACAGTTGTCTGTACACTAACACTGTCCATACACACGGTACCTTCCTTGCTTGCAGACTTGCTGATACACACAGGGGGAAAAAAATGAAAAAAAGCGAGGAGTGCGCTGGTTGAAATTCGTGATACAGATTTACAGGGAGATGAGTTTTGCAACTTATTTGGACATCGCAGCAGGAAACACACTGTGACGTATCTTCTTCATAATACTATATACACAAAACAATATCAAAGTAAATGAAATGGCTGATATATGGAGAATGAGCGGACAGGCGAGAAGGACATGCAAAGAAAGCAGGACAACATTTCAATGCATGCATCTCTCTGAAGACGACGGCATCCTCTCTATCTGAACTTTGAATGTGCGTACGTGTGCACCCATTTGTGCATGTGTGTGCCTGTGTGGGTGAGGCTTTGCTGTAACATTTGTGGAATCAGGGAAGAGATCATCTCTGAACATAGGTTTGGGAGTACATCTTCAATTTATCTATTATTCATCTGCTGATCTATCTATCCCCCATCACTATTACAAAGGTCAAGCTGTCCTCACATGTGCTGTGTGCACTCCCCAAACAGAAGCTCATCAATAAGTGTTAAAGGATAGCTCAATATTGTGCTGAAAACATTCTGCTCTACAGGCTGTCGAGCCACTGACCGAGGTGGCAAGACAAAATTAACTGTTCTTTTAGGAGACAGAACAGGAACTAATATCAGAGGGGTTGTAATGTAATGACTAATGACAACATTTCACCCTTTTTTCCAACACTTTTTAATTATCTCAGTGTCCTAGAACAGCCCTGAAGTACCCATTTATAACACAGCCATGAATGTTTAACCACGCAGATATTGACACTTGTAAATGACAGTAAATCACAACCCCTCTTTCTAATTGGACTGGCATTTTGAAGGTCAAAGTTCAGGTATCTGAAGATTGAACCTGGGGTCATTGTTTTTTTTTACATCTGACAGAGAGTGGATTTATTATTCTCAGAAGATACAAATAAAGATCTCAGCAGATCTATGCAGCGCACTGCTGTGAGAATTAATAGATCTCAGAGGAATGGAAATGCAGGCCTCGCAAATCTCAACAAAAACAAAAGAATGGAACTATTTGTTGCTTTGAGGTTGTACTTGATCTCCATTTTTAACCTAGTCTAGCTAATGTTTTAGTAAACATCAAAGAATTTGTACACAGTAATATTACAGAGCAGCAATTCAAAACGGACCGGATTGCAACATATCATGATTTTGTGACACTGGTCTTTTATTGTTTTATGTATACGGGCTGCCTCATCTTGCTGCAGATGCATGAATGCCTGAAAAACTGTAAAATCTTATTACTTCAAAAGTACTCATCAGAATATTTGGCATTAGCTGACAATGACAAGTGGTGGAGGAACTTTGCACAACTGTTCCTTTAGTAAAAGCAGTAATACCACAGTAATAAAACGCCTCACTACACGTACACTTTAGAAACTTTATTAAGGAGAACGATGTTCCCATCAGTGTTATATGGGTTATTATTGCTGCTGTCTAAGCTTGAGATAATTTTGTGAGTGTTGATGTTTGTCTGTCTCTCTGTGTTAGCCCTGTGATAGACTGGCAACCTGTCCAGGTTGCACCCCACCTCTCCCCCTGTGATAGCTGGGATATGATCCCGCCCTCTCCCGCAACCCTGAATTAAATAAGCGTAAGAAAATGGATGGATGGATATTCAATTGAATCAGTTATAATAATACATCATGTTATATAAAATCATGCTTTTGTAATGTGCATGTGCTCAAGGCTGTTCTTGCTAAAGTACTAATGAAGTCTCATCACACAACACTCTAACTCTTCTACGTCAAGGTAGCCAAGGTGGTCAATAAGAAGAAAAAACTTAACTGTTAAGATCATAAATCAGATGAATCATAACAGTGATAAGTCAAAATTGTTGTCAGAGCAGTAAAAATAGAGTCAGGAGCAGCCAATCTCTTGCCAAAGAACACAGGTTTATTTAAAGTGTGCATGTGTAAACAGACAGGAAAAAAAACATGGGGCAGAAGGACCCAAATTTCGCTTGATAGGAAGCCAAGTAATAATGTATTAATAATATGCACGGCAGCATGCCATATGAAACATGCTGTTTTAATAGAATACTACTACTCGAAGAATACTACCAATACTACTTCTAGTTTACACAATCAGTCATGGACAGAAAGGTCTTTTATTTCTTCTTTTATCTGATGTGAGTGAATAAAATAAATCACAGTTGTACGTTTCTGCACACAAACGTTTATGAAATAATAAAAGTCATGGGTAAACTGAGCGTAAATCTTCCTGCACTAGCTCCTATGGGCAGTCTTGTTGAGAAGCTCCAGCCTCACAAACACACTATGGGCATGTCAATTTCTCGATAAGACACGCTCAATAGTAAAATTGTTTGAAGTAGGATACAATTAGCAACATAAGAGAAATTGATCAAATGAGGCGGGAAGAAAACAGTGTTATCTGAGAAACTGTCAATGGTAATGCATGCACAAAGGATGTAAGCATGAGGCAAGAGAAATGTGCTTACACTGAGCTGAAAAATAGATGACTGCGGTGAAGAAGTGGAAAAAACTGAGAATTAAGCAAGAACGATACAGCATGGAAACAACATCAACAGATTGATTTTCACTAGCAGAAACTGTGTTGCCTTAACTATTCAGGCGTTCCAAAAGCATCAGAGACTTTGTACATAAATACATTTGGACAAATTTGTTTTTGTTAGAGGTGCACATTGTGGTCCAAGTGTATCAACTCAACACATTGAGAGCACCCATTGCTTAAACATCAATCTTTTTTTGTTTAACCCCATGTTTTATCAGATGTTTTGTGAAAATACCAGAACCAGAACATTTTAACATGTTTAAACAATGTGTTAAAAAGTTAAGAAGTAATTTCAAATATAAAAGTACTTCCAGCAGTGAAAGAAATGATCAAGACAAAATTATTGTGATTAGCTGCAAGATGATGCTACTGCTAATAGTTTCTGTTGTTGATTATTAATAAGCCTACAGTAGATCAAATATACTACTATTCCCTATACTATATATTTGGTTACTGCCATCTCAAGGGCTTAAGTTTAATGAATGAAATGAATCTTTAACCAGTAGCTTACCGGTCGTGTCCTGTCATTGTATGCATTGAAATTTGCCTATAGTCTTGATGCCAGCAGCTGGGAACAATGAGACAGTCAGTAGATCATCATGAAGTGGCTGCAAAATAATGTTACACCTAGCAAAATGGCAATGAAGCTGAAACAAACCAGTGGATGTAACCTGTTTGTAATGCTGCAGGCCCAACTCAGAGTATATGTACAGGCAGCTGGACAGGTTTTAAATGAGTATATTAGAAACAAAATGGGAATAGCCACAGTTACAGTAACATATGCTACAAAAATTACTCACACTAGCTACAGTCCCCAAGCATATTCAGCCTTGTTTTCCCATAGATTTTGTAATGTGCTTCATACACTCATTATGTCCGAGGAATGACTGTGCAGCATCTATCGTTAATGACTTTAAAAACACAAGAACTGGGTGCAAAAGTTTGTATTTATTTTGGATTTTATGCCCAAACTTCTGATTACTACTGTTGTTGTTTGTTTGTGATTAACACCTCTAAATTAGCGCCATCCCACTGAGTGGCAAATACGTCTCCATTATAGTGTGATATTAGACAGAAATGTCAACCTGCTACACTCACTACGTCTCCCCTTTCAGTATGACATTGCACTGTAAATCTTTTTTTTTCTCAAGTTTAAGTCAAACATACAAACATACCAATGAAACTTATTTATGCTATTTAAGAGTGTTAAGGTCTTTCTCTATAAGCTCTATCCTGGTCCTTAATCCGTTCAAGTGAAATCAGCTGTCCGAAACCTGGGTGTACTATTTCACCCTAATCTCACCTTCGAGAAACACTTAAACAAGATCACCCAATCAGACTATCATTCATGCTTTCATTTCCTCCTGCTTAGATTATTGTAATGGTCTTTTAATAGGTATTAATCAGAAAGCATTAAACTGAGTCAGGTGGTGGAAAATGTAGCAACCAGATTTCTTACAAGAACCAAAAAAACTGAATATGTGTAACTGTGTAAAAGAAACTGAACATATCACACCAGTCTTAATGACTCTGCACTCGCTGCCCATTACTGTTAGTGTTAATTGTAAGATTTTACATGTTACCTTTAAAGCCCTACATGGCCTGGCTCTAGAATATATACTAAAACTGCTGTTTCCGTACCAACCAGGGCACAGGTAAAAGCCCGTTAACTATTCCCACCTCAAGCTAGACAAAAAGGTGATTGACTGTTTGCCGATTAGGCCTCCTCAGTTGTGGAATGACCTGCCTGAGGAAATCTGGCTCGCCTCATCAGTGTCTTCATTTAAGTCACTGGGTTGAGTCATTTAGATCATAAAGCTGTTTTTTTGTTTAGTTTTTTGTGGTTAGAATAGCTTTTATTATTCTATTCTATTGGAATCACATTGGATCTTGCAGTCTTGTGTCGCCTTTTATGTAATTTCTTCATGATGCCTTTTCTAGGAAGCACTTTGTAATGCTGGTTTTGATACATGCTATACAAATGAACTTTATTATTATATTATTATTATTTGACTGTCAGTAGCTGAACGTGGGAAGCAGAACTCAAAATAGCACATTGTGTTCCTAACTTTTACTGATCTCTTTGTCAACCTGGTGGATCGGACAGACAACTATCTGTCTGAATCCATGTTTTCAAGCTGCAGTTCCAAGGCAAAAGTGATTAGCTATGGCTTTGGCAGATACAGTATGATAATATGCTGATATTTCTTCTAGCTTATTAAAAACACCATATGGACGTGCTAGCAAGGTTAAAAACGTGATCACCTTATTTATGTGGCGGTGAACATGTTTGATGTGTTTACCAAATATTTGCCCACATTCAGCTGACATGCAGCAACATTAGCTTTCATCTCGTTTTTTTCTAATTACCAGACAAATCTAATCTAATGTTCACCCTTCATAATAAGCTCTCCACCAAGTGCCGAAGTAAATCTTCAGCTCTTAAGCCCCCAAATGCTCCACAATGTTCTCCACTGTGTTTATCAGCTTTGTCTGTGTGCTGCTCAGTGGTGGGCAGGTGGTGCACATGGGGTTTTTCCGCTCTGTGCAGTGACTTGAAATGTATCTGAAAAGAACAGCAAGGCTACATCAAAAGATTAAAATTGAGGGCTGTAAATCAAAACAACTATCAAAAGGTGATGAAAAACTGTGCAAAGCTGAGAGGAATTGCAGAGTGGATTTATGATGCTCTGTGACATTGCCTACATGGGCTACGTACTTCAATTTACATGTAGTCAGTTGGGCAGTTATTCATGAAAAAATACGTTAATGCCGCTTTACATTTTAAAATTCTTGAGTTACAAGTGCAAATATGTCTGCAGAAGATCAACCAGACGGCTTTCTTTCTAAGACAGAGGTTTCAAAAGTTAAAAATCTAATGACTGCTGCAGATAGAATTCTGGTTAAATGCCCAGATAAGTGACTTAATCTTTATGTTTCAGAAGTCTTTCACTGATACTGACTCATGCACCATCCATGTCTTTGTAGCTTTAATCCTAATTTATTCTGTCTCTTCTCTTTTACTCACATTTTTCCTTGATTATCAGAGTGGATTTAAAGTAAAAGGAAAGAGAGATCCACTTGGATTCACCTGGTCAGTCTGTTTCTAAACTAAGAACTTGTGTTCTTAATAGTTTGCACTGCAAAGAGGGTGAGAGGGTGACCAAACAGCTGGGGTCTTAGCCAAGTTTCAGGATCAGCTGTGAACGAGTGAACGATTTGTTAAATTGTTGTACAACAAAGTTCCAGTGAGCTGGACAGTAAGAAAAGAGAGCTTGCTTTCATTTTTTTTCTTATTCTTTTTGCATTATAGAGCTGTGCTATGCTTTGTGTGAAGCAATCTTTTGTAGTTTCAAGTTCAAGCTTTTATGTTCAAGGTGTTATTACTTTTTTATAACTTTCAAGGTTTGTTGAGTTTTACCTTATTCCCCAGTGCTTGTGTGTGGGGTAGAGGAGCCATGCATTCATAATGCATTTGTCTTTTTTTTTCATAATGCATTTGTCTGCGTGTGCGTATGCAAACATGTGTGTGACTTCTGTTTGTTTGCAATTCATTATTTGCATGTTTGTGTAGCTGAGCCTCAAACTGCTGTGTTAATTAGCCTAAAATTAATTGTGCAATATGTTAAAGACAAGTATGCTTAAGACTTGACTGCATCTGGTTATGTGTTAAAAAGGCTGTAAGATTGTGACTGGTGAAGGACGAAAACAATCGGGAAACGTGTTTGTTTCTCTGTATCTTTAGCTCTGCGGTTGTGCTAGAGGACTCCCAGTCTTTGCATGTTTGCAGATATTATAGCTCAATATTAATCTTGCCAACTCTTAGTTAGTTAATTAACGACCGATCATCTACTTTTATATCAAAAAAGGGCATCTACAGAGCAGTAACTTTCAATCTGACATTGCCTCTCCTCAACTGGTCGCAGCAGATGGCCACCCCTTCCTAAACTGGTTCTGCTGGAGGTTTCTTCCTGTTAAAAGGGAGTTTTTCCTTCCCACTGTTGCCAAAGTGCTTCCTCATGTGGGGTTGTCTGATTGTTGGGGTTTCTCTGTATTATTGTAGGGTCTTTACCTTATAATATTAGGCATCTTGAGGCCACTGTTGTTGTGATTTGGTGCAATAAAAATAAAAATAAACTGAATTGAATTAAATTGTCCAGCAACAGTTTCAATATTAAAATTATATATTAGCATACAAATGATGATGATGAAATTTAGTTATATTTTGCTACTAATAGTTTTACTTACGTAGGATTTTGTTTAGACATGTTTGTGCATCCCTTTTTTTTTTTTACACAATACTGCTATTTTTAATCTAGTAAAAATAAAAGCTCAAATTAAAAGTATGTAAAAGATTAATATATCTCTTTACCCACAATGCAAATGCGTTAAATATAGCAGGATCCTGTGCAATACCATTTTTCTTTACCAGTTTTCCCGCTGGTCCCTGGTGCCCCACTCTGCCATCACATTTGAAAAATCCCCTGCCAGATTATAGTCAGGAGGAATTGTCTGTGCAGTTCCTTTCAATATGACAACAGTACAGAGGTGGCTGCTTCAATGGAATTATTGCTTCTCGAGCCAATACTAATTTAATGCTGGTATTATATTGTTACAAATATCAAATCAGTTAAGATGAAAGCACATCTTGAGTGACTCAGGTAAAGCATAAGCAGGGCACAGGTGTCTGTATAACAGAATTTCCATCACTATATGTATATGCATCTGTCACATGTAATGTAATCAGATTGTCAACCGCATTGCGGCTTCTGGACAGCTCACGCTGTAACATCTGCTACCGTCCTGATTCACTTAATGTTTACTACCCATGATTTGTCTGGCACTGACAATTTTGTTGTCTTGACTGATCTCAAACTTTAATATCATTACATAGCATGGTTTTGATAGGCTGTACAAGGTGGACCAACAATTATGATGATAATTTTCATGCACCTGTAGTAGTTCATGTGTTTAGCTTTAACACTTTCTCTTTCTCCGGCATACTTTTTGCACAACTTACACCGTTTAAACATGCAGCTTTTTCTCCATATATTTGTACTTCTTCCAAAATATAAAAGCGCATTAAAAAAACAACATTACGTTCTGGTGTAGTCAGTTACTCTGCATAATGCCATATAATCTTGTCACATGGGATGAATAGCACAACTAGGAAAGACCTCAGTTCATTAGGACAGCACAACACTGTTGTAGATTGTATGAATTGGTCCTGTTAATGCTAAATTGCCATGCATTTGCATCATACATAAATAAAGCTGTATTTACTTACTTCTAAGGGAAATGGAATATTTTGTGCAAACAAAATACTGCCTCTGTGCAACATTAAAAGCCTTTGACTGGACAAACACTGTTTTGAAGCCTCTACAAAATAACAGTAATTTTCTGTTTTTAGTGGGGGATCAAAAAATAGTCCGATTTCTTTCGAAGCCACGCAATGTTATACATTGCCAAGTTAGATATGTGTGTACATTTTTTCTTGGGTGTTCATGTGAAATGACATCCATCCATTTTCTTAACCACTTATCATCGGGGATGGGGTGGAGCCCAGACCCAGCTGTTGCGGGGTGAGACGGACACCCCAGACAGGTTAACAGTCTAACAGAGAGATAGACAACCACATGTGCTCACATTCACACTTACAGCCATTATAGAGATCCAACGTGTCAACGTTAGCCCTGCGATAGGCTGAACTGTGCAGGGTGTATCCTGCTATTCACCCAGCAGAATAGGTTACAGCCCCTCTGCAACCTTGAGTTGGATAAGCAAATGAAAATGGCTTCTGGCAGAGGACCTGAGCTTGAGGGTTAAAAGACTCCCCGGACAGAGAGTGGGAAAGTTTTATATATTTGGAGGGCATGCTTTTTTGAGTTGAGTTTGCATGCTCTCCCAGTGTTTGGGTGGTTTCTCTCCAGGTACTCTGGCTTCCTCCTCTGCTGCAGAGACTCAGGTCTTTTGGAGTGAAGGGCCCACTCCTGAAGACCTTCTATCACTCTGTGGTGGCCTCAGCCGTCTTTTATGGTGTGGTCTGCTGGGGTGGCAACATCTCTGCCGGGGACAGGAAGAGACTGAACAGGCTGATCCGCAGGGCCAGCTCTGTTCTAGGATGCCCTCTGGACCCACTGGAGGTGGTGAGTGACAGGAGAATGGTGGCTAAGCTGTCATCCCTGTTGGACAACATCTCCCACCCCATGCAGGAGACTCTGACAGCACTGAGCAGCTCCTTCAGTGGCAGGCTGCGGCGCCCACGGTGTGGGACGGAGAGATTTCGCAGGTCTTGCTGTCAGACTCCACAACAAAGACTTTTGCAGCTGATCAAACCCACACAAACCCACACAAACCCACACATGTGCAATAAGACTAAGTGCAATACTCTTTTCTGCCAAAGTTGTATTTTTACTCAGTTGTATATAGCATTTGTATTCTATTTTTATCCTATTGTATATTTTATTTTATTCTATTCTATTGTGTATAGTATTTTATATTATTCTATTCTATTCTGTACAGTTGTGTACAGTATATTATATTAGTCCGGTGTTGGCAGCGATACAGACACTGTCGTGGTGAAGATAGAGCTAAACAGTTAAAGCAAAGCTGTGGAGTCACTGGTCAATCTACCTTAACACCCTCATCTATGGCCATGAGCTTTGGGTAATGATCCATCAAATGAGAGTGTGGATACAAGCAGTGGAAATGAACTTCTTCCACAGCACGTCTGGGCTCTTCCTTACAGATAAGGTGAAGAGATGCAGTAAGTCATTCAGGTGGGGTTACAAGAATGGGGCTACAAGCAGAGCTGGAACGAAAAGGAACCAGTTGAGGCGGATTAGGCATCTAATTAGCTGCTGCTGCCCCTGCGACCTGGAGCCAGATAAGCAGTGTAAGAATCACTCTTTGATATAGAAAATTACTTATCATTACATTTATTTCAGGCTGCTGAACATAATTTCTGTCATTCCTCCTCCTCGTTGTAAAATTTCTAGCCAGTGAAATGCATCAGCTTTCTGGCTGAAATAATTTCTGATCCTGTGTGTTGACGACTGGAGCTGATTGTTTCTTGATAACAATCCTTTCTGGAATATTCTACAATGTTCCACTTGCATTCCTCCATTCCGTTTGTCTGAATCTGCCCCAATCTGTTTTTACTTTCAGCTTCCAGCCATGGCCGTGTACGCCTCACTGAATTTCCAAGTGCTGGGAAATGGTCCCCCTCTTGCTAATGAATACGCCTTTTTGGCTACGTGTTGTGCTGGAAACTGACTGAATGGTTAGATGCAAAAGCCTCAGACAACAAACCTCTGATACACACATGCACGCCTTTGCACATAAATGTGCACAGTTGGTATCCTTTACGGAGGGAGATCCTAACTAATGAAGGCTCTTTCTTTTAATGGCAAGTCAATGAGGCGTCCGAGTCTCAGTCTGCAAGAGATTCATGAGTGTGAGTTTGTGTGTGTGTGTGTGTGTGTGTATGTGTGTTCTTTCTGTCAATGGGAGTAACAGATATTTGTAACAGATAGCGCTGAGTTAAAGTGCTATGAATGAATGCTTAGGGTGATTAACATAGACCATAGTATCTTAACGTCACAGTAGCTGTTGCGCTAACCAAGCATCTCATGTAATATTAGATGCAAACAATGGCAGTTTATCATAAAGCTATTAACCACTACATTAAAAATCCTGCTTGATACCGTGTTTAGCCTTTCCTGTTGCATCCAAATAGCTCTGACCAGCAGAGCTTGGAGATGGGACCTTTGGAGGGGATTGCTGGCAGTTCATCTTTTTTGGGTCCTGGTGGGCGGGGCCTGAATTTTTATCAAAGTTGGGATCTGGTAGGTTTGATCTGAAAGGGGAAGCTGCTGCCAGACCCACATTACCTAAGCAAAACTTTGCATTCTAACCAGATAGGTTTACTTCTGGCCTGTTAATACCTTGAATAATGTTGTTTACATCTTACCTGTAGATTTCGATGTTAAAGGAAACTTCATCTGAAGTAAAACATGTCCATAAAAACTACAGATGTTAGGATTTAACCATCAATTAACCAATGAGTATTTTTGGAAGTATCCTGAATAGTTCCAAGGAAACAGACTGTGGAAGGAACGGTCTGGGGAACTCCTGAATCTGACTGTCAGATCCTCAGTAGAGGAGCTAAATCTGGAGGCTCAGGGGAGAGCCTCACCCCTGACCATTAGAGTTAGTTAAAAAGTTTTTGCAGTGCCAATACACCTGGGGGCATAATAGATCCTCCCTAAGATCCTGAAGGCGCTGGGTATTGTGGCTCTTATCTTCAGTATTGCATGGTGGTACTGGCATGTTGGTTGTACTCTCCTTTTTTCTTTCTTTTTTTGTTTTAACACAAGGAATTGAATGCTTTGCTATGACCATTAGGGTATTCCATTGTATGGTCCACCTTTAGATTAATTAAGGTGTCAAACATAGGATCAAGAAGAAGTGCCGAGTGCATTTTGAAGTTGGGGAGGGATTGTTGGTTTAGTGATACCTGAGCAGTACAAGCAAAGTATTTGGTTTGCAGTCTCTTTAGTGCCTGTTTTGTAGAGCTACATGATTAAATGTTCTGCAATGATTGGAGTGTAAAGGTTACAAGAAAATTTATGGTGGAAAATGAATGAAAAGATTCACTCATATCATCTCTGCTGATTTTTATCAGACATTCTGAACTTCTATCGCAAGCTGTAATTTCCCCCCACAAAAGAAACAACAAAAAAAATGGAAGAAAGAAAAGAAGTGGTGACTGTTACATAATACTGCCTCTCATAAGCAGCTCAAACAACACAGTGTCAGCATGAAAATGGCTGGACCAGAAATGCCATAATCATTCTGGATCGCAGCTTACAACCTCATCAACTGCCATCACACACAATTACAGCCCACTCAATTTACCCAGCAACTATGGAAAAAGACTAGAGCACTAAAGACATCCCTGAGCACCCTAATTAACACTTTCAACTTTAACACAAAAATTAAAACCAGTGAATTGGCAAAGTGAATAACAGACACCACAGCACAGAATAGTGTCTCCCTCTCTCTGCTTCCCTGTTGGCTTAAATAAACAAGACTGTTTTTTTCTCTTGGTCTTTGTTGGCCAACAAGCTACAGTTTTGGTGGACGTTAGCTGGGAGGGAAGAGAAGGTCACATGGCAGATACTACACTCCCCTCTTTTAGGTTTTCTTACTCAAATTACAAACAAATCACAGTGTGTCTTATTTTTTGCTGTTTGCAGTTTTATTCTGTGAAATTTAACTCATTTTGGGCTCTTGCACATGATATTCTTTATATATCGGTGCCAGGTTTGGCCTGATGTGATTATAGTCCTGGCAGCAAAGCACTCCATAATGTCACTACTTTAGATTCATTTATGTTCAGTTCAGCTCAGCTGTACCATCTGGTCAGGGTGATACTGACTGCCAAACTAAACCTACTGACAAAACAATTTGTAGCCATACAGAAAGAGACAAAATACCCCATGTATCACTTCACTATATATTTACATAGATCTCTCTCGTGCTCTCTCTTGCCAAAAGGGCCTTTATGCACTTTGGAACTCGTGCAGACTCAAACTAGGCAACTCTAGTTGATGCAAAAACTTTATTGAAACAACTGACTTTGAGAAACCAGCTAATATGGGAGTCCAGGGTCACAGGGAGGGAAATTGCTAGGGAAGAGGAGAGCAGAGTTCATTCCAAAGGTCTGGAGATGCTTTTTCCATTAATACCGTTTATAGTATGAGAGGCAGGGAAGGATGATTGCTCACTTGTGAGCTGACATTCTCAGGAGGAGGTATCCAGTGGGGTCTGAGGGTTTTTGAGCCAAGGAAAACCAAGAGATTATGCTCCCCAGTGTAGGAGGGCAGGCAGGTATGTGATTAGTGAGTAGGCAAGTCCAAACAGAAGTCGTGGGAAGGAACGGAGCAGTGTCGAGGAGCCAGGTGAGTTCTGGTAATTAGTGAATACTAAAGCAACTGTGGACAAGGAGAAAACAGGATTAGCACAGAGGAGGATAGAAAAAAAAAACATTTGGAGTTTACCACTGGTGAGTAGCAGACAGCATGGCCGAGAATGGAGGCTCGAGCTGGTCCTTAAGGTGTGTCTGGACCAGGGCAGGAGGAGAAAAACAAAACTTGTCCTTGGAGAAAGGAAAAAATAAACATATTCCAAAAATGCCCAAACACTTAACCGTGTGTTCTTATGTCAGTGTCAGTTTCATGTTGTTCTTTTGTAATCACTTTCATTCTTCCTTCAGTAATTGCTTTCTTTGTGTAGCTTTGGTCCTTTGTTTTCCCATCTCTGTGATTATCTGCTCTGCCTTAATCGTTTCCACCTGTGTCTCATTTGCTGTTCAGCTCCTCATAGCAGTCCCGTGTCTCCCATGTCAGTCCCTCAGTCTGCTTTCCCAGCCAGTTTACCTGCCTGTTATTCTGCTTACTACTATCGTTTTCCATGTCTGCTTGTGTGTATCCTCTGACTTTGGTTTTACACAAAAAAAAAACCAAAACAAAACACAAAACCAAACAACTGTAATACGTATAATAATCGTAACCCATTCATGGCAGTTTGTGATATATAGTCACAAGCTTTAGTGTATCGCTTTGTGTTGCTGGGCATATTTTGATGCTCTGATCCACATTTGAAAGTTGGAGGAAGAGAACTTCGACTTGGCTTGTTATGCCAGAGACCAAGTGATAGAGTTTGGAATATAGAATTTATTACAAATATGTTGCTTGGTTAACTTCAGGCATAAAAGCTGCAAGGTTAGGTTTATCCATTAAATATGTAACAATTCATGTCTACGAAACTGAAAAAAATAGATCAATTTTTTTGTTAAATGCCTGTTGCGCTGGCTATTCTCTCCTTGTGTCTCTTCATTAAACGCATCTGCACTAAAACACGAGGTGAGGAGATGTGGCAAGGAGTCAAAGGTGCACAGACTGACAAATGAGGGGCTGGATTCTGCAGACGCTTTTGTTTAGTTTTCCCTCCCAGCCAGGCTTTGTTTTACTCTTGTAATTCTAATCAAAGTTAAACGTTTGTGCTGCCTTTAGGCTTTCTTCCTCACAGTAACACAAAGGAAGCCAAAAGGTATCAGGCAGTTTTACCAAATAGCCTTGTGTATGCTGAACCTTGTAAAAATAAATTATGTTGTCATTTTTGCTTTTAATCACAGAAGTGTGATTTAGCTGTATAACTCAAGACTTCTGAAATTAACATGCAGTATGAACGTGTGTGTGTGTGTTTGTCTGTGTGCGTGAGTACGTGCATGTAATGATGAATATTTGATGTCGAGAGTCTCGCTACATACTCCTCTCAGATCATGACATCATGTTGGCACCAGGGATAATTTCTGCATTATACATGAGGTCAATCGCTCTTCAAATCAAATACCACTGATTCAGCCCCTTGTGCCTCCAGATGTTTCTCCGCTTCACTTTCTTTCATGGGGGCATATTGTATCAAATATTGAGTTTGAATATGTTGGAAGCTTGTGGGCAATAGACAAAGAAAAGCCTATATAAAACAAGATTTGATTAAAAAATATCCAGTATTACTCAGTTTATGGTGTAATTCAATATCTTTCCTTGGGGCGAAATTAGAGATGTACTATCTGTCATTTTTATTAGATATGCTGGATATATCTAATATGGGCATATTTAATCTTTGAACAAGGCATCAGCAGTACAAAGCTACAGTACATCTATCTTTTATTAACTTGCTATGTGTGTTTTCTTTTTCTTTTTTTTGCAAACTTTGAAACTTAATAAGGATAGAAGGAAAGAAGCCAAAGAATCTGCATTTCACTGATTTCCATTAGCCAGTTTTTGGAATTCCTTGGTTAACTTAACTTCAACCCTTTCTTCTTCTTCTTCTTCTTCTTCTTCTTCTTCTTCTTCTTCTTCTTCTTCTTCTTTTTTTTTTTTTTACAAAACTACTGCTAATACTGTCCTTTGTGTGTTTGACTAAGTCATATGACCCTGGGTCTGTGACACTTTTTGGAAGAAGGCTCTATAATTTGAAAACGTTTATAAATTTTGGTGAGAAAAGGACAAGTTTTTTCCCTAAAATGTGAAGTTTTGGAGATGAAAGAAGCATCGGTTATGTTGTCAGTTCAACTTCAGTTCATGCCCTCCTTCTACCCTCCATCTATCAAACTATTCTTAACTTTGAACTGGGAAAAAAAAAGAGAAAAAGCAGTGAAACGAAGGGCAAAACTACAAATTTCATGGAGCCACGTTGAGCCAAGACACCGAAGTACAAAGCAGATAGAAGCAGAAGGGAATAGTAATTATGTGTTTGTCTGTGAGGGGATATATAAGTGTGGAAAGCAGACTGGATGCAGAGACCTCCAACACAGAAGCGGAGAGGAGTTCCTCTCCACATTTCACTCTAAACAACATGCTGGAATCAAGCTGTGCAACAGTGTGAGAAGGAGGGCAAGAGGAAAAAAGGTAGAGAAATAAGCAAGAGATAGAGATAGAAAGAGAGAGAGAGCATCAAACACTCTGTAATAACTGGCTCTAATTAAGACCAGAGGGAGTAGGGGAGTTATTAGCTGTCATAAGCAAGTTTATCACACCCAGAGAGAGCATATATTAGTGTGCGTAAGTGTGTGTGAGAGAGCGAGACTGGGCGAGTAAGAGAAAATACTTGCCTGTGTTTATGCATTTCCACTGTACGTGGCTTAACGTGTGCAGCAGACATAGAGAGGGAAAAGAAATGAAGTCTGTGCACGGTCTTGTGCAAGTTTGTGTGTGTGTCTGCCCGTATGTTTGCACCTGCATTCACACAGGCAACAGTGGTATTCCCACCAAACACCCCAAATGTTACTAATATGTATGCAGCTGAGAGAGATACCCTCACATCTCCTAGCTCATCAAAAAACACTCACAAATGCGTTATTATCAATCCCCATTAAGCTGCCACACACACACACACACACACACACACACACACACACACACACACACACACACACACACACACACACACAAGGTAGAACATACTTTAATTCTTGCTCAACTTGCTTTAATTTTTTCCATTTTATGACACTTATTATTTTTCACTGCTATATTTGCTTATCCCTAAGGAAACTTTTTTTCCCCTCACAAAGCACAAAATTAAATGTCAGCTTTGAAACTAAGAGACATGCATGTGAGAATTACCAGCTGCATTTGGAACACAGTCAGCACTTTTTATTGTGAACAATAACTACTTTTAAACCTTATTTTCTCTCTTTTTTTGCCTGTGCTTTTAGCATACTGGAAAAATTCTTTAAACACAACAACATATCACCATAACACATACTTATTTCTTTCTACTTACACAGTATGAACAAAGGCTACGGCTAATGAAACTTGAAATCATGGCTAGGCTAATACTTCAGGTGCTCTTTTATGTTTCTGTGTACCATACCAATTTAGTTCAAGAAAATTAGCTTCTTTCGATGCAGTTCGATTTAGTTTGATCCCTCAGCTCTTTCTGTCCACATGTCAAAGTGTCCTTGAACAAATAACAGCACTCCAAAGCTACTGGGTGTGTGCCTGATAGATAAAGTTAATAGAATAAAGTACTATATGAATGTGTGTGAATCTTGTAGAGTAGAAGTGTTTTGAGTGTTTAATAAAAGTAGTAAAGCAATTATTACAAATACAAGCCCTACTATCATTGCCTCACAGTCACACCTGACAGCCCTTTGCTCCACCTGCAGTCTTCCTGCGTTTGTCCCATCTGTTGCTGTAAAATCAATCCATCACTTTCCATCTTGAACAATAAGAATAACTTTATTCAACTTTACAAAAGGCATTTTGGAACTTTTGCTTTAAATGCAATAAATCAATAAAGTTTTTTTCAACATAATTTAATTTCCTCAAGATTTTGAAGGACTCACTACCTACCCTGCTGAGATATACTTTATAGTTTTTACCTCTTTGGGATCCTCCTTGTTGGTATAAAAATACATTATGCCTGTCAAGTAGTGAGTCATCAGCGTACAGATAATCACTGCCACGGTTGAATGAAATGTTTCCCGATATTTTCTGAACTGGTTGCCGCAGAGGATGCTGCTGATTGATAGAGTGACTACTGTTACTAACATTATATCCATCTATCCAAACATCCATCTATACAACCATCCATTCATTCTGTTCTGCTTATCAGGGTCGCGGGGGAGCTGGAGCACATATATGTGTGTATATATACAGTGGGGCAAAAAAGTATTTAGTCAGCCACCGATTGTGCAAGTTCCCCCACTTAAAATGATGACAGAGGTCAGTAATTTGCACCAGAGGTACACTTCAACTGTGAGAGACAGAATGTGAAAAAAAAATCCATGAATTCACATGGTAGGATTTGTAAAGAATTTATTCGTAAATCAGGGTGGAAAATAAGTATTTGGTCAATAACAAAAATACAACTCAATACTTTGTAACATAACCTTTGTTGGCAATAACAGAGGTCAAACGTTTACTAAAGGTCTTTACCAGGTTTGCACACACAGTAGCTGGTATTTTGGCCCATTCCTCCATGCAGATCTTCTCAAGAGCAGTGATGTTTTGGGGCTGTCGCCGAGCAACACGGACTTTCAACTCCCGCCACAGATTTTCTATGGGGTTGAGGTCTGGAGACTGGCTAGGCCACTCCAGGACTTTCAAATGCTTCTTACGGAGCCACTCCTTTGTTGCCCAGGTGGTGTGTTTTGGATCATTGTCATGTTGGAAGACCCAGCCTCGTTTCATCTTCAAAGTTCTCACTGATGGAAGGAGGTTTTGGCTCAAAATCTCACGATACTTGGCCCCATTCATTCTGTCCTTAACACGGATCAGTCGTCCTGTCCCCTTGGCAGAAAAACAGCCCCATAGCATGATGTTTCCACCCCCATGCTTCACAGTAGGTATGGTGTTCTTGGGATGCAACTCAGTATTCTTCTTCCTCCAAACACGACGAGTTGAGTTTATACCAAAAAGTTCTACTTTGGTTTCATCTGACCACATGACATTCTCCCAATCCTCTGCTGTATCATCCATGTGCTCTCTGGCAAACTTCAGACGGGCCTGGACATGCACTGGCTTCAGCCGCGGAACACGTCTGGCACTGCGGGATTTGATTCCCTGCCGTTGTAGTGTGTTACTGAGGGTGACCTTTGTTACTTTGGTCCCAGCTCTCTGCAGGTCATTCACCAGGTCCCCCCGTGTGGTTCTGGGATCTTTGCTCACCGTTCTCATGATCATTTTGACCCCACGGGATGAGATCTTGCGTGGAGCCCCAGATCGAGGGAGATTATCAGTGGTCTTGTATGTCTTCCACAGTTGATTTTTTCACACCAAGCTGCTTGCCTATTGTAGATTCACTCTTCCCAGTCTGGTGCAGGTCTACAATTCTTTTCCTGGTGTCCTTCGAAAGCTCTTTGGTCTTGGCCATGGCGGAGTTTGGAGTCTGACTGGTTGAGGCTGTGGACAGGTGTCTTTTATACAGATGATGAGGTCAAACAGGTGCCATTCATACAGGTAACGAGTGGGGGACAGAAAAGCTTCTTACAGAAGACGTTACAGGTCTGTGAGAGCCAGGGATTTTCCTTGTTTGAGGTGACCAAATACTTATTTTCCACCCTGATTTACGAATAAATTCTTTACAAATCCTACCATGTGAATTCATGGATTTTTTTTTCACATTCTGTCTCTCACAGTTGAAGTGTACCTCTGGTGCAAATTACTGACCTCTGTCATCATTTTAAGTGGGGGAACTTGCACAATCGGTGGCTGACTAAATACTTTTTTGCCCCACTGTATATATATATACTAATATATATATATATATATATATATATATATATATATATATATATATGTGTGTATATATATATATATATATATATATGTGTATATGTGTGTGTGTATAGGTACACAATTGATAAGGTAGACAATCAATTATTAATTGCTCCAATAAGTTCCTCTGTTGTATCTGCTGTGTTACGATCACCTGCTGCTGGAAATGGAACCCAGTTATAAGTTGTGGTTTTGTCAAAAACAAAAAACAAAAGATCGACCTGTGGAGATATTATGAACCATTATCACATAGCAGTGACATCAGATATTAGATTATAACATTAAACAAAGCAACATTTTGAATGGTTCACACTGGCAGCTTACTTGGGTAAAAGACTTTTACCCAATTTAATATTGCCCCACAGTTCACATATTTTGCTAGTCAGCTTTGTGTTTTTCTCCTCCCCCCTCCAGTTTGATGTTATTCTGAGCCTGATCATTTTGATATTAAAGTGGAAGAGTGATACACCAAATACACCGAAAGGCAAGATGCCTGAAGAGTTCCAGAACTGAAGCGTCACAATCATGTATTAACCCGATCTTTTCGTACTGATCTATGCAGAAATTTGCATGCAGACTAAGCTTTTCAAAAAATGATGACACCTGTCAAGTTGTGGCCATCCCAGCCCTTAATATCTCTCCATATGAAGCCCTGCAGTTAAATAACATGCTGCTGTACCACATTACATGTTGTTGTAATAGCGAAGCTGCCCTTACAGTCCCCGTGGAAATAAAAGCAGGCTCTACTGAAGTTCACCAGACCCCAAATAAGCTCCAATAATTGAGAGAGCAGGAGTCATGTCTGCACCATATTGCTATGAGCTGCATTCACAAGTCAGGTGAGGAAAGAAGGAAGATAAGAACTGCCTGAAACGGAGATTGTATTTACACACACACACACACACACACACACACACACACACACACACACACACACACAAAATCTAATACATAATCTTGAGATCTTTAATTTTTTTTAAACATCCCCTAAAATCTTTTAGCAAAGAAACCCACCTCCACACCAGAATATAGTTGCTTCAAAGGGTGTTTCCTCTCTTTTTCTTTTTTCTGTATTTGCCTCTCTTTATTGTTAATTTTCCTCTCATTGGAGCCAATTTCCCTGTGTTGCTTTTCTTGAACCTCACAGGGGGTTTAAGTAAGCTCACTAAGGAAGCACAATTATGCAGAAATTTGCCTACGCTGATAAATGGCTTTGTATTTTTCCCTACATTGCACCTAAATTTACACTCTGCTGTTTACCTACCGCCATGAACTCGTATTACTTTATTTCCGGCTCCAGATTTTCCTCTTTAATTCAGGTAATGTATCTTTAATCCAATAATTCTGGCTTTCGCATATTCCCACCCCTCTTTCCTCTCTCTTGGCCTATAGTCACATCTTTTTGTATTTCTTCTCTGTCTCTCCACTCAACCGTCCCCTCGCCTTCTTCCTTGACCGTGCATTCCATTACAGTGCAGCTTCCATTGATTTGCTCTCTGGCTGAAGTGCTATTGATTCCAATACATGCTCCACTGCTACTGAGCTCAGGCAGTACTGCTGTGCAATAGTCATAGATACACACACATGCACATGAGCACACACCAAACACACATACTTGTTTTTCTTGTATTTCTTACATTCCGTATTGACACAAGCACATTTGGAAATACAATAGATTCCCTTCTTTTTTATGTTTTTCTTCTTTCCATCAAAACTCGTATTTCTAGGTCTGGGTATTATTGGCATATTGATTGGCTTTGCATTACCAAAAAGCACATCTTCATGTGTAATTTCTCAGCCATTATTTTGGAAATGATTGTTAGAGACTGTGCCGATAGTCAGGTTTTACAGTGAGAAAACAGGAGCCCATACAGAGAGGTTAGACTTTTAAGATGTCTAAGCACATATAGGCTTGCATGTTTAGAATTCTTTCATCTGGTAAGCCATGAGTTTATTTATTTATGCTAACATGCTGAGTGAAAGTGCTTTTTAATGAAAGAGATAGAGAGGGAGAGGCCAATGAGGCTGTGAATGTCTGTGTCCATGTGTAGCTAAAAGTGACGTATATACATTTACCCATGTGGAAAACTGCTGACATGTCACGAACTCTATATTTTTTTGCTTGAGTGCAACCTTTTTTCTTTCTTTCCCAGTTTATACCTGTTTATTTATCCCAACTGTCATAGGAAGAGAGGCGGGGTTGACAGGTTTCCAGTCTGTCCTCTGCGATCCTGAATTGGATAAGAGAATGGATGGATATTTAAATATTCATCTTTTTTAGTTCTTAGTCATTTCTTTCAAACAGAACTGAGACTAAAATTAGAGCATGAGTCGTTTGTACTGACGCCAACTTAAACCTGCATTCTATTTCAAGGATAGTTTGACGATGACAAAAGTGGGTCTATGAGAAACTGGCATTCTGACTCAAACTCGGTAAACACTTGCCTGATTGTGGTTATTGGCTCAGGTATGCACCGTAACTCATATGGAAAAGACGTTAAGTCTGTTTTGTAAATCTTGAGTCATTAGTCAGTGAGCAAGCAGTTTCACAGTCAGATCCGCCCCTCCTTGTCACATCCATTTTTTCTTAAACCAATGCTTATCTTGAGGCTTCAAAATGGGACTTAAGAGAGCAGTGAATGATGTCATAGTAGTTACAGTGCTGTGATATAGTATTTGTGCCCTTCCTTATTTATTAGTTTTTTGCATGTTTGTCACACCAAAGTACTCCTAATCCTACTTATTTAACTAAAATAGTAACTTCACTCGATTACATATTCACTCAGTTAATGAAAAGCTGTACTTTGACAATGTGTAGAATTGCTAAGAGCATATAAAAATATGTACATTATTAAGACTCAACTGAATGTTCTGAGGCAAGGTTTGTTAAATTATTGTTGTATAAAGAAGATATGCCAGGCAGTTTAGGAGTTTCTTCATTAGTGCCAGGAAATTTGGATGTCCAACCTTCATAACAATAGGTGATCAATAACCAGTAAATGAGCTGCCGCCTGTAATTTGGCTGACAATATGAAATCTATCACATATAATAATATGCAGGGCACTGTGATTAATAGATTGCAGTGGTGTTATTTTTAGTGATTGTTGGTCCCTCTAACGGCAGACTGATGAGTGAGAGGGGATTAGTAGGCATGCAGAAAGGGCAGTCTATCACTATGCTTAGTTTTTGGCTGATTTTCATATCTCACAGAGGATCCTGGTGAATAATTGAGAGTCGTGAATTTTAAAGCTTCATATTCTATAAGCCATGTAATGTCTTTTTTGTACGTAACAAAGGGTACCGGTGCAATTCAATCGTAACATAAAATCAACGTGACATCTGCAGACTCGAGTGAATTGGATCATAGTAGTAAAAACACAGGGAGACATTTATGTCATATTTAATTTTATGATTTTACGTTTTCATTTTTTTCCCCCCATTTTACTAGTTTGGACAGAACAAATTTGTGCCTTTCAAGTTGAATTATGTTTCTCCCCATAGAAGCACAGCCCCTTATTGCCTCCAACAGGATGCACGCCTCATCAGACACATTTATACACAAGACAGATCTATGCACACGCCTGCAACATACACACTTATCGCAGGGCGATCAATAGCAGTGGTGATGGATGCTGCATTCTGATGCACGCGCTGCCCTCTGACCTGTAATTGAATTTGCAGGGTTCAGACACTTTATCATGACAGGACCATTTGTGCTACAGGTCATCGGCTGCTAAATGGTTGATAAGCTGGCACACTCGGCGTCTGCAGCTCATATGTCTGCTGTCAAAGCAATGGGCTTTGCTGACTGATTTCCGGAAAGTGTGAGAAAGCCACAGATTGTGCAGGAGGTTCAAAGTCTGGACATGTTCATGTGAAACGGAGTGTGTGTGTCAGAGCCTGTATTGACCTTTTGCAAATATATTTGTATCTGAGTATAGATTTCGTATACCATAGACTTAAGATGGTCCAATGTGAGAACTTTTATTTATTTTTTGACACTTTGGCCTCAACTCTGTTGTTTACAATCTGCCTACAGTTGCCTAGAGCACATGCAGAGGAGTAGCATCACTGCTGAGCAGGTGGTGGTGGTGGTGCACAGTAAATTGTGTGAAACATGTTGATGGAAAGTCAATTAGTTTGTATGTTAACACACGCACTTACACAGAATATCATTTTTTTAACCTCCTGAATCTGATAGTACCTTCAAAAATCTAGTATCTGTTGGGCTCCACTGTGTATGATGAAGAGTAGAAGTGTAGAGATCCTCCAATCGATTCCTAATACTTGTTTTCTCTGGTTGCTTCTCATCCGAGGAGACTCTGATGGTTGCGCAGACAAACGAGTGGGAATATCACATTGCTATCGGCACCCTGCCCGATCCGTGAACCATTCATTGACTTCTCACTTTTAACACCTAGTGCTTTCCCAGGCAGTTAACTATTTGCTGAGGCCTAGTCTATATCAGCTTTCAACTTCAGGTATGTTAGTTCAACATAAATGCAAATGAGCAGAGATTAAAGTATGACGTTCTTTCAAAACTTCCCATAAAACTGCACAATAAATGTATTCCTTGTGGGATACAATTCATAAACAGAAAGCACAGCAGAATTGAACTCATTAAAGTCCAATTTGATGTTTTCACTCACATTTCCTGCTTTGCTTGAGGAATCCCATTCAGGAAACTCACATCGCTGCAATAACTTGGGTAATTGGTAATGAGTCTGTGTATTAGAAGCATTTCAAATAATCATTTCAAAAATCACACAGCAGGGAATCAGATAATGCAAACGGTAGGTGCAATAAAAACAGGTAAATTGAAAAGGAAATTAATAAGAAAAAGGAGAGAAATTTATGTCCACTAACTGTGTTTCTCTTAATCTTGAGTGCTGTGCTTTTCATTACGAGAGCAAGCTTTAATGTCAGCCTTTTCCCCAGAGGCGTCCACTATTTCTCAGCTAATAGCCTTCACAGTACTGTAACCCATTAGTTCGGAGCTTTTTAGGTTGGAAGTCATCTGCGGTTTTTGGTTGATAATTGCTACTTTTTATATTCAAGCATTGCACAATGATCAAGTACCTGGAAAACTAATGATGTTACCATGCTAACATGCTAAACAGGATAGGGCAAAAAGTAAGCGTTACACTATAGATACCAGCATGTTAACCTTGACATTTTGAGCACTATAGCTTGCTGACATTAGCGTTTTGCCCAAAGCACTGGTATGCATCACCCTCCCACCTGAAGTCAGAGGACTTTGTTTGCCAACTGACAGATCCTTTCAGCAAGTACTTACGTGATATCATTCAAGACAGGGCTCTCCTTTAGGACTGCTGAATCCTGAGACTGTGTTAAAAAGGCTGGATGTAAATCAGTGTCTCTCTTGAGTTTGGTTCCATTGTGCCAGACATGATTAATTGCTCCCAGAAAACTTATCTCTCTGTGATTTTTTTTTTCACAGCGGTGTTCTTTACATAACAGCTACTGTAGCTTTCTTTTGTGTTTCACAGGTGAATTTCAGTTGGCATAATGTATTAAAAGCACCGTGTTTCTTAGTTTTTCAGACTTTTTGGCAGGGTTGACACCTTTGAGGCTGTCCAAAGAGAATTACGTATGTGCATATATTTTAAAAATAAGTTTCTGATTTGGATTGGGCTAGGTCTTGGCAATAAAGCCAAACTTATAGGAAACTGTGTCCTTGATGCATTATTTTGAACTAACATGAAATATGGGTTTAGCCTGGCTTCCAATGAGGCTATGTGCCCTTGGTTTTATATTTACAGGAAATAGCCAATAGCCTGGATGATCATATTAATCATGTCATAGTTTCCCCTCTGCGTGCATGTTTGTCTGTGTTTGTGTGTGCTTTCGCTGTGTTGTGTTATTTCAGGATCCACTCATTACACACATACACACACGTGGTTTAGCAGGACATTTTGAGGAGAGTAAACAGCGAATATTTCATCAGCTGTGTGAGCTGGCAATATTTGGGCCTGCAGTAACAGCATTACAGTCTATTTGTTTGAGGTAGCGAGGCTGTGTATATGTGTGTATCAGCACTGCCAGAGCCTATGGTGTTGTGGGATCCAACCTCACCTAAGCTGTATTTTCCTTTGGAATAATAAACCTGCATGCAAGACATCAGATGCCGAAAAAGTGTATGTGGCAAAAATAGACATTGTAGGAACATCTGCTGTCCACAGTTTTCTGATAAATTCAGTTGAGAGCTTTGCAATTATGGAACATGCTTTCCAAAAAGTGTGGTGTAGATGAAGTGGAGGAGATGAGTGAAGACATTTAAGCTTTGAGGTAATTAACTGCAGTTCAAAGGGGTGAGCTATCACTGTACCTAGACTTGTGCTGACAGGGTATTCTCTGTCCTGCTAGCATGTAAATGCATCAACACAGACTGCTGAGGTAGCACTTTAAGATAGTCTTATTTAAGTGTGTCACAGTGTGCTATGGGTTAAGTATAAAATACATGAATACACACACATATGTATATATATATATATATATATATATAAAATTCCCCGCTCGCCCCTGTGGGCGGTCAATCCTTCAAACTCAGGTCCTCTACCAGAGGCCTGGGAGCTTGAGGGTCCTGCGCAGTATCTTAGCTGTTCCCAGGACTGCGCTCTTCTGGACAGAGATCTCCAATGTTGTTCCCGGGATCTGCTGGAGCCACTCGCCTAGCTTGGGAGTCATCACACCTAGTGCTCGGATTACCACTGGGACCACCGTCACCTTCACCCTCCACATCTTCTCAAGCTCTTCTCTGAGCCCTTGGTATTTCTCGAGCTTCTCATGTTCCTTCTTCCTGATGTTGCTGTCATTCGAAACCGCTACATCGCTCACTACGGCCGTCTTCTCATGTTTGTCTACGAGAAGCTGGTGTGTTTGGGATCATTGTCATGGTGAAAAATGAAGCTGTTGCTAATCACATGCTTTCCAGATAGTACTGCATGGTTGATCAAAATGGCACTTTCTGACAAGAAGAACACCACTGGTTAAAATACAACCCCAAACCATGACAGAGCATCCACTGTGTTTTACAGATGGCGTGGCAACTCTCTCCTGACGTCCTCAACTTGACAATGATATGAAACAAAAAATGTGAAACCGTATTTATCACTCCATAAGACCTGTTACTGCTGATTTTCAGTCCGACTCTTTAGTAATTTAGCATACCTCAGCCTTTTCTCCCAGTTTAAAATGTCATAAGAATTCCTCTTTGAAAACCACACTTTTGCTGACACCATTTCTGTTTAGGCTTCAGTGAACAGTAGATGATCAACTGAAGAGCTAGACGCAGCTTGAGAGATGCATCTAGCTACACACTGCACACAATGTCAATATATGGTAAGTTTTCAGCAAATAGCTCTTTGTAAATCACCTTGTTTGTATAAAAGTACTGTTTTCTGTCTGTCAAACTGTGTCATCTTTGGCAATTTTTACAATATCAACAAAAGAAATGGCAGCCAAGTATGTGTTTTTGACAGATGCCTATTATGAAACTGCTTAAAGATTCAATCTTTAAAAATTGCTTCTTTGTTAAGTTGACTCACTCTGAAAATGTTCCGGTACAAGGATTGGACTGAAAATGAGTGAAAAGACAGCTAAAGAAAAACTTGGGAAGACCTTTAGAAAGCCTGGAGAACTACCGCTTAAGACCACTTTTAAAAAATGACCAGAAAATCTGGTTCATTGGAAGCAAAATATATAGAAATAAGGGATAGCTCAAGACTTTTGCACAGTTCTGTACATTGAGGAGTCAGGAGGTTTTTTTCGGGAGTACATATATCTTAATATCAGTTGATACGCTCACAGATTAACCTGCCTGATAGGTGGTGATGTGTGCAAGCCCACCAAAAATGGAAAACCGGAGAGATAAGCAGAAATTTCACATTACATCTCCCCTACTAAGCATCTCCCCGTTATTCATCCTTTCACTTCATGGACTTCTCAGCTCTTGTCTCTTCCCTCATCCTAATGTTACAACTCATACTCCTGTTCATAATTAGGTCCCCTGACACTTTCCTCACTGTCCAGCTGTAAGGGTGTGCTTGTATCCTTGTGCTTGTGACACTGATAAGGAACATACTCCATTTATCATATCACAGGTATGAGTCCCCGATGAATTGAGAGTTAAAATGTCCCTTCTTCCAAGTGTGTGCTTCAATGTGTGTGTTCGGACGTGAATGTGCGAGCAGCATTTTTCAAGCAGGGCTGTGTGTACAGCAGTTTGGTGTCTGTGCATGTGATGCACGCAGTGAGAGACGAAGCAGCAGGAGAGTTGAAGGACAGTATGTGTTCTTGAAAAAATACGTCAGTAACTAAAAGGTTCAAAAAGTAGTTTCTTTTTCTCCTGCGTGTGCCACATGTGGCTTCATCCCTAGCCTGTGGAGGGCAGTGTGACCCCAATAATTCTGATGACACCCGAGAATTATAGAATAAAATCAAACTATACGGTAGAGAAATACCCTTTTACTGCTAGCTTTCTAATGCTTCTCACAAGTAGTAGCGGGTTTTGCTGTTGCCATTTTCTTAAATGATCCTTAGCTCAAGGTTGGCAACTTGCACTTTAAAGTGTAATTATGGTACAAGGGACATACTACACAAAACTATTATCTGATTCAAAACATAGTATAGTAAAGCATTTGGCCACCTAGGACAGCTCAAAAGACGCACTGGTAAAGTAACAGATATTTTCCTGGGTATTTTATATTTCCAACTGAAGATACTCTTTCAAGCCCCATGTTGATCTTATCCTCTTGTGTTCCTCTGGAAAAAAAAACTACCATGATAAGTTGTTTAATAGATGTGTGAAATATTGCCACTGCATTTCATCAGTGCCACATGTCAGAAGTCATACGAGCAGACTCTGCAGAGTTGTTGCACTTAAGAATCAAGTGCTTCTTATTCACAGAAGTGTCATGTCCTCTAGCTTAGGCTGTGCTTTTGCAGTTGACAAAGGATATATATATATGTATCTGTGATGCACAGGTTACTGTAGTATGTGAACTCCCCCCCCCCCCCCCCCCCAAAAAAAAAGAAGAAAACAACAACAAAAAAACAACCTACTTTTCTTTTCAATCTTTTTTTTTCCAATTTGTAGAAGTGGTCCTGTTCATCTACTTTATTTTGTTGTATCACAAGTGAAAATGTTTTTATGCTTTTACTTTCAACCATGAACCTGCTCCAGGTTGGGTCATAATCCCGTTGTGCTCTTGTACAGCTCCTCATAGCTTGAGAATGCACATGAATGCATCAATTCTAAATAGTGAATCTTACTGGGTGTTGGAGAGAGCAACAGTAGCTGTTCTGCCTTGAGGCAAACAGACCATGTTTTCTGAACACTGTACAGTTTGGACTCACCCTGGCTGGATACCTCATGCTCACTGGAAGCTTCCCTCTGGATATGATGTTGGCCGCTGTGTTTCCAAGACTTGGAATCTGTATCATATATTTTTCACGCACAGACATTTGTCATGAGTGAATGCCATATTATGTCAAGGAATCCCATACCTACTTCTGTAGGTCTAGTACAGTATTTCAAAGACAGCAGATGGTGGTAAATAAATTACAGCCTAGATGCTGCCCAGCAGCATGTCTTTCTCCTGCTTCTCCTCCTCATGATTGTCAGCATTAGAGGAAGTGAGAGGCAGCAGACTGTAACTGTCCACAGTCTTGAAATCATTAGGTAAAGTTTTGTGTTGCTTGTCTGCTGAAGAAATGTGAATGACATATAGGATTAGAACGGCGCATGCAGGATATACACCTTAAGGCCTTATGATTTAGTGACTATGAAAACCATTTTATTAGTTTTTGGAGATTCAAAAATTGAGTCCTAATGATTTGACAGCTTTGGAAGGGAGTAAAACCGTTAACTTACCCAGCAGCAGCAAAAATGCTGTATATTTTCAATTGGCCAGAGGGGAATAAAATACAGCGACTAAGGGAAGGAAAAACAAGAAGAGGAAGAAATCACCTAACGCTATTTTGATATGCCCCTGTAATATACTTTGTGCCCCTTGGGGGAAAACCTTTGTGATTGCTTCATTGCTCTTTTAAATCCCCTCCATTACTGTGTGTGCATTTCAAATGCTGCTCTACAAAGTACACTACTTCTGCAAGCCCTAAAGCCTTAGGGCTAGAACTATTGCCATACTAACTGGGGATTATAGGCTTGCATTTGCCATTTACTCCTTGTTATTGGTCTTCGGTGAATAGCTCCATTTCCTATGTATGAGAATGCTCTGACTGTCCAGGACTGAGCTGAAATCTCTATGCATAGTGATGCATTGGGCAGCATGCTGAATTATTGATCGGTTCCCATGGATGATGATGATGATGATGATGAGACTTTGTAGCTTGCTGGGTTAGCTCAGGGGCAGATGCTTTGATTAAGAAGAGTACCCCTCTTCTCCTGCTGAGAGAGAGAAATGAAAACAGAGAGTGGGAGAGATGGGGATAGTAAAAATCTAAAACATTCATCAGCAAACAACAACTCTCCAAAACATTTGGACAAAGAGGGAGAAAGGATGGAAAGAAAAAGAGAGTCAGGGGAGTATGCACACATAAAGGGGAGGATAAAAACCGTGAAAAGCCTGATGAAAGAATAAAGAGGCAGGAACTAAAGGGGGAAATATGAAGCATACAAATGTAAAAACCCTGCTGTCAAGACAGTAACTGTTTTACAGTCTGTGGGAAACTACTCTGTTCGTTCAGCCCAGCACTGCCTGAGCTCACTGTAAGCAGGTTGAGTCATTTTATCTCTACATTAACGTTGCAGCACTACTACAGAATGGTGTTCAATTTTTTACATTGTGCTTTCTTTCTGCTGTGCAGAAACACTTTGTATGCGCTCTGAAATCCCAACCTAAAAAATTATTAGTAGCTGCTGGTTCCTCAATCGCCTCATTCCTTTTAAAGCAATGTGTGTCAGCTCATTTTGTACTTCTGTTTCAAATGTGACGTTGTGTGCACATTGCTTGACATTATATTGGGTGTGACACAATCGCCAGTTGCTAGGGGAAAGTGTGTCTTCCCTGGGTGGTTGGCATTGGTTCGTGGAGGTTTCTGGCTGTTGAATGACGAAATCCTTCATGTGATTGCTTTGGTTGCTAGGAGATTGTCTGTAGTTTTTCATGGTTATTGGCAAATACTCGCTAACTACTATAACCAAGTGGTTGTGAGACCTGAAAAGGTGTGACACAAAGCAGAAATGGAAAAGGTTTGCCTTCAAAATAAAAGTTGCATCTAACACATTTCTAATGGCATAACTTTTACTTTGAAGGCAAATGGTTTTCATTTTTCAGTTTTCACCACACCTTTTGACGTTTTCACTAGACCTCAGAGAAGAGTGGGCCAGTGTTTGTTGACAAATCCATCCATCACTACTACTTCATTGATCACCACAGCAATATGCTACCACGAAAAGCAAACACTTGCTAGCTAGCAAGTAATACATATTTTTCTCTAGCCACAGGTTGTTTCCAGGGGGTCACTGCCTTGTCAAAGGCCTGCCAAGCAGAGCTTCACAAGAGAACAAACACAGCATCTGGTGATGTCCAAGGTTTGTATACTTACTGCAAGTTATATTAGTTTGTCCAGTTACCTTTTACTCACATATTGATTGGTTCTTTGATTTGCAACTACAAAAAAAGTTTTTGACCTAATTGCAGTATCTTAAACAGGCACAGGCTACATGCATTTGATGAAGCATTCACACTGTAGCATTAAATATTATTGAAAATGTCAGGCAAATGGCTTAAATGGGAAGTTGTACACACAAATAGAAGTATAATACATTAAACAGTGCAACTGCAAACTGAAGCGCATTACTGTTGATGGACTGAGTTAATTAATGTTTCTGTATCAGGTACATGTGTTAGCACAGCTAACAGGTGTCTAAACAAATTCATTTAAAGGTGCTTTTTATACAGCCCTGATTTAGTCTGCTGTGTAATTTTCTAATATCGTTTAACATTGAAAAGAGAAAAATGCATGCACCTTAATTTGACCACTTTATGGGGTTCTAATGTATAATTTAATTTCTTAAAACCACTGACACACTCACCAAATACAAAATATAGCCCATTAACCACCATTTCACACCCATTTCACTTAAACTCATTCAGCCTGGAAATTATAGTGAAGTGTAGCACACCATTCTCAGACTAAAGACGTGGGGATGTATGTCCATTTATTTGCTTTTAATGCAAACACATTATTTTTCAGGCTGCAGTTCAAGTGATAATGGGACGTGTGTTGATCGTCTGCAGTATTGACGACTCTGTTTGAAAAGTTTATGAAGATACAACTGACAAACAGGAATATGTTTATATTTAAAAATACCATAGCTACTCTACTGGTGAAAACTGACCATATTAAGAAATAAAACAAACAAAAAAAAAACCTTAAGTAGACAACTCCCTTTTGTGCACTTCCTGAAGCCCAAAAATGAAAAATGTAATGAGCAAAAAAACCTTTCTAAATGCTATTAATAGACTCAGAATGATTAACTGTTTCATTTTGTGTATTTCTTTGGTTTATTTTATATAAATAAATACCATCTCTTGAAGTAAAATTCAGCAGCTGCAAAACTTCATTCTTTGGCGACATTTAGTATTCAGTCTATCACCAAATAAAATCTGAACAAAATGAAAACATCATTAACTCAATTTTCTCTCTTCCTAGTGTGTCACTTTATTTCCTCTCTCCCTCCTGTTTTCTCCACAGCTTTACACTCTCTCTTTCTCTCTCTGCTTCACACTCCCTTTTACCTCAAGTTGTTTTAAAGACACTGGGGGTTTCTGTCTAAATTAGACCCAGTCAATAGAGGAAGTGTGCCCTTAGGCGAGAAAAACTGGTACTTTCCTAATATACAGTATTTGAGACAGTGAGTAAATGTGTGTGTTTCTGCAGTTATGTCTTCATGCCGCATATAAATCTGTATGCAAGCTAAGTAGGTCTGTGTAATCATTTTTGTGTTGATCAATTTTGTACAAATGCAAAATTTGGATTATAGAAAACTGCACAAATGGCAAATTAAGATATTTTGAGAAAATCTATTATTCATCATGACCAGCTCAGATGATTGACAGAAGACGGCTTAAAGAAAATCTTTAAAAATGATTTTAAATACCCAGCATGTTCTGACTGTTATTATTCACACCTTCAATTCCGTCTGTATCAATAATATGCGTGTTAATGAAAAGTACCAGCAAGGGTATACGGAAAATATTGGGATCAGATTTTGTCACCTATGATTGAATGTCTGATGGATATTCCTGCAGTCCTTACAGTGTGACATATTCAAAATACAGTCTTTATTGTTTTTTGTTTAGAGACCTTGAAAATATTATAACAGATCATTCTCTTGTTTTAAGGGAATGATCCCTTGAAACAAGCTAAGGCCAGCATGTTAGCTAAAGGAAATGAAATACAAAACAAGACTATTCATGTAAATTTGGCATCTGAGAAACTAAAGCTGCAACTAAAGCGTCATATCCTGATAGACAAAAGTCATTAGCGTCATTACACGTCAGTCAAATAAATACCTGACCATCTCAGATTTGAATCTGAAAATAAACATTCCTTAATAGGAATTATGCTACAGGTCTATGTTGTCTAAGTCTATGTTGCTATACTAAAGTATATATATATATATATATATATATATACACACACATACAAACAAAACACTTGCGCGATCCAAGTGTTTTAGGGTGTAATATCTATTATGTCTATATAAACATAGACTCTCAGAGGTGTAGCTCAAATTAAGATGGAACGATGGATGTGGGATTTCCCTAAAATATCTGGATGTCCAATCTCTTTTAAAATAATTTGGTTTCAAAGGGTGTGTGGTATAATTGCACCCAGCAGACATTGTCTGTTTTTGTCTAAAAAAAACGTCCTCCTGGCTCATGAGGGTGCATAAACTAAATTAAAACATCTTGCTCTCCAAAACAATCTTTGGCTAAGTATTTCAAGTCCTATTTGGAAAATAAGAGGGAACACTAAAACAACATTTGGATATATTAACAGCAGCCTGTTCTTCCTAAAAGTAAGTCAGATTGGGTACATGGTGTTATATCTGGCAAATAGTTAGATGACATTTTTTTTCTGTATCTTCACCAAAATTTGAAGGTAAAGCCTGAAATTTTGCATGATTTCTGTTAAGTATATTTATGTTCTTTTTTGTCCTGGCTCAAATTTCATTAATTGTGATGTAATCACCCCTTATTGCTGACACTGTAGAATGGTTAATATTCTGACGTAACTTTTAGATGTGTTCTTTGATAAAGATGTATTGAAATTGCAGTGGCAGTTGACATTGTTAGTTATGTTGTTATTTTATTTAATGGATTAATTGTAATACCTGTATTGAATACAAGGGCCACATTTTATATGTAGGTACATTATGTATCTTTTTTACATAGGTTTAATAGGTCAATAATTTTCTTGATCATCACAGATATCCACTGTCATGATTGTTAGATATATCCCTTCAATATTTCTGAAAGAAGGCATGTTGCACTGTAAGAGTAAAGTTATGTTAGTAACCCTCCTTGGAGACATAACATTTTCCTGTGTACTTTATTGCTGCTCAGCATCATTTCTTAGAACTGTGTGGTACACAGGAAATTGCATTGGAACCCATGATCATCTCTCTGCTTCAGTGATTGCCACTATGAGCTCCCAGCATGTTCCAATACAATTTCACTTTAATGATAAACTTTTTCTTTATTGATGTCCTTATTTTCAAATCTTTATTTTCAACTCATGCAAGGTGCATGAGTTGAATCATTAAGTGACTTCCCACACTGCTAAATGCAAATTAACTCTACAAGGGTTTAGTCATTTTTTACACTCTCTCTACATTTTAAATTTCAGCAACATTTAAAAAATACAATAATATCGCCCTCCTCCTATCCCCTTGAAAATTAGTGTTTTTCTAGGTTCTTAAGTTCCCAAGTATTATCATCATCATCATCATCATCATCATCATCATCATCATCATCATCTTTATTTATAAAGCACTTTAAAACAACCACAGCTGACACAAAGTGCTGTGCATTGGAATTAAATAATAAAAATACATAAAATATAAATAAAAACCAAATAAAACAAAAAAGTATGTTTTTATAAAAACTAAGAGAAATACTAAAAGAAAAACTGAGTCTTGTTTAGGCCAAAAGCCAAAGAATAAACATGAGTTTTAAGATGTGTTTTTTTTTTCTTTTTTTTAAAGATGTGTTTTAAATGTGGACAGCAAAGGAGCCACTCTACTATGTTATAACAAATATTTTGCTCTGAGAGTGAAGGCTAACTTGTGGTTCTGCTTTCCTCCACGTTTTGTGTTTTATTTTTTATCTTTCTACACCTTTTATTCCTTTTAATTCTTCTCTTTCCCCTCCCCCAGATTATCACAATAGATCCATGGCCTTCCCTAGGCTTGATTCTACCAGAGGTCTCTTCCTGTTACCAGATGCTTGGGTTTCGGTTATCACTTGATAACAATAATAAAATACAACAGCAAATGAATGAAAATGAAATCCAAAATTAATGAATGGAAGAAATAAATTTGACTGAATAAAAATAAATAATGTTCATGATGCTTTTCGATGGTCCAGGTGAGATTTTTGCCTTCAAGCGACAAAGGGGCTAAAGCTGTCCAAAGACATTTCAGTGCGCACTCAACACATGAGCAGTTGTAGAGAGCACAACTGCCTTTAATCTTTTCACTTTGATGTCAGTTGCTTCTCTTTGAAGTTTGTTGCTTCGTGGTTGTGATTCTATCATTTGGACTAAATCTGTCCACAGACAAGTAAACTAACAAACTCCTGTCCTAAATTCAAATAACAACACTGTGATTCTCACGCTGTCACAATTGGAGTATCCAAAGACCAGTTTAGAATATTCGCTGTTGTCCCAAAACTATTAGTAAAATATCAGCGAACCACACCATGATGAAGAAAGGATTAACATGTATACAAACACCTCTGTCATGATTGTTATCATCCCAGTGCCAGTGACTTTTGGTGACTTTCATGCATAATCTTAATTGCCAAAGATTCATTTGTGGTGATACACTTTGTATTTTTAACCACACCTTTTCCAGTTAGGCCAACATGGTGCAGAATTACTATAAGAAAATCTATTTTACTTGTTTTTACAGTAAGATATAATGCCAGGTTGATAAATAGACTATACGACTGTTTTCAGTATAAAATGAATCACCTTGTTAGTGTCTCCTATAGTGCTGCATAGTCTGCAAGGTTCTGCATTGTGCCCTGTAATATTATTTAAATATGACTTATAACTATCAATAATTTTGATCTCTTTTAATAATCTAAACATATTAAGTAGTGTTCCACTATTATCTATGACAGCATAATATGCATCTAAAAACGTGACCATTTTCAAAGGTTATTCTCCCCGAGGAGGTCTGAATCTGTTACATCAGGGAATTAAACAAAGTGTGTACAAAAATGTCGCGGATATCATATTTTTAAACCACAATCTGAGATAAAAATAATTTGAGATAAAATAATGTGTAACAGTTACAGATACAGATCTACAATGTTATGGTGCTGCTAAGGAGTATTAACTTTTTTTTTTTTAAGACATATGATCTGGCATTTGCACAGACTCCATGCTGTGATTGGCTGGCTCTACAGAGTTAATGTGGTTGTAAGAAATTCTAGTCCTCTTTCTATATCTTTCTTGCAATAGTTTTTCAACTACACTTTTCATGTGTATAATCCAAAGTGAAACTATCAGTGACTCCCTAAAGAAATTACTGAAAATGTGTGCAGTTATCGTCCCCTTTTCCTCTGTGGCTCCCTTCCTGTGTGGCTCTTTGAAACAACTATAAACACGTTTGATTTTTGATGTCTGCACCACATCTTAGGAACTACTTCTGAGGGACCATAAACCTGGCCCTTGCAGGAAAGTCTCTCCAGAGACTGTTACAAGTGATATCCTCTTTTAGTCTGTATGGCTGTATAAGCTGTGCAACAGTGTGGCTCATTGATGTATATATGTTTTTTCACCAGTGAAGCCTTATGGCACAAAGGAGTAAGTGAAAGCAGGGTATGGATTTACCTGTTAGTAAAATAGGTTTCAAATTGATTCACTGTTCATTTCAAAAATACAGCAAAATTCTTGCACAGAACACATATGACCATGTTCTAGTGTGAATCCTGCTTCTATCGTTTCACCTCTCAAACTTTAAAGTTTTAAACTCCAAGCTATATATGCATATTAAATAAACTGTCTACCGCAACTACTAGCTGGAGACCACAGGAAAAAAAAATACTATGACCATATGCAATGAGCTTGTGATCTTGCTGCCTTTGTAATCATTGCTTCAAAGATGGGGTCCAGGTTTGTGACTGTCACTTTCAAAGCAACTTTGATGCATCAAAACGGCATCAAGCAATAAGATGGAGTCAGTTTGCAACTGAATGGTATGGAAGCCCGTTTCTGCCACAAAAATAAATAAATTAAAAGAAAATTTAAAAAAATCCCTAACTTGAAATTTCAACTTATTAACTCTAAACTTCAACTTATTTTCTTGAAATTTTGACTTATTTTTTCAAACTTTTGACTTATTAACTCAAAATTTCAACTTATTAACTCAAAATTTTGGAGAGAAGTAACTCGGAATTTCGGGTTAGCTCTGCCAATCAGTAATCTACATGGAATGCGCACTCAAAACCGGATCGCAACAAATTGGCGCTTTCGAGAGTACGTTTGCTGATAGTAGGGCCATGTGATTCAGCTAATAACACAAGGATTTCATCATTTGTGAAGCCATGCTGAAAATAATCAGCAATTTGTGCATTCATAACTGAGTTGGCCATAACATGCAATCTGTTTGTGACAATACAGCAATTAACTGTGATAAATCTGTGAAAACTGCAAATTTGTTGGCATCTACATACATAAGAATTCAAATAAACAAAAACACACATTAATTACTATTAGGGATGCAACGATACCAATTTTTACAAACTGATACGATACCGATACTTGGATCTGAGTTGACTTGCCGATACAGAGTACAAAAACCGATACTTCTACCACACACACACACACACACAAATGCAATGAATTGGAAGACAGGTTTTATTTTATTCTCTGCCGATAAAAAATACAATCTTAATAAAAATGACCACAAAAACATTTCAAGTGAAAAATAAGCACTTCTGTTAAGTCTCCACATTGTAATTTAACAAAATATTACTGAACTATCGGCACTGTCTCGAGCTTTCAGAATAATAAATAAACACTTCTGTTTGGAATAAAATAAATACAAATTAGGTTTGAGAATAAAATAAACTTAAATTTTTGCAGTTTCCATATTGTAAACAAACAAACAAAAGAACAAAAGTATTTGGCATTGACGAACTCCTCAACTCTTGGATCATCAGTCCACTGTGCCGTTAAACCGAGAACTGACATCGCACACACACTGCTTGTCTTTACCTCTTCAGAAAGTTTTGGCACCATTATCTCTCTGATGTATGGGCGGTTGGGAATTTCATATCGCGGCTCGAGTATGCTGAGAAGAATCCTATGTTTTCCACGACTGGCATTGGCTGGTCATCCAGAGCGATAAAATGAGTCAGAGCCTCTGTTATTTAAACTGCCTGTGGATTTTCTCTTGACATTTTTCATCGCTTTTCCAAAACCTGAGCTAAAGTTGGCTGTTCCGGTCCACACTGCTGACATTTTGCTTAGCCTAGCTACAGCAGCATCCAGTTTCTCTTATTTATCTGGAGCCGCCAGTCTCACTCGCCTAACCCTGTTTCTGTTTAGCATGGGATGTCCCCCTAGTGGCCAATCTAAAAAACTACAACAGAAATGACATGCCACCCTCTGATTAATGAAATAAGTTAGTATTGGTTCATGGTATCGGTTAACTTTTACGAATATGAGTACACACACATTTTACAGTATCGACACCGATACCCGATACCAGTATCGGTATCGGTGCATCCCTAATTACTATCATTATTAAATGATACATAATAATTACATTCAGAATCCAGCCAGAACCTCATATATTTTAAACAGAAATTCTACAAATTACAAACTGTACAAATTGTATGACTATTCTACAAATAGTCATACAATTTCCTGATTAATTGCAATGTGTTGGCAATCTGTGTTTATACATTATATGGCTATTATTTCCAAACCTTGTTTGTGTGAGAGCGATTGCAGTGAGTCCTATTTGAACCATAAGTGTTGAGGCATGTTGCAAGTGCCCCATAAATGAAGTTGGATGCCCAGAGGTTGAGGATGTTATATACTCAGCCTCTGGCTGAACAGTTGAGTATCACAACTACTACAACTACTTGCAGTTGCTCTGACAACAACAACAAAACATTGAAACACTGATCCTTCCTACTCGCAAGCAGGTTGCCATCCTATTTTCACTCTTGTGTGACTGAGCCATTAAAAAAATAACACACACACACACACACACACACACAGATATGCTGACTCGTGTATATCTGTAACCCCCACATACTGTAGTTTTGGAGCCTCTAATAAATCTCCTAGTACACTGGGGCTGGGTTTTGCTGTTAGGCACACCCAAAGGCACAGTCGATCTGTTTTTTTTTTCTTTTTTGATGTGTGTAGGCTGTTGCAAACATGTCACTGCAGATGTAATCCAGATAATTTGTGTGTGTTAGTATGATGAATGGTAGCATGCATGCGGCTTTGATTAACTGCCACTGAGGTCAGATTGCAGTGGTCAGCCAAAAGGCCAAAAGCTGTTTGAGCTGTCAAAAAGGCATCCACTAAACACTGGCACACATGCAGACACACACAACGAGGAAATGTTCTAATTTCTGTTTAGAGCAGGACTTAAATAATTTCCTACAGCTCTCTTTATATGTGCAAAGTTTTTATACATTAGCTTTCTGTAGATTTAAGGGTGACAGCTTTTACTGGTGGGTCCAAATCACTGGGCAATAAATGAAAAATCATTATGAACAATAATAATTTCCTAAAATAATAAGTGAAGCTTACAGTGAGGCTGCAAGTATGCTTTTTTTTGTGTGCTCTAGCTTTGCAGATGCTGCAGAAAACTCATCTATTTTGTTTTCACTAATAAACATTTTGAAAATGTAAAGGTCAAAGCTCTGTCTACTTTTTTCTTAGAATGCTTTTGGAAAAGACAGACAAAAAGAAAATCAGCAAGAACCAAGACCTTATTTTAAGGATGAGGCAGATTCGGAGAGCCGAGACCATGAAATGAGCAAGAGAAGATTTAAAAAGGTTAACCTCTATCTCGCTGCACTTATCTCTCCACTCAGTCCATTTCATTCTTTCTTTCAACAGTCCTGTCGTACGTCTGATGGCTTAGACCCCTGCCAGTATAATGAAAGTGGAAAGTGTTCCTTTTACCCCCCATTTACTAGAAGGACAGTAACTTATATTTCACATGTGAGTACTCGCCACTGATTTATCATCATGTATGTCTTATCAAGCAGGTATAAATTTAGCTTGTAAAGCTGTCACATTAATGAATGACTGGAAACTATGAATTAAACCAAACTGAAAAGCTTCACTTAAAGTCAAACTGATTCATGTAAAAAATGAAACTATGGCAGTGATTTAAATTTCAGGCGCTGTTGCCATGCTAACCCTTAAATATCCATGTAGAGACACTGCGGAGGGGCGTGGTTTGCAGTGCCGCTTCAGGGAAGGCCGACGCACCTGAGCGGCATCCGCAATCAAAAGTCTGTGCTGACTGTGCTGCTCCCCAAAGGAGGGCCGCGGAGCAAATGCCATGCCCACCACCAGCCCACCCACCTGCTCAGCTCGAGCCGGAGGTCAGTGCGAAGAGTACGTGGGAGGAACCTGCCATGACATTGCTGGAGATTTAGGCGCGCGACAGAACTCACCAGCCGGAGTTGGGTGAGGAGGCGCCTGAGGGAATTCGCCAGCCGCAGGTGGAGCTGGAGGTTATGGGGCGCGAGGCACCTCGCCAATCGGAGGGGGAGGAGGAGGCGCGCGACAGTACTGTGAAGCCGGAGGTCAGCGTGCTGGCCAAACCGGCCTCCAACCGGCCTTGTAACAGAGCGTTGAAGTGCTGCGTGGTCCTGCGCGCCAGGCGCCTGCCCAGCCACCTGTGAGCCCCGGGTCACGAACCACACCCGCCACCAGCGTTGGGAAGGTTACTTTTAAAATGTATTCCACTACAGATTACAGAATACATGCCCCAAAATGTATTTTGTAACGTATTCTGAATACTTTGGATTAATTAATATATTATCATGCTTTTTACAACTACACGAATGTACTATTGCTGTGTGATTTATTAGTATTACTGAAGGTTACTCGCCGTACCAATACCAACTAGATGTTTAAATCTTAATATAAATGAGTAACAGTAGGTGGACATTAGGTAAGGCTGCACTTTTTGCAGCAATCTCATATAGAAAACTATTCCGCGCGTATATAAAACAGGTCCCCGGCTCTGAACCGTAGTAAAGGGACCTCTGGCCAATACGTCGTGTTCTGTGTCGGGCTGGTAGCCGAAAACTAGCTTTACTTTGTTGTCTTGGTCAACCGGAGAGAGGCGTTGAAAGGCTGCTTCAACAGAACTTATTGTTTCGGAGGAAAACACGAACACAGCGTACAGTGGAGTCTTAATAGCGTACTTACAACTGGGCTCGTCAGGCACTCTTTTTGGCTGCAGTGGTTATTAATATATTTACATGCTTCCATCTCCCGTTTCTGCTCGGTGACAGCTCGTACTTTGCTTTGTACTTTGACTCTCCTTTTTCTCCCTCCCTCGCTCACAGACACATAACGGGTATGGCAGTCCATTCTCCCTGCAGCACAGACTACACTGCCCATGAGGCTACATTCTTTAGGGCGATACCTGTAACACTCTGCCTATTGCCTTCATATTAAATCATTTTAAAACATATTCCTTCATGCCATTATGAGACATGAGATTGAGACACGGGCATTTAGCCTCTTAATGCGTGTTTTGTTTGGGTTTCCACCGGCGTGGAATTACCAAAAATAGAGAGGGCATAGCCTAACATATGAAACAGGAAAATACTGCCGTGTAATCCATTTATTTCCACAAAGTAACTGTATTCTGAACACCACCTTTTTAAACGGTAACTGTAACAGAATACAGTTACTCATATTTTGTATTTTAAATACGTAACGGCGGCCCATGTATTCCGTTACTCCCCAACACTGCCCGCCACATAGACATATACTGAAAATTAACTAATATGATGAAAGAGACAATCGGCATCTTCTTGCAGGTCACCTATGTGTAGAAACATTACATCCTATTCTTTCCTAAGCCTCATTTGATCTCATGCTCCAGCAGAACCACTGTCTTTAAAATCAATCAACCTTGGAAAAATGTTTTTAAGGCATTTTATTCATCTTCCTAGTGAAGACAGATATAAAAACATTTTTACGGCCACAATTCTCTTTCACTTTGTCACTTTGTCTCCTCTCATATTTTCTCATCTCACTGTACTTCTTTATGATACCCTTTCTATTTCAGCAGTGCCGACTAAACTTCACTAGGTCTACCTTTTTCACCAGCTGTTTTTGTTCTACACTTTTATTCCACCGGTTTGTTTGTCTTTTGTCTCACTTTCTCTCAACCCACCTAATGTACCTCTTTTAGGACTAGTATTAGTATTTTTCCTTTGTCCTATATTATTTGCTGGAAGCCTCTGATGACTGTTTCATTTCTTACTGAGAGTCCTCAGGGACATGAATTTTTAGTTTTTGCAAAAAATAAATAAATAAATCACCCGACAGCGTGGGAGTTTGGGCCTCCCTGTCAGAAGTGAACCCTCACCAACACCAACATCACCACCAGAAAAGGGATTGTTGCCTCAAGTCAACAATGTGCTACAAGAATACCAAAATTACATGATTTTCAGGATATACACTCCTGTGAAAATGTTACGAGCCACTGCCTGCTGCATGTTTTGCTCAGAAAATGCGAAATGCAGTGATTTATTGAAGCATGTGCAAACATACATGGAAATACAATATGCAAGGTAGAAACAAGGTGTGTACAGTTCTAACATGAACAGAGGTGGACATCATATTTCTGGCATTCAAATTTTGGACTACTATTTCATCCGGGTACTCCATTAGAATGTCTCAAAGTACTGTCCATGCTCCTGAGACACATGCACACAAGCATGCATGTGGACAGATATGAACACCTACATAAACACATATCCAATATTTTTGACCCTGAACTGACCTCTTGACTCCTAAATGTTCCTCAGACCAGATTCTGGGCAAAAACAGAACATCCTCATTGTCCAATCATGTTCTTTCTTCCTAAAGGTTTTTTGTCCATTTCCTGGAAGTTAGTACAAGTTCACGTGAGTGGAAGGTTTGACTATTTATATATTCCATCCATCCTTTTCTGTTTATCTAATACCCCAGCAGTCAGTGGTCTTGAAATGTTAATATATACAGGTTCTCCTGGGGACTTAAATCCCTGCTCCAACACACCCGATTAAGATAATGAACTGGATATTAAACATTGCAGCAGCCAGGAACAGCAATGGCGCCATACCCCCCTCCTGCAATGGAGCAGACCTTGTTTTGTTTTGCTATATCAGGATTCTTTGCACCATCTGAAGACATGCAGGAGAGGTTAACTTTCCTAATTATGAATGTCAGCATTAATGGTTATCGCTCTCTGTGTCCACCGTGTATTTCACTGTTTCAGGGTGTAGATCTCTTCCCCAGTGGATTCAATTGCAGCTGCCTAAACCCCTTAAGAGCATAAACAATAGCACTAATGGATGGAGGGGTTTCTGTAAGTGACCTGTCTGATCCTTCCTTTATTTAAACATCAGTGTATGTGAAAGAAGTGCGTACCACGACATTCATGCAATCATCCATTAAGCAGTGCTTTTACCTTTGGACAAAACACAAGCTACATTTCAATATATGTGCAGGTGATTTGCATAGGCGGTTGATGGCTCCATAAATAGAAATTTGACCCCAGAGGTCCACAGAGAGCCTAAGTCGATTTACGTTGCATATATATTTTTCTCTTTCTGACTTGAGTATGAGACCAGAAACCTGGTAAAATCATATGTCACATGTCTATGACTATAAACAAGAATGGAAAATGTGGCAAAACCTCAATATTCAATATTTTAGTTATATTAACAGTGTTATTGTCTTTGCACCTTCCCTTAGCTGGTATCTGAATCAATATATAAAGTGTTTTATTTCACAATAAACTGAAATATTCTAAAAACGATGCCTACGTTTGCCACAGCAAACATATTTCCATTAAATCTTAACCATGCACACCCAAATCGGTATTTATTGATCATTTTAAAAATGCTTTCATGATTCACTTTCAATACCAAAATGGCATGATGAGCTCATGATATTCAGATTTGCCTTTGCAGACCTGTCTCCTTTCAATTTGTCCTCTAAATAGTCAAGCACGGGTACATGCGCTGCCTGCTGATTAAAAGATTTCAAACAGAACTAGACATGACTACAGAACAACAAGTGGGTGGATGCTTTGAAGAAAACACTGAAACAAATGATACTTTCTGCTAATAAAGTCTGTATTTTTGTACGGAAACTGTGCAGACAGTTGTGATGTAAGAACAAGAAAATGAGGGCAGATTTCCCATTTTGTCTCATGTATTAAAATCAGTACATACCGCTTGATGTGCTGTGTTAAATCTAATCCAGTACTTGTGAAACCTAATAGAGCTTTCTTGTCGATTTTTGCTTTACAAAGCTGCTACATTTTCTGTTGTTTTTGCATTGTCAAAATGATGACAGTGCTACTTATCTATAACCCCGAGGTCATTGTGCTTTGTACATTTAAATATCTGAAAACTTCTAATACTCTGCTCCCTCGTGAATTTCGGTGGTCTGACAAAATAGGAACAACTTTAATGCAGTTTAGTACATCATTAAATCCCACTGTGACATCATTAATAAACATAAAGTAAATGAGACTGTAGGAGAAACAACCTGATGACAAGAGGGCAGCTCACTTGGACCTTCCTCTTGGTTTCAGAGCAGAACTGGTAGAATTAGTATTTTGTCCAATCATCATTTGTGACTTCTGAGTAGAAGTTGGCGTATTCTCACGTGCCTGGCTATCCCCATGTAGCTTGCAGTTATTGGTGGTAGCACTCCGTCTCCGGGCTAGTGAAGAAGTCGTCCACAAAGATGGCTGTGAAAACATGGTGCTGGCCATGATAAGACTATCTGGCGAGGGGGCATGCATCAGGGGTCACTGTTGACCTTCAGCATTGTATTTCCTTGGTATAGCACCATGACATGTATGCATCCCTGGTAAACAACTTTAATCCCCTCTTTCAATTCACATGGCTTGTTTTTGATGTCCTATCTCATGTTTCAAGCTTTTCTGTTTGACCTGTCACACGTATTTCTTCATTCCTAGCTTTTCTCTCTGGATCAGAACTCACTGGGCCGTGCACTACTGAGCAGCATTATGTGTTATTAAGAGCAAAGATGTTGTTAATAAGCCATAGTCAAACAAACTTGACTATGGCTTATTAACAAATTGGATGCATAAATTGGCTTATCATCACTTGCAATAGTGAATGGGGTGTTCAAATGCTGTGTTATCTATTTTCAAGACCAGTTTTATAAATGCTATGGAAACAACACTTATCTTAACCTTGAGCACAATTTTTCATCTGTATAATGTTAACATTTAATCAACTTCAGATTCTTAGTTTCAGTGTTATGAATGTTGGTGTGGGAGTAGTGGGGGATCACAACTGTATGTCATGAATTCTGTAGAAGTCACTCAGGTGAGCGAAAAAATGTTTCTAGCACTGAAAATGCTACGTCCAAGTGATCCGAATCAACTTTTTGGGGTACCAAATACAGTAACCCAGACTTTTGTGTTTTTAGAAAAGTACTCCTTCACCTTTGTTCAAAGTACACCTTTATTCTATTTTTAAAAGAACAATGTGGCTTGGAACAAGCACTCTTCCCATGCATAAAATACAAGCACACACCAAATTGCATCATAAAATATTAAATTAGTTTTAACAGGCTTCTATGACTATTACTCGCCCTATTGCCATACACTATATGTAGAAACTACCACCCATGGCAGTAAACAAGTAATTAAAGGTAAAAACTATATTAAGAAATCTAATTATCAGATGATATGATGAAATTCAAGAGCTCCAAATGGCTTCCTTCGTTTGTTTCTCTGCACTATATTGTTTACTGGAACACACCATGATGTCCACGATGATAGAAATTCTCATTACCCAACAAATATGTAAATAATGTTACTGAACACAGCAATTTATCTAGATTTGTTGCAGCGTATGTGCTGACAATATACCACCTAGTTAGTTAAAGGGGGGGGGGGGGGGGGGGGGGGGCACAGGCTAACTGACTTATTAAAGAAGATGCTTATAAAACTGTTGAAGCAAAGCAAAGTCAACTGAAAAGGTTTAACATTGTCTGACCAAATACTGGATACTGGATTTTTTTTAAACTGTTAATATAGTATCATATATTAGGTAAAAACTGACCAAAAACGTCATTCAAATAAATATAATGTAAATGTGTTAAAACAATAAAAAGTGATTTTTCTGAGCTCCTGGTTCCAGGAACTGATAAACTGGTACTCCATCACATTTTAGTTTGTGTGCCATATATGTTCAATAATTTAGACTGCTTCTGAAAGTAAAACATTACTTTGGCGAAATTTTAAATATTTAAGGCAATTTTTCCAGGGAGGTTCTCACAGGAGCATACAAACTACACATTATGGCCATCAATTCATATCAAAGATATATTACATTTGCAACAGCAAATACCATCTGTTTATGTTCATTTGAGAAGGCTAAGTTTTTAGTACAAAAATGAGCCTGTATGTTCTTGACCATGACCATGGAGCATGCCCACAAGCAACACAGATATAAATAGATGGCAGAGTAACTGAGTTCACAGATATCCAATCAATATCCCAATAGCCCCTCAGACTCCTGATCAGTTTGAAGCTTCTTCTGAAAGATTTGTCCAAAAGCCACACCATGATCAGCCCTCCTATAAATAACCCTTTAAAGCCTCAAAGAAAATGCACTATATAGCAATGCCTATATTTTCTAGCAACTCAATATCACGGCAAAGCTTGTAATGAACACGCCGGTCCACCGTGTCCATTTCACACTTTGCTTCTCCAAAAAAATGTACACGAAGTTGCAGTAAGCTGCATTAACAGCAGAGGGAGCAGATATTTTATTTCAAGCTAACATGAAAATAATCATGGGAAAGTGTATAAACAGACATTATTAACACATTTACATGTATATAAATATTATCCGCCAACTTAATCGTTTCCAGCGATTAAGGACCCTAGAGTGTACTTAATGCGGTTTTTGCTTACTACTGACTTTGTGGCTTTAAATATATTATCTCCCCCTGCTGGTAATCGATTTTCAGCTGCTAAATCCCTCAAATTAAAGTCTGCACTTCAGCTACAACCCTCTGTGTTGGCACATAGATGCTACACTATAAAAATGACTTTCTTCGGGAGAAATAGGAATTTGTTTTATGTATTAAAGTCAAAAGGATTATTCTCTGTTTTTTCTGGCCAAATACTCTTGGTGCAGCCTAGATCTCGGCTTAAGACCAGAGGTGACTGTGCGTTTGCCCTGGTTGCACCCAACCTGTGGAACAACCTTCCCATTGCTATTCGCGTGTCTGACTCCATCCAATTATTTAAATCACGATTAAAAACTCACTTATTTAATCTTTCTTTTCCGGTTAGTTAATGCCTGTATTTTATACTTAATTCCAATTTTATCTTTCTATACATCTTCTTCTACTTAAAACCTGTGTTTTTAGCAAGTTTGATTTGATATTCACTTTTATTTTTGTATAATTAGTGCCATTGACCTGTTAGCATATTCAGCAGTTTGTTAATGGTCTTATTTTAAATGTGCTATATAAATAAAGTTATATTTTATTGTATTGTATTGTATTTCTTGTTTCTAATTGCAACAAAAGCAAATACAAAAAAGGTGTTGTGTTCTGGACTATTCAAGAACACAGAACTGTGGCTAACCATTAAAATAAAATAAACACAGCTAATCATAGTAAGCAAGGTCAGCAAGATGCATCCACACACTGCTTGGGTGTAACACTCACACACAGATACTTAGAGTTAACACAGAAATGAAAATATTAGAATTTCTCTCACCCAGAATGGAGTACAGGTCGTTTTACTGTAACTTCTTGACCTTTGTTGTCATGAGGTTGCCAAGCAACAAGAACAGACCACAGGAAGTCATTGCTCCCAGGCATGTAGCCGTCCATAAAACGTGTGTTTATTTTAGACTTTTGATTTTTTTCATTTTTAAACAAATGGCACATGCGGAAGAGCATATTAAGAACAAAGCTGCGGGTACCTTTGGACAGTGGTAGGTTTTGCTTTTGGCAGGCAGAATTAATATGTGCCTGCTGTTCCACTGTTTTTCTTTCTTTCTTTTTTACACACAGCCTAGTTCATAAATCAGAGGCCTTCCTCCACTTCTTTTGGAATGTTAATATGGAGTGTTGGTGCTGCAGAGAACAAAGGTGAGAGGATCATGTCTGCTTAGGTAATCCTGTTGGTGTCAAACAGGCTAAGCTTTTATTTTCTGAAGTCAAGAGGAGACAAGAAGGAGCGAGTCAGATGGACAGACTTCCTCACAAGAAGCAAAGATAGACAGGTAGATCATTATGCTCATCGTTAGAGAGGCATGCCAAGTGATGGGCAAAGGCACGGATTGAACTAGGGAGAGGAAAATGAGCAGAATATTAAAATCCTCATAACAAGACAGATACTGTGGTATTATCTGTATGGGGAGATGGCAAGGTGAGGGTAGATGACACAGAGATATATAATAACAGATGGCATAAAATAGAAATATACAAAGAAAGACATGTTAAAAAGGAAAGAAACAGAGTATGTAGCAGTCATTGGACTTAATTACATCTATTGCTCAGCTTAGAAAGATCTAATTCATGTTTCTTCTAACATCAGCTACATTAATTGGAAGCAATATCTGAGCTATTGTGCCCTTCCCCAGTGTCATTCAGCCTTCATTACAGCCACTTTGATACTGAAATGAAGCAGCCTTCAGCCGAATTGTGGCCATTATACCACAGAGGCTTGCTGCTATTCAACCAAAATTACACAGTAAAGTTCCTTTTGGATTTAGCTCACTCGGTCTGGATGGGTAGTTTTTTGTTTTGTTTTTTAAATTTTGAACATGTTTGTATGTGTCTCTCTGAGTGGAGATGCATTTGCACATAGGGATGTGCATCAGTGAGCTCAGATGCTGGCGTGTGATAGCACATTTGTATATATTCTAGTGCCTTCATGCAGATTTGATTATGGCTGCTCCTGTCATACAGTATGCGTTTAAGTGAACACAAAGCAAAGCATTAACGGATACGAAGGACAGACATTTAAATCAGAGAGCAAGGACCCCGAGGCTATGAAAATTTAAAACACATCTACTAGAAAATTGTAGTAGACACTGTAGAAAATACACACAGTTGTGCAGAGACGCTCAAAATTCACATGCACGTTTCTACTTACTGGCAATTACAAGGAGCTAAACACACACTAATACACTTGTCTGTGGGAAACACACGTTCAGGTGCACATGTTAACCTTGGCTAGAGAGTTAGAGTAAGAATCCTTGAGTGAAATCCTAATCTTATCAACTCATAACACCTTCAGCTGGCAAGCAAGTACAAAAAGAGAGCAGATTTAGTCTTCTGTTGAACAGATACATACACACCCCTAGCAGTGTTGTAGCTGCAGTATATGTGGACATATGTGGACAACTGGCACACGGCATCGCTTAAAGCTGTGTTGTTTTTTCCTCTATATAGCTATGTTAAAAAAAAATAAAACAACACTAAAAGGCATCACATTTATACTGATCTATAATCTATCCTGCTAATTTATGATGTTGTCTCTTGTTCATGTTCACTCTCATCTGCATCAGTAGAAGATCTACAGCCAGCTTTTGGGCTTTTATGCATCATCTGCCGTAACAGGTCTGCTAAGTGATTTTTAAATTCTGAAACAGTGAAACAAGACCAGGGATCAGCAGCAATTTAGTTTGCGCCTTTGTTTTATGGTTATTCACTATAATAGAAAAAAAAAAAACGTGTGCAGTGCAGTGAGACTAATATGGATTTCTTTTGAATTGGAGTCATAAAAGTCTGGCTTAGTGCAACTGCTGTGTGTGAATAATTTATAGATGCTGGAAAATCCACCAAAGTTATAAAATGCTGCATGAAAAAGGATTTTATTATTTGACGTAGAAATGATTGAATTTGATTGGAAACTCTTCCCAACGACTCTTTGAGACCCAAGAAGAGTGCTGCTAATTTCGGAATTGACGGGACAGGTTAGCCTCTGTTGCTGCGCCCTACGTAACGAACCTCCACACACGCTCACGAGCACATTTGCCTTTCTTCAGAATCTGTTGCAGTGAGTGACATCGTTAATCCACTTTTCTCCGCGCTACACCTTCTTCTTCTTCTTCTTCTCTATTTTGTCATCTTCCTTCCTCCTTTTCAATTTGCTAACATCTCTACTATACCAAATGCCTGTTCATTAAAGAAATTCAGTTTAGCGTCATAATATAAGCCCTCCACCTCAAGTCTGTAAGTTAGCCTTTAGGTTTTTAAGAGATCCTCTCCCATTTTATAATTTCAAATATGCATTGCCTTATGTTAATATACAGCAAACCTCTTGTCCAACCCTGTCAGACTGCTCGCTAACCAATCTTCACACCCCAAACGAAAAAAGCGTGCTCCAGCTAAAATTTACAACCCCGTGCACCTTAAGCTTGTATGTTTATTGCCTGAAATGGCAGGATGAAATCAAATTCATTACAAGGCAGTACATCATTCGGAGCTGCCTGCCAAAGGCTTTATGTTCACGCCGCAGCTTCCCACCATGGAAATACTGAGCAATAGGTAACACGGTGTCTGTTTGCTTAGCGCATTAATTTCTGAGGGCTCCATGTAATACAAGTGTCAGACGAGGGCTGTTAGCAGGGGTTTGTAAATATTTTCAGCTTGGGACTGAAATGTAGTCTCTCCCTGTAGTTTCCCAAGCTCATTAAAACATATTGTTTTTCTTGCCTGTTTCCCAATTTGGATCTAGACCTGGAGCAGCGTCAGCCAGGCCAGCATTGAATGTGTAGCACATTATGAGTTATGAGATGCGGCACGGTGCGGGTTTAAGATTAAATTCCCTATATTATCTCCCTCCCTCTCTCTTTCTCTCTCTTTTTTTCTTGTCTGTGACAAGAAGCCTTTCCGGCCAGGAAGCAAAACTTGTGTATGTCAAGCGCTTGTGTTTTTTTTCCCCCCCTCTTCATTTATTTCCATCTCAGTCCGTATGGGATCCTATTCACTGCTTTCATCCCTCTCCTAAACCTACACCTCTTCTCCTCCCCATCCTTCTATATTATGCATCATCTCGACCGCCTTCCTTCTCGTCCTGCTCCAGTGCTCTAGATGTTCACACTGAACTGTTTAGAATAGGATTTTTGCTCCTGTCAGATTTACTAAAAAAATCGCTCTTCACTTCCTTCACCTTCCACCTTTCTTGACTTCATCTCTCCTAGTTTTGCCATCCTTCTTGCCTTTATTTCTGCTTCCACAATACACTTATCTTATAAAGCTCCATCTTCATGCATTCTGTCCTCCTGTGTCTGCTCCCCTTCTCTCTCGTTTTACTAGGCTCCCACGGCCCCCACCTCACCCGCAATAAGAGTGACAAGATAAGAGATTGCATTTCCCCGCTCGGCAGTCCGAGCTTGAAGAGGGTGTCATGTTTAAGGGGGGGGACTACCTGACATCACACATCAAACCTTTGTAACATTTCAATGGGCTTCCTATTTCTTTCCGCCACATCTTGTCAGGCATCAGCCTATTATTGACAGATTGTGGATTAGAGAAGTGGAGGAGGGGGGGGGGGACCCAGTGCTTTCTGCAGATTGCTGCTATCTGTGTTTGCTGCTATCTACATTAGAGAGAGCTATGGGACAAATGCTCGAGGAGGCAATATGATTTGCTTTGCTTTGCTTGGATAGCAGTGTATAAGCAATGTCAGGTTGTTGTACTGTGCAGACTTGACATAGGCATGCAGAGAGGTAGGGCTAAAGGGGCAAAGACGATAGATGAGGATGGATGGATTTAATCAGAGCATGATAAAAAAAATCTGATGTGTGAAAGACAGAATGAGATTGACTTTAAGTAACTTGTAAACTGATAAACTGGTATATCTGACGGCTTTTACAAATACAGCTCAGTTAACTCAGTTGCGCTTGAACTTTTGGCTATAATGCATTGTCTTTGTTAAACTGACTGTAAGAGGTCAAAGGAGCTTGCAAAGAAAAGCGTCTTTGAACAGAGGCAGTGGTTTACGACACCAACTCTCTGCCATCTATAATCCAGTTTTGAGTTCCCTTCCCAGACGCCTTAACGCCCACTCACATCCTGGGCCATCTGACCTCAGGAATTCGCATGATAAGGTGGGGCCAGGTTTCACAATGAACTCACCCGAAACTCTGGCTGATTGGGACCCACACCCAGTTTCACACCTTGGCTCAGGCGATTAGAGGATCATCAGGGGGTCCTTTTGTCCCTCTGTGGGGGGACACTCCCACTAGGTTTATATCTGGGACTCTCCACCATTTGACCGTAGAACTGAAGAAGCTTCTCGGATGAGAGGTGAAACGTCTTCAAGTAACTTAAAGAAGTCCAGACACTTTTCTTTGCAAGCTCCTTTGACTACGATGACCTGGATGACTGAGAACCTTCAGAGACATACTGACTGTAAGAGGTTTACACGAAATCTACTGGATGGATTGAGAGTAAAATAACTTACCCTTCTAACTGTGCCCCTGAGCTTCATCCATCTCCAAGCAGGTCTGATGTACAGTTCATGAAGGCTGTCCAAATTAGGGAAGAGTCACAACAAGAAGTGCTCTAAGGAAATGATCACATTGGAAGTTTGTTTCTACCATCTAAAATTACCCATGAAAGCCGCTTTAAAAACTGCTTGATTGTGGTGCTGAGGTCCCTTAGCTTTAAAACATAACTACAGGTTAGCACACATCCCGAAAGAGGAAAGTCTCAAATTAGAATGTCAATATAAAGCACAGAGATAGCAGGAGGCCAGACTATACAAACACAGACGAACTGTTCCCGTCTGGTCTCTTGTGATCTGGATCTAAGATGTCTAGAATAAGGCAAAGAAAGAAAGGGAGAGAGAGGTTTCAGAAAAGCTTGTCAACCACTACAGAAAAGAAAAAATATGTTTTTATGGCGTCTCTTATTAAAAAAGCAATCTGCATCTGACACTGTTGATGCAAAAAAGTCTGGATTAAACTCTGGAGTTTATCTGCGTAGTGCAGACAAACCGCTTGTTTGCCGATGAAACAAGCGGTTTGTCTGCACTACGCCCAAATGAACATCTGAACCCAGTATTAGCCAGGGTGGATCATCTCGCATGTGGGCTGGCTTGCTTGAGTCCAGGGATTTGCTAATGTGCTCTGGCATAAAACACAATCATCCTAAAAAAAGAAAAAGAAGACAACTGAAATGTTAGCCAATGCCGATTGTAAAAGTTGAGGAAAGAAAAATGAGAGAATCTGGTTGGCAGGTGGATTTGAAAAATTCAGAGAGAAAATGATAAAAATTAGGAAGGAATGCGAGGACTGACCGATCACCAGGAGAGGAAGAAACACCAGTAGGTAAGTTTAGCAGGAAAATAGGCATGCAGGATCTGGAGCGTGAATCTTCATGTAGAAGGAGAGAATGAAATTTGTTAACTATAAATGAGTTTACCTTAGATAAATAATTGACCAGTATTCATAAAGTAATCATAAATGCCAACATGTACATTTTAGACAGTGAAGACTTTACCATGTCTTTGCTGTCAATTCTAGACCTTGAGTTTGTGTCTTATGTGTATCTGCCACTGGCCAAATCCCCTTTAAATATACTGCGATCTGTTCATACCATTATCCATTCAACAGATCAGGAAGTAGTAAATGTCTAGTCGCAGGTGTCACAGCTTGGCCTAGATCTGCTTGAGTTTGGCCCAACGGAAAACTTCCCCCCACCATATCCCAAAATAGGACTGTGACTGCTATCATCCCCAAGAGACCAGTGGAAGCCATCAAAACACATCAGAGTTAAAATGCTTGAAGTGTCCAAAGAGTTTAATATCTAGGCAGGGCATCAGTGGGCACTGCCAATGGTGCCTCTCAGTCAGAGCCAGAATGGTGGAGATGAGAGATGGTTCACGACTGCAGTTTCACTAAATGATTGAATTTTGAAGGCAGAGTGGTGACACTGTGCAGAGAGATTGCACTGGAACAGCATCAGTCACAGTGCAGATGACAGAGTGGATGCTTGGTAAACAGCTAGACCGAGGACATTTTGGGGGGTGGGGTGTAAAGTATAGAGGTAGGTGCGAAGGCAGAGGGAAGATGGATGGCTAGATGGTAGAAAGGGGGGTAATGTGAAAGCAGGAAAGAAGGAGGCAAGGGAATGAGGACAGATTGAAGAAATATAGGGATGTTTAGTGAATGAAAAGAGGTTGAAAAAGATGGCATGAAGGAGAAGTAAACACAGAAAGGAAAACTGGTTCAGAGAGTGTGGGCCTGCTATTTGTCACAATCTCAGTTGCCACAATCACACTCTGGTATGAACGTAACTGTGACTGGAGTGGAATGAGAGTGGAAACAAGCTGCACAGCCTGTCCTCAGATTTTTAGTTGAGACCAGTGTAATATTAATACAGTCGGGCCATCTGGGGACATCAAAGAAGCTAACTCCTGATGAAGAATGATTCATAAAAAATGGAACTTAAATAAAACCATAGTTGATTTATTTTAAATTATTTTTGTCTGTAACAGAGAGGACAATTAATAAAGCATTTTAAGAATAATTCAACAATGAGTAGATCCATTAATTATGATTTCTTACCTGAAGAAAAACTCACTCAGCTTCTCATTCCCACCTGAATCCAACTTGTAAAACTTTTTTAAACACAAATGTCCTCTAAATGCCTTGAAATAAATGATTCTTTATTTTTGTGATCCACTCGACTTTTAGAGGTTCTTTGCTCAGCTGAGCTACTGCTTCTTCTTCTTCTAATAGTTGTTTCCTTACATTTCACCCTCTCCCCCTTTTTTCTTTGCCACAGGTTGTACACGTCCTTTTCGGCGTCATATGTTAAGCTAGGACACACCGACTGTCTAATCCCTGGTCTCTGTAATTGGATCTGATGGAGCATGCCCAGATGAGAGGTGATATCTCCAAGGTTATATTGTGACGGGTGCTTCCCTTATGTTTATGTTGTCTGTCATTATCCTTTAGGTAAGAGGGGCATTTCTTGGAACCAATGCTGTTAGACACCTGGACAATATCATGACCTTAAAGTTAGCTTTTAAGAGCAAAGTTTGAAGGAGGAATTAACGTAACATCATAAAACAATGACCATGACTGTATGATTTCTCTAAACGAATTGAGCACACTGTTAAAGCAGTCCATAAAGTCGATCCAAGCTCATCTCAGTGCCACATCAGCTGATAACCTTGTGCACATCCTATTGACAAATGCTGCATGGGGCACAGTCTAGCCTCAAAACAGCTACAGCTGACTCTGCAAGCCCCTCTGCAAAACTACCTCTACCACAGTTTGTATTGAGGCCTGCTCTGCCCTGTACAAGGGGTCTTGCTGCCTTTTAGTGCATTCCTTTTATGCTAAGGGTTGGTAGATCCCAAATCAGAGCTAAACAGTCAAATATAAAATTACAGTAGATGAACTCATGCTCCTGTTTTAAATAAAGTGGTCCTGACAGAACTATAAACATAACATTTAAGCCAGAAATAAAAAGCTCCACTGTTGCTTCTCATCATTCTCTTTCACTATAGATCTTCTGACACCTTTTATTCACTGGTATATATGCTATCTAAATCAAGATGTATCTACAGGGACAGGAATATAAAAGAGTTAACAGAAGAGGTTAACTTGGAAGCGGTATTACCCTGTCATAAACAATATCATCTTCATATTTTTACACACCCACGCAATATAATCCATAAACCTCTTTATTATAATTATTAGTACTGTAGATTCAGACCTAAAATAAAGCACAAAACATTTTAAGGCTTAAAATAAAATTTAAACCTGAAATACCCTGACCAGTTTTTGCCCTTTAACTGTAAGTTTCGGTCTGGGATGCTAGAAGCCACTGCAGAACCTCCTGCAGGTGTCATGGGTCTAATTTAACACAACATGTGAAGGGAAGTGCCAGCCTTATAACCCTGGTGTGTAGGAGCTTAAGTGTGGGATTTAACACACTCAGTGCTGTAACATTCAGATAAGACGCCTGGTGAATAGTGCTTCCTGATGGTCTTGTGGATTTATAGTGGCTGTGTGATGTCCTCTATAGTCACCATCTGGGAGTAAGTACATCATTCCCTGAAAATCTGAATTAGGATTCAGTATGTGAAGGCAGTGTTAGGATGATTGCACAAAGGATTGTAACATTAAATCCTTTGTGTTCCATGTACTCTGGCTTTTCTCTCTTTTCTAGCCCCCCAAAAATGATTAACATAGTGTAATATTTTATATTTTCAAATGATTTATTCATGATAATAATCTTACAAGGGCTCTGGTGTCGAATGTAATCATTTCTTTAGAAGATCTGTCAGAGTGACTCTCCAAAGTTTTTCACTGACTGCACAACTTCAAGTATATGAGATGCACAAAAATAAGACTTGGCATTGTCTTTCACAACCTGTTTAACAATAACACAGGGGAAATTTAGCAGGTGCTCATATCCAGAATGATTTACAATATGTGGAGCAGTTCAGCAGCAGAGTAGCAGCAGTTTGGATTAAGGCGAGCAGGTGGTAAAGGAGGAGTGCTAGGGCCCAATACAGATGCAGCTGAATAACTAAAACCTGTCGAATACGTGGTGCTTAGTAACAAAATAGTGCACACGCATGAAAAGCCAATATCTTTTATTTTACAGGAAGACCTGTGACTTTAGTAGGCACATTTTATGTTTATTACTCCTATTATTGTTGCAGTCGATAATTAATATTGTGCAATCCATCATCTCTCCTCTGGTTTTTACTATCTTTCAAGCTATAGAAACGAATAAAGCAGGAAATACCTCGAAAAGAGTGAATAAACATCAGTGAAATCTCATTCTACTAGTTCCTGCTGTTAGTCTTTTCTGTATTTTTTAAAAAATATTTTTTACATATATGTTTTAAAGGGTTAACGCAAGTCATTGAAGACAAGGATGCCTACTGAGAATTTGAGACACACTAGAAAGATATAACACAGTTGTCAATAATGACCGGCAATTGCCTGGTTTAAGAACAGACTAAACCATTGTACATGAATTGCATGTATAGCACGGGGACACAGAGATATTATCTTGTAAACAGATAGTCTGTCTTTGAGAGAAAACATAGGAGCAGCTTCTGTGTCCTGCTGGCGCAACCAGATGGCTTTAAACATGATGTCTCGCTGTGTGTGTGTGTTTCCTCGCCGCTGATCTTTTTTCACTCTTAGAATTCATGTGTAGTCACCATGACTCATGAGGATATGTGGAAATGAGGAGCTAATAAAAGTAACATTGCCTGAGTCTAATGAGAACTGTGGCTGAGTTCAAAAGTTGAAGGGTGAAAGATTACAGTTAGAGGGTGCCTAGTCATAGTGTGCATGTGTTCATACATGTAGCATTTAACAAGATGCAAGCCATAAATTCCGTTTCTCCCCAGACTAACTGAAATCCTCAGTGAGAGTATTTAGTTGGCAGCTCAGAATAAGTTTACTTGCGCATCAATCTCATTTCTGAAAGTGACAGTGTTAATTTGCATGTGTGTCCGACCGTGTGTGTGTGTTTTGGCAGATCGGGCATGTTAGAAAGTAAACAAATCAGGGGAAACTCAAGTCTCTGCCTTATCATAAATCATACTGAAACTGCTTAGCTTCTTAGTCTTACACACATATACATATCCGTCGGGTGCTCAGTGAATCAGGTGGCAGCGAGTTTGTGCACCCAAGTAACATTAGTCCTAAAACACATCGTGTGATGTTTTAGGAGTTGGGTAAAACTTCGTCTTTTGAAAAGAAAAAAACAAACAAACAAATATTATAATGCTGGCACAGACCTTTAAACGAAGCCCCAAAATAAAATGACAAAAATAAACAAGTAGCTCAACATCTGTCATTTCTTGTCATCCCCCATCAATCGCTGTTGCTCTTTTTCACCTCAATCAGTCTACATCACGCATAGAAAAATATGGCCACCAACTGTAGCGCTTTTGTCAAGGTCCTTTTCATCCGTTAATTTGTATCATTTTCACTTGTGACATGGGCTCTGAATTGATGAAGGGTGGGGGTGGGCGGGGGCTTTTCAAATGAATCATTTGAAGCCATAAAAACTCTTCTGGTGTCACATTTACACACGAACACACACAGCTGTGCTAGTCATGCACATGCACAAAGGTTTGTATAAAGCTACAGTCTCACTAGGGAAAACAGTGGTTGGAGACAGCAACCGTGTGCACTGAATTTGCGATCTCATTCCCTTTATTGCTTCGAAGATGGGGACCAGACTCCAGCCAGAACCTCATAGGTTTGAATTAGAAATTCTGACCCCCATAAACAGTCAAGTAATTGCTGTAGGATGACAGTTTAACATAACATAGGCGCTCGCCAGCTCTGCTTTTATGCAGGAATATAACCAGAACACAGCCAGATACCAAACAGCTGAGCTGCAAAGGGACACACCGTGGGCAGGTTCTGTTCATTGCACGCTGACTCAGACTGACTCAGATTGTTGCAATGTGCTGGATTAATGTGCTGCATTAATAAATTACAGAGCAAATATCTACAAACATTCACCAATCTGTCTGAGAGTAACTTCAGTATGTCCAAGTAGGAGATTGGAGATACGTTGCCTCCCACCAGGCAACCTGTGCAGTTCCCTTGTGACTGAAAATGTTCACCCAGAGGTAGATAGTGTTTGCATGCTCAACCTCTGGGTGACCAACTGGATGTTGCAGCTACTTGCAATTTGTCATCAAGTATGAAAAAAAAAATCAGTGTAATCACGGAGCAACCGCTGGTTTTTCCTAGCTGCAAAGAGGTGCCGTCCTGTTTTTACTCAGTGTGACTGAAGCATAAGCTCTTCTTTATACCTGCCTAAAAACTTTAATCAAATCAGTGATGAAACACAGGGGCAACATTGAGCTCAAATGCTGGAAGGTAAATTAATAGGCAGGAGAGGTTTGAAAAAGGGGCATGAAAACAAAAGACAGCAGGAGAAAATATATGACCACTAAAACAAAGTATGCAGACAAACTCACTTCAAACAATCACCTGTAAGAGGTCTAAAAAAATGAAATCCATGTGATGCAAAATTCTTTCATTCCCAATATGTCAGGTGCCAGAAACGAGTCGCAAACCATGAAGCAAATCGAGTACTTGTAGTTGTTTGCGAGTGGGGAACTATCCATGGTGGTGATCTGCCTCTACACTAGAAATGTCCTTAGCAAACGGGTTTTGGCTGAGAATTGAAAACTCTCCCCTGTGAAATACACAAAGGAAAAAGTCACATGAAAGTCAGAGATCTGCAGATGAAGGAAAAAAAAAAAAAGACTCATTGAATATTTATGACATTAAAGCAACACAGAGCTATTTTCCTTACCTTTGGGGTTACGGAAGCTAAGGGAAACTCAGTTCCAAAGTTCAACCGGAGTTCAAAAACATTTGACTTTTTGCTTTAAGCAAAATCCATGTCAGGGAGAGCCAGAGGTTTTCTTTAGGGGGGTTCAGACAAGAACAATGCTGTTAAAATCCCAGCTTTGTTCAGTTTCATTCTTTTCAGCAGCAATCTCTCCTTCTTTAACTTTGAGGTAGTGTGCACTAATACACTCACTAGAAGACAGGTGCGCCACAGCTCCCCAGAAGTGTGCACATGTAAGTTTAATTGAATGTGTGAGTTTTCGCTCATGCATGCGTTTATGTTTGCGCGCGTGTGTGTAATGTGTGTGTGTGTTTCTGTACACGCCCTCCCTCCTCCACAACTCCACTTAGTGTTACCGCTGTGAAAATTAAACCCCACTTCTCATTCAACCGTGGCCAGTTAAATAAAGGGGTAGGCAACGTGTTATCAACCGCTTGCACGCGTGAATGTCACAAATAGTGCCAACACGCTGTCACTCAGCTCTGCAACTATGAATTGTACCGCTGCAGCTCACCCATCACTTGTGATAATGATGAATAGATGACAGAGGGAACGTTCGAGAGGAACAGTATGGTCGTGAACCTGGCGTAGGAGGGAAAGTGTGTGTGTGTGTGTGTGGGGGGGGGGGGGGGGGGGGGGGGAGGGGGTGTTGAGGCTAAAAGAGTGACGAAAAAGTTTGTGTAGAGCAAAAGCATATGTGAGAGTAAATGAGAGCACCAAGTCAGATAACAAAAGGCTATGAATAACAGGCAGTTGAGAGAGAAGTGAAGGGAACGTGAAAGAGTTCATTATTTGATGAAAGCACAGAGTGAACATGGAGATAAAAAGCAGAAACTCTGAGAATGGTCTACCAAGGATGAAAGGATTATTTGGCTTGCTCTGTCTTGGGGCTACAGTATATGTCAATCAAACTTAGATGTCAGTCATCCCGCCCACACTTTTTGTCTGTGAGATGCGAAACACGAAGTGCCACGTACGTGTGTGAACATCCTGCTGGGCATGTTGCTTGTATAGATGAAGGTGAATCAGCGTGCTAAAATAGCGCACTTATTGAAAAGTATTAGGAGCTAAAGAGAAGGATAGAGGAGCTTCGGGAAAAGGGAGAATCCATTGGGGTAGGAGGCAGAGAAGAGCAGAGGGATGAGAAAGATATAGGATGGTAATTGAGAGAAAGCTCGGCCTTCCCCTAAGAAAACACAAGCACCTGAGCACAGAGCAGAGCGAGTATAAACACACATTTAGACAATCAGGTCAATGCAATTCAATCAAGTTTTATTTTATACAGTACCAAATTACAACAAGAGATGCCTCGAAGTGCATTACATACACATTGTAATGGGGAACTAGCTTATTAACCATATACTGCCTTGATGCAGATCTCTAAATTTAATACACGCATTTCCTCTCCCTGGATACAGGGATTGATTGTTTGTGCAAATGTGTACACAAATGTAGAGAGCAGGTTGGAGTGTGTGCATGTGTGTGTGTGCTATTGAATGTTAATTTTAGCAGCATGCCTGTATCTATATAACACATCTCTATCTTGGGAAACATGCTCAGAAACATTCTGGTGCAGTACAGGAGAGAGTTTGTGTGTCTGTGTGTGTGTGTGTGTGTGTGTGTGTGTGTGTGTGTATAGAGTCCAAGCAACCAGTTAGAAACCCTTGTGTGTTTATGAGGCTGGGATGCATTAAATGTTTCTGCACTCACATCAAACTGCCTCATCATATAGCTACATATGTTTTCACCCCTTGTAAGTGTATAATCAATCCACATACGAGTAAGTGATGTGGGCATATAGGTGTGTGTGTGTGTGTTTGTGCTATCCCAACTATAAAATCACTATGAGGCCTATATCTGCAGCTTGTTTCCATTCGCCTTCATTTGTATTCCATTATAAAGTACATACCGCTTCTCTTTCAATTTCAAATTGCCTGGCTTTGCTCCGAAATTGGATGCCGTGCACTCTGTGTACTTGCCCTCTTAGAAAGCATCGGCTACAGTATTAATAGAGATTATCTCTTGACACACCAAAGTTATTATAGCTGTTGGATAACGGGCATTGTCTTATGTGAGGAAAGAGATTTTTTTTTCTGTAGTTTTCTAGAAGAACTCTATCTGGCTGATTGAGCACTACTACATGATTTCATTATATCAAACTGATATCGTATTGGTATGGGTTGCAAAACTTGAAAAGCCAATAATTCCATAGTGTGAGTTTGTCTGTACAAATTGACTTGGCTAACAGGTTAGTTGGCACACTATTGAGCCTTATGAAGCTGTAATTTTTAAACTAGATAATTATGGTGGAATGTAGAGACAGGGGAGGAACTAAAAAAATATACAGGAGTTTATATGTGTGTGTCGGTGTGTGTATGTGTGTGTGCAAATGAAAGATTTAGACAGACGCACTATGATTAGGCTGCAGTTTCTTCTAGCTGTTTATCCCCATTACTGCTGCCAAGGAGCTTACCAGCTAAATTAGGCAAATTCTGGTCGCCTAAACAAATTACTCGCTCTATTTGAGGAGGGAAATCAAATTAAGAAATTAGCACAGATCCAACACTGTACCCTAGCCAGTAATACTATTAGCTCTTAGTTTAGATTTCATCTTCATTCCATCCACTAAGCTCAGGGATTCTAATACTTATGGATTACCTTAACTTTGCCAAATGTAAGTAAACTCTTAAGTTTTGATTAAATAAAAAAAAAGAATTTGTACCTAAAGAATATTGTTAAACTGGTCAGTGTGTCAGTGCCTCTTCCCTTTTGTGCTCTAATTTCCCCCCTCTCTATTCAACCTCAAATACTAATTGTTTTGGAAGTCCCGCTTTAATAATAAAGGGTGAATGCATAGTGATGGACTTGCAATGCTTGCAGCAGCAATAATTAAAGTTTTTGTTTGACTGAAAATGAATTAAAATCACACAGACTGAAACTGCCCTTGAATAAAATCAGAAAAGCAATAACAATGCTTCTTTTTGATTTCATTGTTAAACCTATTGAAACATCTCTACTTTCACCACATTAGTGTGGCCTTTACAAACCTATGTATGGCGCGTCTTTGTGCATTTGAACACATAAATTCTTCAAAGTTTGAATAAAGTGCACCTGAATGTGCTTTTACAGTATTTGCACAAGCCTGCGCATTGTATGCAGGTCTACCAGGTGAAATGATTTTGTTGCTGCCATTTGGTTGGTCTACTGATTACTGCAGGCCTTTGTACAATAGCATATGAAAGAAGGTAACAGGGAATCAAAGGATGGAGGAAATGATTAGATCTGAGTAAAAAAGGAGTAGTAAACTTATGAAGAAAGATAGAGGCAGAAAGGGAGTGGGAGACAAGAAATCACCAGCCACACGTCATCTGCTTCCCTCTCTTCTCTTTTCTTTCCCCACTTATATTTAAACTACCATCGCTGCCCATCTCTCTTTTCCCTATTGCCCTCCCTGTTTCTCCCAACGCACTCTCACCTGAGCAAGATTAATCGTTCCAGTCGAATCACATTACCTCCAAGCCCAACTCCAAACTCCCCGCCCAACACACACATACGTGTGTGAGAGAAAGAGAGAGCGAGAGAGAGGGTCCGTGAGCCAGAGACAGAAGGAGACGGTGGATGGCGGGTGGGGAATTGAGGGATTTGAATGCATGGATGGTCTGCTCATTTAACTCATCACATTATTTTAGCCCTGTGCTTTATTACACTTAACTGGGACACTAGGCACTCAGTCAAACACACACACCCACACTTACACATACACCCGGACACCTTCACACATAATCCTGTCTACACAGCTATCCTGAACTGCAGGTTCGCCATAATGTGTTTATGACGTTGCATGTTTAATTTGTAGAAGAGGATGATTCATGGCCCCTGATAACAATGCTTCATCATCCCCATAGCACCTATGGCATAAAGAGGGTTTGTGCAGGGCAGGAAAACTGTTGTTAATGGGATGCTAATCATCTCATAACCTGGAAAATGGGCAAACAGGCACAACCCCTTATGCAAATGTGCTTGTGCATTTATTTGTGCATGTTTATTAATGTTCACGTGCATCCCCCCCGTGTGTAGCTGTGGGAAGGTGTGGCATCCACATTGTTTGAGCCTGAGTGTCCCGTTTGGTGTGTGTGCACGCGTGTAAGGGTGAATATTGATCTATTGCTATGTGCTCTATCACCCTGCCAGGCATAATAAGGAAGAATGGGACACTAAGCAGGTGCTCACCCACTGCTGATTTATAAAACATATGCACCGGAGTAAACACCTCAATCACTCCAAGGGGCAAGGCTATGGGAATTAATAACATTTACATGCTAGAAGGATAATGCATTCTTAGTTTATTTTTTAATGCATGTGACCTCTTAAGGTATACAGTATTCTTCTTATTCAAGGTGCAGTGAATTGATTCTGGGATAATATATCCTTGGGAAGAAAATAATCAATGTGTAGGCTAAATGGGGTCAAAATAGCCAAATGTGAACTTGGCAAGGCTTTGATATGAAGGAGTGTCTCAGCAGCTGCACTTCAGGCTACATTTTTTCACAACTGAAAACAAAGCAAATTGATTCAATGTATTATTTCCTTCATGCTTACTTATCAAGCCACTTGGATAAAAAAAAAATTGCTTTAATGTCTATAAACTAGCATCGGACATGTACAAAGTTCCAGCCACAAATGTTCTTGTACTTATAAGATCGACGTCTGTTCTTCTGTCAGTTCCAAAGTATACTTTCATCTATACTTGTGTATGATGCATTAAGACCACCAGTGTTGGTCAAGTTACTTGAAAAAAGTAATCAGTAACTAATTACTGATTACTTCCCCCAAAAAGTAATTCAGTTACTTTACTGATTACTGATTTTCAAAAGTAATTAATTACTTAGTTACTTAGTTACTTTTTAAAAACACTCATTACAACCTGAATAGGTGATAAAACTTGTTTTATTAGTTTTAATCTTTTAAAAAATTTAATTATATGCACCATTCTCTGACTGGAAGAAATTAGTTTAAATTTAAACCTATTTTCTGCACATTCCAGCACATAAAATAAAATATTTTTTTTGTGTTTACACTCACTCCTTCAAATAGATAAAAGTGAAACACAGCAGAAAATAAATAAAGTCAAAGACTAGCGGTCCTGTTGCTCTATTTTCACCTGTAAAGCAGGAGTGGGGTAGGCAGAGGTTTACCCTGGTGCAGGTGTGCCCAGGCGGTCAGTGGAAGAATCCTCGAGTTTTTCTGTGCATTTCCCACTCGGAGCTTGCTTGGTAGTTTAGGGGGGTTTTTTTGGTGTAAAAAGAAGTTTTCTTCCCACGCACAACGGACACTAATGATTTGTCACCTTTTATGGAATCAAACTCAAAGTAAGGTCAGTACTTCCATGCTTTAAACGCTGCACACTCATACTCTCTCCCCCACTCCATATATTATCCATTGTTGATCTGCACACAGCTGTTGCCAGGAACGTTGCACTCACTTACGTCACTGTCATGAGACATTCTTGCAAAAAAAAAAATCACGGTTTTAGTAACGCAGTGTGCTTACGGGAAAGTAACGGTAATCTAATTACTGTTTTTGCAATAGTAATCCCTTACTTTACTCGTTACTTTAAAAAAGTAATCGGATTACAAGTAACACGTTACTGCCCATCTCTGAAGACCACTGAGAGAATAGATTTACTTTTTCTGACACTCATTTTGCTGAATATAATGAATATAATGTGCAAATGGCCACCCCTCCCTGAGCCTGGTTCTGCTGTAGGTTTCTTCCTGTTAAAAAGGAGTTTTTCCTTCCCACTTTCTGAAATTGGAATTAAAATATTTCTGGACAATACCTTTAAAAAAAAAAGACATAATCATAAATAATTGTATATGCAAGAACTCTAACTTAGTCTTTGACCTTAAGTACTCAGGGTGTTTTCCTGTGAGTTTGTGTGTGTGTGTTTATCTGAATAAAAAGGCAACATGATGGACTATTCTGGTCCAACAGCTACTGTCCACTCTTCTCTGTTATAGTTGTATAGTCTGTTATAGAGAAGTTGTTTTTCTCTCACATCTCCTATGTAATTTTTTGCTTCTCATTCTACCTCAACATTGTCCTCTATTATGCATCAGAATTCTTTTTAAATTAAGACATTCCCCTTTTACAACTGCCACTGTTGTGTTTGCCCCTCTCCTGTCATGCCTTTTTGTTCCCTTCTCAGTGCAACACCAACATGTTCCTCTCTTACTCTCTCTTTCCTACCTTTTATTCCACCTCTGACATGGCTGTCCATCTCTGCTCCGTGTCTTATAATCCTGCCAATATATCAAAGGTAATATAGTTTTATTTGACATGTGTCCTGGTGTCATTGGTCTCAGATAGACAGGGATACACCTGCTACAGATACTTTGTAAAATGAACAGGCCCCTCAGGGCGGAAATAGATATTAACATATAGATCAGACTGTTGTTATATTGCATGCTATAAACTCCTAATGCACAGAGTACTATAGGTGTGGATGTACTCAGAATAGCATTTGTACTATGGAAATGTTACCACAGCTAAGGTTTCTAAGGATCTTAACCTGGTGGCAAATGCGAGATTGAATAGGCATGTTAGCTATAACTTAGTCTGCGTGAAAATCATGGCAAAACTGCGTTCTTTCTGGTTCAATGTTTACATATTAATATTGTTAATGAGGATTAGTATAGCATTTTGGAGATTCACCTCCTAGTAAAGCTTTTGAATTTTCCCCTTTTCCTTGGCTGTTATTTAGTTGTTTTTTGTTTTTTTTTAAATATTGCATTAACTGTTTAGGGATTACAGTCAATGTAAATGAAGTCACGAACCAATGCCATCACCAAATGCTGTGTTTTCTCCCTTGAGATACTCTGCAAGCCCTTTACTGGAGCTTCCTTCTATTGCTCCTTGTTTATGGGTCTCTCTGCATTCAGTTTTTCTTGCAGTATCTGAAAAGCATGGTCTGTCGGGTTTAGGTCAGGTAAATTGGTTGCCCATTAAAGAATACGCATTTATTTGCCTTGAGAAACTCTTGAGTGCTTTTCGCAGTTGGCTTTGGGTAATTATCAATTTGCACTGTGAATTGCTGTCTAATCAATTTCGCAGTATTTCACTAAACAGAGAGAACAGCCTTGTAAACGCCAAAATTCATCCTGCTGCTTCTATCAGCTGTCACATCATCAATGTTGACCTGTTTCTACTGACAACCATACATCCCCATTACCTGCACTATGTTTGACAGATGATGTGGTGCTGTGATACAGGTCATAAGCTGTTTCTCTCCTTTCCATACTTTTCTCTTCCCATCAATCTAGTGCAAATTAATCGTGGTTAAATTTGTCAAAATATATATTTTAAAGAATACTGCAGATTCATTGTTTACTGCTAAAGTGTAATCTGGCCTACTTACTCTTTTTCATGAAGGTGGCTCTTGATTGTACATTCTGACAACCTCCTCAGGTGTTCTTTTTATGAATTTGTGATGAACCACTTCGGTTGTTTTCTGTGGTCTTTTAGACCTTTTAGTGTTGCTTAGTTGGCCAGTGCATTCCTCTTTTTTAAGAATTTACCAGATTGTTGATTTGGCCCCTCCGAAAGTATTTTCACTTTCTCCCTCTGATAGGTTTATTTTGGTTTGTCAGCCTAATGATGGCCTCCTTCGCTTGCACTGACTTCTTTTTAGACCTCATATTGAGAGTTCCAGTAAACAGCTACCAAATGCCAGTTTAACACATTTACAGATCTTTTCTCTGCTTATTCTCAAGTGGAATAGTGAATGAACAGACCTTACCTGGCCTTGCACCTTTTGGTCAGTCAATTTTTCAATAAAAATTAAGCCTCTGGAAATGTGGGACTATGAATAAGAATGGCTGTAATTCCTAAAATCTTAATGCAGTATTTTTGTTAACCTCCTTGAATTAAATCTTAAAGTCTGTGCTTGACATCACATCTTGGGTGATTTAAAATCCACTCACGTGGATCCACTAAGGCAATATATGAAAAAAGGTCATTGTCCAGAAATGGACCTGGATGTATGTTACACTTCTTTATACATTCAGTTAATCAGCAAAGAAATTATTTTGGATATATGGAATTTTTGCTTTGCTGTTTCTAACAAAGCAGTTTTGGGAAAAAAATTCAAAAACTTAAAACCTGTTGACTATTCTGGCGACTTCGGTCTCTTTCAGGATGTGTGTGCTCATTGCCAGATCATTTTATACTGACTGTGATTTGTATTTATTTAATATGTCTCACTATGCTAAACCTGTTAGTTTAAATAGTTGAATGCACAAGATTCAGTACTTCCTGCTGATGTCTTCGACAATTTGCTCATTTTTTTTTTTATCTTTAACCTATTAGTACACATTTGTTTAATTTTTCTTCCCACCATTTATGTTTCTGATTGCTCTTGAATACGGAGTTAAGAGTCTCACATGCCACACAAAAGGACAAGACAGTGACAAGAAAGTGTTTTGTGTTTTAAACTGCATAAAACCTCTGGGATTTAATCTGCAAAAAGGGGATGAGAATTAAAACAGACTTCAACCAAGCTGTATCTTTGTATGGATAGCACTCTGCCCTTATAATTACATGATGGCTGCCTGCACATACAAATGTATTTCAAATTCACGTATGACTCAGTAGACAATAAAATAGTTTATTTAAACGACATCTTGAATTATTCATGGTATAGGTTCCTGTCAAAAGGTAAATTTCCCACTGTGCATTCATTTGTATTAACGAGCACACACGAGTACATGTTCATTTGTCTGTGTTGCTCAGCGTGAATTTGGTCAGTGTGTGTTTTTGTGCATAAACATATCTGTGCGTGCTTTGGTAAGTACGTTGCTCACTAATGCGTGTGTGTCTGTCATCAAATTATTGTCATCAGCTCAGGATAGTCATTTGAGCTTGACCTCACGTAATGGGGTTTGACAGCCAGTGGCTAAGACAATAATTACACAACACACAGACAGCCTGTATCAAAGCGTGCTGACTAGAATAAAAATCATCTCTGAGCTGCTGTTACTAAAGAGAAGCAATTATCTGCACACAAAAGTAGGCTGAGGGACAAAAATCTGGAAAAAGGAGAGGAAATTTCAATTGGTTTCCCCCCCTTTTTTAAAAAGGTGCTGATATTAAATAACCGAGTTGAATACTTGGCAGTAAAGGTTCAAGGGGGAGCTGCTTAGTTGTGACTTCTCTTGGATTTTCAATAATACAGTGGCTCATCTGTCCATTTTTACCTCTCCTCTCCTTTCCTTTTTTCTCCTCTCCTCTTCTCTCCTCTCAGTAGATGTCACTGCAGTTCCATCACCCACCCTGCGAGCCGACGGATTGCAATGCATCGTGGGACGTAGACACCCTCAGGTTACGATAGCAGTGACGAAAGGGACTGGAGGGGAGGAGAGAGGTGTGGAAATGATATAATGAGGGGAGGAAGAGGACTGATAAAAGGAAAAAGAGAGGAGACAGTCCGGTAGAAACATTTCATCCTCACAGGTAAGCCCTGCACATGCAACATGTGCACATCTGATCCTAAATCCCAAATGTATACAGTAGCACACAATTGCACGCCACAGCAGCTGATGGTGATGACCTGTTAAAGCACACACACTCACCCACATACGCGTGCACACTCACATATCCCAGTGATGCAATTAACTGTCATGGCCCATCTCCTATCAGTTGTTAATGAAGAGATAAAGTGTTGTGGCATCAGGGGAAATGTGAGTGAAGATAGAGGTGTTGTTGACTTGCCTCTGTCAAACAGATAGCAATCTGTCAGCTCTCCAGTGCTCCACCACTTCTGCTGATTGGACGCCACTGTAATTACTTTATTCAATATGGGAAATGAAAAATATCACTGCTCATCAAGTGACATTTCAAGCGCTGTTTTTACTTTGCTCAATAAGTGTAACTTTTTTTTGTATGTCAGGTTGGTACTTCTCAACGATCCGTTTTTCTGTTTTTGCTGTATATGTACCATGTTTATTGCTAATGTGTTCTGCCTGCCGGTCATGCAGCTTCCAAACAGACTAAATGCTGAGAGAAGTGATTTTTCATGGGTTAATCCCCCACTTTTCCTCTAAATAGTTGGCCTCCTCAGTGAAAACAACCCTTAAGTGAGTCCAACTGGCACGGTCTCTGTTCTGTCTTCCCTGATGGTAGACCATTTACCAGCAGATTGTTTTAGACTTGGCTCTTCCCCAGCAAGTTGGGAAGAACTCTATCGCTCCTCTCAGGAAAGATCAGCTGCAAATTTTTGAACATTTTTAGGAAGTGAAGCAAGAATGTGAGGTTGGGCAAAAAAAACGTAAGCGCCACTACTCTATAAGCATGATCCCTTACCAAATTCAGGCTCTGAGCAATAGCCTTGTTCCCTGCCTTTCTTCATCCCATTTTCTCCCATGGTGAGGGAATTTCCACATCACAGTAATTCTACTAAACATAATTACACAGCTTGTTGATAGCGTATTTTAACTTTGACAAAAGCATTCCTGGAAGAATTAGTACAATTATGTTGGGATGACTTCTCTTTTAACGTGCGTTTTCTCTCTTGGGTAAACGCATTGTTTGAATGTTGGGTTGCACTCACTGGATACTGTTAAATTCTTTTCAAGTACCTGTTTTGGCAAAAAGAGAAAGAGACGTGAAACATTAGTGTGGAGCAGAGTAGGTTTGTGTGCGTGTGAACCTGGTTTTCCTTTTGTGCAAGAGCAAGTCTGTGTGTTGAGTGTATGCCTGTGCAGTTGTAAGCATTTTTATGTGTCACAGTTCAGCAGCAGACAAGTGGAGACGAGCATTAAACGCCCTCTTCCTCTACTAATCAGGGATTAGACAGTGTTAAAGAGCATAAGAGAGAACCATAAAACAAATGAGTGTGTGAAAGAGACTGTTGAAAACGCCTATGAGGAAAGGAAATGAATGTCTGTCTGATGTTTTGTCTTAGGCATTTGATAGTGCCAGTGTTTGATTTCCTGCAATTTCTCAGTTATTACCAGTTTCCTTTCCATTTTGACTATTCGTTTCAGCCGGTGACCATCAGAAACGTTGCATAAGTGTTTTGAAACAAACGAAAAAGAAAATAGTAAAGCAAAGAATTTTCTTTTTGATAACTCTCACCTTTTTTTAAATGATTTTTTTTTAAACTACATGTTTATGAACATCAAACAATGTCATCAGGTCAAAGAAACCTAAGAAAAACAATACTGCCATTTATTAGAGACTGCTTGAAAATGTGACAGTGGCAATTAGACAATGCACGCTTTAATTATTGTAAGAAATAACACATTGCACAGATATAATGCAAATGACAAGCATTTACCTCAATTGATTTAAATGGATAACGTGAACTTTTATCTCACTCTTCCTCAAGGGTAGTCAGTGTTGTTGCATTGTGAACTGTTGAGTCCTCCAAAACTAACATTGTCCTCAGTAACTCTATTTCATCAACTGATTTGCTGTTAGAAGAACACAGATAGTTTTTTTTCTCTCTCAATCTTCTGATTATGGGAGCCGCAGAGAGGGTGCTGTGACTGGGTTGTACTCTTTGTCCTTCTTACCTCATTGCCATTCCATGGATGAGATCATTATCTATCACAGTTGCTTGAATTTTATCTGCAATTACTATTATTGGCCTTGCTCTTCTTGTTGCCCTCTTTCTCCTCATCAAAATTCACATGCACTCCTACATGCTTATATTAATCTCATCATCCTCCTGTCCCCCAGACGGTTTCCATCCATTTTTGTACTAAACTTCAACTTTCTGGTGCTGCCTGTGCACTCTGAACTAGTATATATTGGTTTAATTGCATCATTGCCAACAGGTGTGAACACTTTTGCATCGTTTTGTGTAAGCAGTGACAGCTGTGCTGTAATTGTGTTTAACTTATGCCACCTGTGGTTACCAATGTGCATCACAAGTGTGGCACAGTGAAAATGTGTTTTAGCGAGTGAGACTTTGTTTAAAGTTTTGCAGAAAGAGTACATTAGATCTGCAAATTGCATCTAACTAGATGAAAGCTGTCAAGGTTTGCCAAAGGGAGCGACTGATTCAATAAATGGGTTCGCAGCATTGAGAACTGGCTTCAGAGAATAGTGCTGTTTTATCAGTATGGCTGCTGTATCCATTTTTATGAGAGCACAGTTTAAAGTCAAAAAAGTAGTGTACATGAAATTGTAGTAAAGCAACCAACTGCAACGGTCAATCAGCTACAAGCAAGTGAAAATTTCCAGTGAATTACTTTGCAACAAGAATGATTGAGTATAGTCTTTAAAATGCATTCACGACAAAATGTTTCAAATGTTTTTTGCACAGTAGCCCAACTTGGTAATGGCAAAGTCAAATAGACTTTTCTTAAAAACACATCAATGCCAAACACCAACTCTCAACTGTCTCAGGTGGAGAGGAACAACATTGCACATGCTAAGTGGGTTAAAATGCCTGAAAGCCAGCATGTGCTGGCTGAGCAACTTTTACAGAAATTAATGAGGTGCCATCTTGAAACGCAGTAACAAGTTCTCTTGTTATGTCTTCAGAGTCTTAAAAAGAGCTGTGTAGTGTCCTGCCATCTCAAAGAGCCATAAAACTTGTGGATGTTTCACTCACACCAGTTAAAAAGGATAATATTTCATTGTCTCACCAATACTTGAGGCAACACACCCACACTAAAGCAGCCACTTGTGTTCTCTTTTTGTTTTTTTAAACTCAGTGCTATTTTTGGTCTGAAGACTTTCCCATAATATTCTCTTACTTCGAATAAATCATTCTGCCACACACACACACTGCCATTCCGCTGCTGCTTCAGCGAATGCAAAACTTGGGAAACGTATTCCCAATGTGATAAGTTAATACAACTGGGAGATGGGTGCTAGCGTTTTTGTTGCACGTACATAAATAGGGATTTGATGAGAAGTGATAAAAAAGAATGAAAGAAGCAGTTTGTAGGGAAAACGTGACAGCGGGAGAGCGAGTGAGACACAGATACATGCAGAAGGAAAAGGAGAGAAAGAGCTAGAGTTGAAGAAGGCGAGACTTCCTGGGGATATAGCAATGATTAATGTGAAGCTGTCAGAGAGGTGGAGAGGGGAAACCACAGTGATGGGGGAAGAGTCATGGCCAGGTGCAGAGAAAAGAATATGACAGAGATAGGGGGTGGGGGTGGTGGGGGGTGAGAGAGGGAGAGAGAGAGGGAGAGAGAATCAAAACAGGCTTTAGAGAGTGAGGAAAATGTGCAGAGAGAGAGAGCGGTGAAAGCATGAAAGGGGTTTTTAGGAAAGACTGCTTAGAGGGAATGAGAGGCAAAAAAAAGAGGTGCAGAGTGAGTGGGAGAGGATGAAGGTGTGAAAGAGGATACAGCAGAGATTGCTGAGAAACAGAAAGGGAGGCAAAGAGAGCAATACAGAGACAGGCAGGGACACCAAGATGGAAAAAAAGACACAGCGTTACCTACTAAGATGAGAGACTTGTGATAGAGTGTCTTATGGTTTCTGTATGAGAGCCTACTGTGTGTGTGTGTGTGTGTCTCAGAGAGAGAAGGAGAAAGAAAGAGATTAACTATCTGAGCAAAATTAACTTATGCTTTTTAAGGCTTTTTTTCCCTTTAATGTTCAGCATCATAGTGTTCGAGTATGCGTGTGTGCGTGTCTGTGAGTGTGTGAGACGCCTTACTGTTAATTAACCTGAAATTATATTGGTCAGTAACCAGCTTTAGTGTTCAGCTTCCCCTTTGACCTTGCTCTGCTTTTTTATCCCATTCTATCAAATGTAGAAACCACTTCCTAGTTGGTTCACCAGTCATGATTTACTGTGTGTCTTTGTGTGTAGGTGTAGCAAGGCTAGAATTTGTAGACAGGACCGTAATGGGAAACTCAGTCATAACAGCTCTATTTGTTTAAGTTCCACTCAGTAACTGATTGATTTTCTATGAGAAGAGGTAAATCCATCAATGTGTACTTTGAAGCAGTATGAACACAGGTAGGCGCACATACACAAAAGGTCAGTGCAAATTAAACACCTGTATTTGTTACCCTGAATATTATTGTAATTTCATAATGACTGACACATGTGTCATATGTTGTTGTAATGGGGTAATGTGCTGAGCCCCAAGTGGCCAAAAAACTCTATAACTAACATGGTAACTTTTTCTTTTTTCTTTAACTTACCAGCTCAAAGTAAATGCCATTTATTCAGGGTAATCATTATACAATTATAAAATGTTGTAAAAAGGGCTTGCCTATAAGCCTTGCTTTCACTAAGCAGTTCTGTACATGTGACATTTATAAAATGTTCCAAGGAAATATTTTAATTGTTGTTTTAATTGGTTAAAATAAGAATGGTTTTAACTTCTTACAGCATGCTGTTTTGTGTGATGATAAATCCAGATGAATTTCTAGTTTGATTTGTGCACACCTACATATGACTTTACTCTAAATTTAAGCAAAGCTGGTCAAACAAGTCCCTCTCTCCCTCCTGGGATCAATATTTCTACACTTTGGTTAGGTTTAATCTCATAATCCCCAGACATACATTTCACCATTCTATGTACCCTTGACATTACTGACATTAATGGCCCTCGATACACCTCATGTTCATCATTATTTGCTGTGATGTTTTAAGTGGCAACTAATAACTGGCACCTTCTGTCTGTGAGCTTCCTTCTGTGAATCACTACCTTGTCATGCTTTTTTTGTGTGTCCCAATAATCCCAGGGGTTATGTTGCTGGGGGCTTATGCCTCAGGTAGGGTTTCACAAGGCAAAGTGGTGATAAGCCAGACAAAGGGCAATTCACATTGCACGTATGGGAAAATGAAAAACATCTAGTGACCATTTTTACTCTGCCCAGGACGGTTGCTTATGCCCTGCCACTGAACTTGGCTTCAGGGAGAGTGTCAGTTTGCTGAGCTCTAGCTTGAGGGAGCCAGCCTGGGGTCAAACCAGAAGTGACATGCGTCCACCCTTCTGTGGATTGTTGTATTCCCACAGTCACTGCCTATATGTTGGGGTTTCTTCCACTGGGCAAGAGGGTTGTCTGCATTTTTGTGCCAGATGAAAGCTTTCTTGGAGTCACTATTTATGGTGCTGGAGGGTGCCCCACCTTGTGACTCCATTGTCACTGGTAGGAGACTTCAACATGGGCAACGGCAGTGAGACCTGGATTGGCGTCATCAGGAGGAATGGCCTACCTGATCTTAATCTGAGTGGTGTTCTGTTTTTGGACTTTTTTGTCAACCACAGTCTATCCATAAAGAACACCATCTTCAAGCATGAGTGTGTTCTTTAGGGCTCCTGGCACTAGGACAACCTATGTAGCAAGCTGATCCATTTTGTAGTTGTATCATCAAATCTTTGGTCATATGTTTTGGATACTTGGGTGAAGAAGAGTCCACTGACTGGTAGTTAGATTGGGTGGTGGGAAAGACGCTGGACAGGCCTGGAACATCCAAACGTATAGTGATAGTGGGCTGCCCTAGTCTGTGAGATCATCCATTTCCACCTCCAGTAGGTCTTTGACAGCATTCTGAGGGAGGCTGAGGATGCTGACGATGAACGGACCATGTTATGCACCGCCATTGTTGAACCAGCTGCACAGAACTGCAAGGTGGTTGCACCGAACCGAATGATGGACACTGGAAATGAAGGGAGCCATCTAGCTGAAGAAGGAGTCCTATTGGGCTTAGTTAGCTTGTGGGACTCTAGAGGAAGATCACATCCTTTGGGAATCTCTTCAATACTTTGAGGATTTCTTCAATCCCACTTATATGCCTTTCAGAGTCTGGTGATGAAGGGGATAACTCGGCCATCACTGGGAATGGGGTCAGGTACTTAAAACTTCTCAGTGACAGGCCCCCTTGGGTGGATGATTTGCTTTAGAAGTTGTAGGGCTGTCTTGGTTGACACACCTCTACAATGTCATTGGGTATTTGGCCTATTGTTATGAGACATTCAGTCTCTGTAAAACAACAGTGAGAGCTTGGACTGCATGGCCGTTAATAAGTTGGACTCATTCATGGTAGATGTTGAATTTTGCAAGAGTTTCCCTGTCATTAATTCTGTTTATAATATTTATGGACAGAATTTCTAACTAGAGGCAGGTGGTGTAAGTAGGTGTCCTCAGGATCTTGTCTCTGCTTTTTACACATGGTGGTGGTCACCAGCTTGAACTGAAGTGGTTCATATATGAGTGTGAGGCAGCAGGAATGAGAATAAGCACCTCCAAATCTGAGATGATGATTCTTGCCCACTCCAGGGAGAAGGACAGCCTCAATACACAATGAGAAGTTCAGTCATTCAGAGGGACTCAGAGTAGAGCTGCTACTCTCCTGCATTGAAAGCAGCCAGTTGACAGGGTTCAGGAATCTGATTAGGGAGCCTCCTGGGCAAGGTGTTCTGAGCATATCCTACTAGGAGGAGGCCCTAGGGTAAACCCTGTACACGCTAGAGAGATTATGTCTCTCAGCTGACTGGGAATACCTCTGTATTCTCCTGTATGAGCTGAAGTAATTGGTTAGGGAGAGGGAGGGCTGGGCTTCTCTGTTTAGGCCACTGCTCCAGCAACTCGGCCCTGGATAAGCAATAGAAGATGGATTAATCCCAAACTTTTTTTGCTAGGCCCCCCTTTGTTTTACAAGAAAATTGTTCGCCCCCCCCCCCCCCTCCCGTGCGTGCACGCACACACGCACACACGCACAAACACATTCTCCAACCACACACACCCTTATTTTGCTCCATTGCTGTTTATTTCACAACTCAAACATTTAGCGAACAATTAAGCAAATACAAGTAATCTGCAATAAATTACAGGTAGTAATAAAATAAACTACTAACTCTTTTATGCTACCAAGGGCATAGATTTGGTTTTGGCATTGGTGGGGACAGATGATTCAACCACCAAACCCTGCCCTGTTTCTTTTTTTTCCCTTTTTGTCTTTGCTTCTTGATAAAAAAAAAAAAAAGGAGAAATATACTTGCCTACATATGCTATTCTGCATGCTTTTAAACCATTTAAAATTACAATTCATAGTTTTATATGTGAATTATATAATGTTAAATTACTATTAAACAAATGACTGACTAAAGTATTTTAGGCTTTAGTTTACTTCCACATTCCATATAAATCAGATATCATACAAACATAAAAATAGCTTCAAATACAGTTATGACAATAAAAGAATATGACTTTAAGGACTTAACAACATTACTTCAGTTATAGTACACCAACATCTCTGATACATTAGCACTAAGGGAACATTGAATGACTTGGTGGGTTTTGTCCATAAAACTACTAATCTAAGATTACCACAAAGTAAAAGATCTCTCAGCAAAATGATGCAACATTTTAGGCACTATTGCCCCGATCAAATCAGTGAGTTGGGATTTTTTATTCTAAACATGAACTACTGTTACAGCAACAGACATGGACTACTGGTGCCCCACACAACAACTCAATGTCCACTATGTGAAGCAGCCGAACACATGCCTGCTCCTCTCGTTAACGGAGATAAACTGCTGGCATATTTGTTTTACATCTATACTGTCCAGTCTCTCCTGGTGGACATGGCATACAGCAGCATTGTTTAATCTAATTTGAGTCACTGTTAACCTTACCCATCTTTTTAGTCTTCTGAGAGCACTGAAGCTTCTTTTAGCCCCAGTACATGTGTTTTATCCTCAGATTAAAATTATTATTATGTGCTTGCTTTGCCTCACCTTTGGCCCTGGCTCTTCCCCTCTGACTGCACTAGGACATATTGCTACCTAATAAAATAACACATTGATTTGTGCCATATAAAAAGTGAGACGTGTCAATTCAGATTCTTTGTCAAATATACACTAATGAATCAATTTACATCAGCAGCCTAACAGTTGTTATGATAATAAATACTAGTTAATCTATAGCACCAAATCATCTGTCAGTCACCTGTGACCTCACCTCTTCACCTCTGTCCGAGCTACAACATGGCAGAGCTGCCTCTGTCATCTGACAAATAGGACATACATGACAATAAGAATAAAATGGGTAGCTGCTTCAGTGTTTGTCAATTTGTGCAGATCTTGACTCATCAGTAATGTTTGTAGGGTGAGTGCATTTTTAAAACAATTTGTGCAAACTGCACTACAGGGTGGAATATTTGCAAAATCATGATTACCTCATGATATTTTGTCTCAAAAATTAACCCTATGAATATGTCAGTGCCATTAGGATGAAATTATTGTCACCAACATTTTAACATTACACAGCAAATCCAGCATGTCCAAATTAACACTGTCAGATTTGATTTCAACACTTTTAAAGTGTCTATATGGGTCCACACCAGAGAGTGTTAATTTAACTCTTTTTGGAGAGTTGGTATGTTAACTCTGATTTAGTGTTAAACACCAAATCTCTCTGGAGTTGATAATTTAACACTTGGTGTTAAGAGTTTATATATTAACTCTCAAAGAGTATTTTAGTTTAACTACGTAAGAGTTATCTTCTAATTAATTCTAAAAAGCGGGAATTTTACTGTTCTGAACTTCTAGAAATTTCTTTTGGAAATAAACATTTACTAAAAAGACGCACTGGTTTTTGATGTCCTTCATTCATCACTTTGTGGAACTTCAACGCACTTCTGCTCTCCCCCATATTCCATCTTCACAAGCATATCCTATGTGGAGAAATTAGTTGACACTAATTAATGGCACAAATCAATTGAAGCACAGTAAAACAAACAAACAAACAAAGGAATCCTTTTTGAGCCATTACTTGTGTAAAGTATTTTCCCAAAAGACAAGGACACAGACAACAGGTAATACTGAACTAAATGTAAAACCTCAACCTTTTTCATTTTTACCTAAACCGTGTGCACAAAACTCTGGAGGGATCTAAGTGCTAACGTAGAACTCAGTCGGGACTCGGGACATCTGCTACTGCTGTTTGCTCGTTTTTTATGGGAGATCGTTTTCAGGCTTCAAGTAGCACCATTATATCAACATTTCACATTCTAGACATTGTTTTAAGTGTATTTGACCAAGAAATTTGACTGAAAATTCACATGCAAGCTTTTTTTCAAGGCTGTGGTATTTGCCCGCAAACAATACCTTTCAGCTAGCTAAAACAGAATATTATGCTATCAGCGAGCAACATGGCTAATGCCTTCCACACAGCTTTGTCTCAACTCCAAAGAGCCACAGAAGTAAAAGCTAATAACAATAATTGAAACAATCTTTGAAAACATGACTTACCAAGCATGGCAAACAACTCAAATATGTAGAGCAAAATGTTCTGAAACGGCTTCACTTCAGCTTCGATTGGAGCCGTGCTGGGGGCGGAGTCTGTGAATTTACTCTATTAGTGTCATAGCCCCTGTAGGAGTTCAGAGTTAAGAGGTCAAGAGTTAATGTTTCCATTGTAACACCTCCAGATTTGAAATAGAAACACTCATTTTTAACACTCGATTTTAACTACTATCATTTTACACCTCACAGTTACATTAAAAGAATGTGACTCTACTTAGAGTAAAATTAACTCTAAGACTACTAACACCAAAACATTTAACACTTTTGAATTTGCTGATACAATTTTAACAGTAAATTAATATCCTGGCTCGCTCGAGGCTGCCGTTTTCTCCGACAACTTCAATCAAAATTAGAAATGCTGCTCTGTGAGTGCTGTCTGTTGTGCAGTTAGTTTACAAAACACGTTATTCATGGTTACATACAATTTTAGACTGATGTGGGCCAAAGCCTAGCATAGCCTGTAACGTTATTATGACGGACACATTTTATGAGTGAACTTGGCTTTAAGTGACTTGCAGGTTTCTTTGAAAAATACTTTCTTATATCCAGGTTCTTCCTTGTTGCTGCCATCCTCCTCTCTCCTCCTTGCAGCACAGGCTTGCTGCTGCTAAAACTAAACAGAGCTCCCTGAAAGGCACAGCCAATCACATTGGCCATATTTGTCACGTGACGTAGGACTCCAGTAGAGAACGTAATTCAACTCTTTCTGCACCGCTGGGTGAATGAGATGATGACAGATCGTTTTTTTCTTTCTATCGGGTTTGTTTTTCTTTACCCGAAGAGATCAAATTATTGGTGGGGACAATTCAATAATCGCTGGATATTGGTGGGGACACGTCCCTTCCGTCCATGCCAAATCTACACCCTTGTATGCTACGTCCACACCTACACGAGTATTTTTGACAACGCAGCTGTTTCGTCCACACGTAACTGTTCCTCTATTTAGAAAGGCTGAGGCTGTGATTATTTTACGTGTAGTTGTTTTTTTTTTCCCTGTGTAATAATATTCAACATTGCTATCAATACATTTTCAAAAAATGCCTCTCTGTGCAAAATGGGTTTAAAAACATAAACAACTGTGAGATACTGTTAATCCGTGATGTAGACAGGAGGAACAAATCATGGCAGGATCAGCCTGATGCTATTTCCCGCTGTAACTTTACTGTATAAAGAGCTAATATCTCCGAATGTCAGGAGTAGTTAGTCATTAAAACAAGCGTTTAAACTAAAAATCAAGAATGTGGGATACTGTTTGTCCGTGATTTGAAGAGCCCAGCAAAAACCAATTCTGCAGGGGAGACCTACCATGGCACTTGTGCAGGTGAAACCAAAGGGCAGACATGCTTCACCATATTTTCTAGTCTTTGGCTTAGAATGAAGTTGGTTTGGAAACATATTCAGCTATGCTTCATGACTCTAAATTCAAATCCAAAATAGTCCATATTCATCCAACTGGGCCTGAATGCAGTCCCTGTGCAGTTTGTGTTTTTAAATCCCTGTAGGATTGCAACCTAATAACTTATATCAATAATTATTTTTGCAAAGAAGGAGATCCACTTGCATATGATGTATTGAACAGGTCCCAGACCGCAGTTTCCTTTCAGTAAAGGGTTTGCAGAAGTCATGTACAAAGCACATGCAACAACAAAAACGTTATAATCCAGACATATGCTTCGTCAACCTAATCAGCTAATCAAAGCACTTCCTTTGTCGGAATAATTGTCATCACTTTGTCCGCATGAACTATCACATGGTTTAATGTGCGCCATTGTCTGCAAAAAACGGAAGTGATGCAATTTTTGTGAGAAATGTAGTACTATTGAAAGTCATGATTGACTTTGGGCCCTCTGTAAGGTTCCTGGGACACTTAGAACTTTGAATACTGGAAATAATTTATTTCTAAAAAGTTCAGGATATCCTCAACAAGTTACATTACGGTCACCGTCAGCAGGCAGAAGTGAGCTTCATTTACTCATCAACCTCTATGCGACCCCTTTCACAAATTTTTACAGCCTCTTCAAGAATAAATACACATGGATGCTTCACATCTGGCACTTTGACAGGTGAGGTAAACACCAGACTGACAGTTTACACTTAGGATAGATGAGGTGACTCAGAGATAAGAAGGTAAAATACTGCGAAATAAGCAGTCACATATCAATTTTTTATGCCTTATTTATTGTCGAGTGTTCAAATACATTAAAATGTAGTGTGTACAAAAATGTTTGTAGGCAAACTGCAGTAGAAGCTTGCCAGCTGGCTGAAAAAGGTCTTCATACTTTTATATGATGAGCTGGGAGTGACTTACTGTGGCATACAGGCCATTACTGAACTCAGCCTAAAGGACACCATTGACTTTAACAAAACCAAATTAGGGTTCACAAGGAGTGAAAACAGACTACTTTTCATTCACTATAAAATATGTGAGATACACTTTCAACAAATAAGACCTGACTTTTGTTAGGCAATTATAAAATCAGAAGTTATATTACTGCTGTAATCGTATCTTCCCATAGGAACAATAAAGTGCACTGAAGTGATCTGCAAATGCTGAACTGCCGTATAGGTGACCGTCTCCCCCAAGAGCTTTGAATTTTATTCATTTGAAACTGTAAAATCATTTTTATGACATTTCCATTTTCCTGTATATTATGCAGCAGATGGAGATGGAAAATATGGAAAATAAAGACAAAAAAGCAACACACACTGTAAGCAAGAAGTGAATTGCTACTAGTTGTTTTGCTGGAGATTTTGTGCTAAAAGAAATCAGTATGTGAGTTTTGCATCACCTAATAATAAAATAAAAAAAATAACAGTTATTTTATGTACAGCTTTGGTAGGAAATAATTATAATTATTATTATAAGTTAAAAAACAAACAAACAAATGCCTTAGTGGAAAAAGTCCCCTTTCGGCCAAGAACTATGCCAGTGGGCCAGGAGATCGACACATTTTTATGTCATTAATGATCATCTAGGCAATGCAGTTAAAAGAATATACACTGTTTTCTTTTCTTCTGTATTAGGAACGTATTTATTCACAACACCTGGTACAACATGGTGCCAGAGAGTCTCAGTAGCTTTTTATAAGCCTCTGAAGCTAAAAATGTAAGTTGCACTGAAACAGAGTGAATCTGTAGCTCTGTGTGTCAGAGGTACCAAAGGACGTCTGTCTATCTATCTTCTGTCTGCTTCGCTCTCTCCATCCCCCTTCCCATACTTCCGTTCCCACTTTCTCCCTCACTCCCATTATCTCAGTGCAGAGTGTGTAGGTGGTACAGAGTACATGATGACTGATTAAATAGTACAAGCAGCCTATACTAGAGGTTTCATTAGTCATAAAAGACCAATTCGCCAACAATTAAAACCAGCTTCACTGACTTTAATGACACCACACAGACTGCATGAGCTCCACCACTTTACAAGATAAAAGGAGCCCAAGACTATTAAAGAAAATATGGAAAGTGAGATGAGGTTTTAGAAGGGAGAGAGCTTTGAGGGTGGGTACAGTACATGCTTGGTGGTATGTTTCTTGCAAAAAAAATGTATTGTCTGCGCACACTGCGTAACGTGAAGCCAATTAGAGCAAAGCCATGCTTGGGTTGATTGAAAGGAAAAGGATATAATAGTGTTATTGTGCAATATACTTCATTATACGCTGTTACAAGATGGGCAGTAACTTAAGCAATGCACTGCAAATGAAACTAACTATGGGGCCCAGAGCTGTTTCTTGTACCAAGCTGTAAACATGTTCCTGCTGTACATTTGGGCAATTTAGCACAGGGGCCTGTGGGTATTTCTCAAGATTGTTTCTAACTATTTAAGGAACCGCGGTGTTTGTCACTTCCATGTTGTCCGTTGTTGGAATATTAGTGCCTTAGTAAGACATATGTGTGTGACATGGCAATGGCTTGTGTTCCCAGTAGAGATGTTCTAAATTAATATACGTAGCTGCTCTTTGGATGGTCTAATACACTGTCTTATCTTCAGAGTTAAGTGTCTAAAGAAAACTCATCTTATCCAGTTCTATGTTCTTTGATTAAAAGCAGAAAAGAAGATGTTAAATAAAAGTAAAGATTAAAGTATTTCCAACGTCTGGATATTAATTATGAACATTATTTGGATGTCCTTCCTGGACTCTTAGCAAAGGGGACCTTGTTTGTCACAACCTTTGCGTATTTTCCTTCTGACAATAACAACAAAGCAAGCAAACAAACAAAAAAATGGGACGTTCAAGGGGAAACAATAATACATAAAGTAATTTATTTAATAATTTCTCCCTACTTCTTTGATAGTGTCTTTGGGCTTTGAGCAGCATTTTCTGGATCTATGCTTAAGGAGAAATTATGTTTGGTTGTTTTTGTTGTTATGATTATTTTTATTATCACATTACATCTATAATCTAAATAGGTAATCTCACTGACATTGAGATCTCTCTTTCATTCTCTTTCATTGGCAGCAGTGTATTTATATACAGTTTTTTTCAAGTTGAGTGTGAATAACGAGCAGTGTTGGGGAGTAACGGAATGCATGTACCGCCGTTACATATTTAAAATACAAAAAATATGAGTAACTGTATTCCGTTACAGTTACCGTTTAAAAAGGTGGTATTTAGAATACAGTTACTTTGTTGAAATAAATGGATTACACGGCGGTACTTCCCTGTTTCATATTGTGGCGGGTCAGGACTGTTTGGGTTTTGTTTGACAGCTATGTTCTGTTGTTCCAGGTGGCAGCGTTACGGTTGCCATGGTTACAGGGTGACGCTTTCTCTCTCTCTGTGTTTCCTGGGTGAGAGAGGCCTTTTTGTTGTTGTGCTAAGCTAATAGGCAGAATGCTACCGGTATAGCTCTAAAGAATGTAGCATCATAGGCAGTGTAGTCCGTGCTGCAGGGAGAATGGACTGCCATACCCGTTATGTGTCTGTGAGCGAGGGAGGGAGAAAAAGGAAAAGTACGAGCTGTCATCGAGCAAAAACGGGAGCTGGGAGCATGTAAATATAATAGTAACCACTGCAGCCAAGAAGAGTGCCTGACGAGCCCAGTTGTAAGTAAGCTATTAAGACTCGACTGTACACCGTGTTCGTGTTTTCCTCCAAAAACAATAAGTTCCGTTGGAGCAGCCTTTCAACGCCTCTCTCTGTCTCTCGCAAGCAAAGTTGACCCACACAACAAAGTAAAGCTAGTTTTCGGCTACGAGCCCGACACAGAACCCGCCGTATTAGCCAGAGGTCCCTTTACTAAATCACAGCAATAGCACATTCATGTAGTTGTAAACAGCATGATAATATATTAAGTAATCCAAAGTATTCAGAATATGTTACTCTCATTGAGTAATGTAACGGAATACGTTACAGAATACATTTTGGGGCATGTATTCTGTAATCTGTAATGGAATACATTTTAAAAGTAACCTTCCCAACACTGATAACGAGGTACAGCTAATGTTAATATGTCCTGTGACCTGACACTGTAAGTTAGTGAGCAATCTTTGCGGTAGAGTTTTGTAAATAGACACCATATATGTCTTCTCTCTTTGATTCAATCGGAAGGATAAACCTTTAAACAGAAGATGCAATGATGGGTAAGACACGAATCGCCTGTAATGAATCGTAATGCACTTTGATACACAAAATCAACACCTGACTACAAAAGTTGTGTGATATATGCAATAGAGCTGGGAGTGTAGATTTGATTGACACCAGTGCTAGTGTCATTAACACCCTAGGGAAAAAGGTTGTCCCCTGGATGTCCTTGTATAATTTCCTACTTGCCAGTATTTGAAAAAGGTTCCAAAACTGGATTGCTGTCTCTTGTCTCAGAGTCTTAAGGCATCATGTTCTCCCTCATCTGCTCCTGTTATACACTGATGGCTCTTGAAGTTATGTGGTACAGTGTGGAATGTGAGAATCTTAGACACGCTGGCCCTCCTAATTTAGCATGCAGGACCTGAGGAACAATGCCTTTCGATTAGACCCAGTTTTGTAGGAGAGGGAATGACATTGATTGGCCGAGGGAATGGGGATTGACATTGATTGGTCCCGGCTTGTTTGTGCGGGCAGGAAGTGATTTGCATAATGCAGACATTTGCAGTCTGCTGAGGCTCTGTACGTGGTAAAGGAGGCCGGAATATAAAAATCTGGACTTAACAGTAGAAAAAGGGCACGACTGAGATGAATGCACTGTTGTCTTCTTTTATGCACATATAAGCTCATTATATTTTCGGTCAGTTTCACAACTTATAAGGACAGAAAAGGACTTGTTGAATTATTCAGGGGGTCTGGTAACTGCAAATAGAGACAGATAAACAGGACAGAAGGAGGTGAACAGAAACGGCTTTTCCTATATATTGAAAGCAGCCAGTTGACAGGGTGTATGTGTGTGTGTGTGTGTGTGTGTATATATATATATATATATATATATATATACACACATATATATATATATATATGTGTGTATATTTGTCACAAGGCCAAAATGAAGGAAAAACCAAAAATGATATTTTTATGAGTGAGAAACAAGGGGACAGTAATAAAGAGTAAGGGGCGGTGCAAGGCATAGAAGGGGAGAAGGGGAAGAGAAAATCAAGAGAGGAGAAAATAAAAGTTAGAGCAGAAGACAGGGAAGAAAAGGTAGCAGACACCAGAGAGAACAGGGAGAGTGCTGTGTCTCTTGGTTGTCTTTGTTTATGGTGACAGGGACAGGTGGAGGCTGACAGCAGGACCTTTACAGACAGCCAGTTAAATAAAGAGGGGATGGAGGGATGGAAATGAGCTGAAAGAGAGGAACAAAAGAAGAAGGGAGACGCGGAGACTAAATGCCAGTCCCCAAATGGCTGCCAACCCTTCTGTTTTCTTCCTGCTCAGAGTTGTAGCGCCATGTGGTTGATCAGCTGCATAGATCAAACTGCTTCGATTATTGGACCACCCCTTTGTCTGTTCAGTTTAAGCATTACCTTTTGATTATGGTGTCAACAGTGCAGGGGCATCATGGTTGCCTTGTTCCCTGGATGATTAATTGGAATAAATCCAATTAATCCTCCAACTCATCTACAGCCATCACTAAGTCAGTGTTTTAATTTAGGCAAAGCTGTGTTTTATGCCTAAATGACGGCAAGGCTGTAGATATTCTATCTCCCCAGCTTTACTTTATGTTCAGTGCTAATTTGGAAATAGTAAGCCAACTTAGTAAACTGAGTTTGCCAGAGTTTAGTGGTGTTTACGTTAGTGTTTATCTCAAAGCATCGCCACATGAGGATGGTTATGACATGATGCCACTAGCATGGCTGCATACTTTCTTTTTAATGGAATATATGTTTGAAGGGTGCTTCAAAGTCAAAAGAGTTAAAAGAGTAAACATCTCTGTCACACATTGTCTATTTCTCACACACTTACAGATGAGCCTTTGAACCTATGGGGTATTACAGGATTGTCTCACAGTGATTACAGAGGATCAGGGTTGCAAAAGGGGGGAAAAAATCCCCCACAAACAAGAACAACAACAACAAAAAAGAAGAACAAAGATGCATATGCGTGAGGACATACACATGCAGGAATATCCCTCACACGCAGATAGACTCACTCGTCAAGCCAGGAACTCCAGCCACTTTGACAGGGATAATCCTGTGGCAACGAGAGAGGGTAAAGTTAGGAAGAGACAAACCCAAACCCAGAAAAGCCGATTAGAGGCTGAGGGAACAAAACCCAGGCGGTGGGAGAAGGAAGAGGAGAAACAAGTAGCAGAACACCAAAGCCAAGCCAACCCTGACACAAGAGGCTGGTTATGCCTTATAGACTGGGAGAATAAAAGGGGAGGGGGAGTGGATACAGAGCACAAGAACAGATTGTGGGGAGGGAGAAGGAGATCTACAGGGAGAACGTAGAAAAGGTAGACGGTAGTCGGTGATGAATTTTGATAGAGAACCTTGGAGGGAGCTGGGTGGGGGGATGGGTGGGGGGGACAGGGGATTGTGAGATCTTAGGAAATAGAGACAAAAGACGTTTCCCATTAAATTTATAGATATTGAATATTATTGATAGGTTTGTAGCATAAACCTATTTGTTGGAACGTTCAAGACAATTTAACAACACAGCAAAGCAAGACACAAGTAGGCAAAGTTCTTTATGTTTCTCGTGCACGGGAGAGAACTGGACAAACGCCGTTCCTTCGCTTGACCCCAGTTGCTCTCGTCCGCTCCCCCGTAACACTGCTCTTTTATTGAGGTTACATGAATATACATAGGTTCATTAACATATGACGTATACATACACACAAAGAGTACCTTGCCTGTGCGTTGTGTAAGTGTGTGTGTGTGTGTGTGTGTGTGTGTGTGTGTGGGGGGGGTGTCAGAGTGTGACCCCATAAACGACTTCCTTAAACCTACTGGTCTGGAAGTCCAGCAGTTCATCTAAAGAAAAGGCACTTAGCGTAAAACAGATATAGATGTGTTTGCTATACCATATATCAGCAAGAAAAGATACAACCTTGCTCATGATCCCAAGAGGTGTGTGATCTATGCCAGAACACTCTGGAGAGGAGTGAACGTACCCCCCTCTTCATGCTACACAGAGTTGTTACAGACCTCCTAGAATGAGACATTCTTTCAATCTAAATGATTATATACTTTTAAGCATATATGAGTAGATATTTCTAAGCATAAATGACAATCAACAATATAAACCTGACAGACATCAGGCAATGCACAGCGTTCTGTGAAGCACTTTGGCATACCTGTGTTTTTTTTTTTAAATGTGCTATATAAATAAAACTGTATTGTATTGTATTATCATAAATGGAGCGGGAAAAAGGTGAAAAAAGTCAGTCCACGTAGATGCATTTGTCCTTGTCACGAAGCTACTCTATATCTCTCTTTGTCTTTCTCGATCTTTGTCTGAAGTTACACACACACACACACACACACAGCCAGCAGAACACACATTCTCTTACTTGCTCCCTGTGCAGCTATGTTTCCTTGAAAATGTTCATATATAGCTAATTTACAACAGAATATGTATTTTCCACAGCAGGGTTACATTATGTCCTTATCCATGTCCAGGGGTTTAGAGCCGCCCTTAATATCCACAGCGAGCTAGATAGGAAAAGGATAATGCCAAACAAAACAGAAAAGAAACAAGAAAAAAAAATACCCTGCAATCTTTCAGAGACATAATGAAATAACTTTATTTTGTCTCTTTACTTCTCAGTCTTTGTCTTTTCCCTTTACTATTCCCTGTGCATTGCCTGATGTCTGTCTCTCTATTACACTGTAAGGATTGTAGAGTTGTATTTCCAGTCAGTGATAAGAACAGGTCTGACACTGGAGGAGCCAAATGTGTTGTAAGCAGGAAAACACAAAAACACATGTCTGTGCACATGTGGACACATATAAAGAAAAGACTTGATCCTATCTCTGTATAGTAAAATGGTGTGCCGATATCAGCAGCGATAGATGGACTGGGGAGCCTTATGTATGTCATGATAAGCACTGGAAACATAAACTTATACAGTGGGGCAAAAAAGTATTTAGTCAGCCACCGATTGTGCAAGTTCCCCCACTTAAAATGATGACAGAGGTCAGTAATTTGCACCAGAGGTACACTTCAACTGTGAGAGACAGAATGTGAAAAAAAAATCCATGAATTCACATGGTAGGATTTGTAAAGAATTTATTCGTAAATCAGGGTGGAAAATAAGTATTTGGTCACCTCAAACAAGGAAAATCCCTGGCTCTCACAGACCTGTAACGTCTTCTGTAAGAAGCTTTTCTGTCCCCCACTCGTTACCTGTATGAATGGCACCTGTTTGACCTCATCATCTGTATAAAAGACACCTGTCCACAGCCTCAACCAGTCAGACTCCAAACTCCGCCATGGCCAAGACCAAAGAGCTTTCGAAGGACACCAGGAAAAGAATTGTAGACCTGCACCAGACTGGGAAGAGTGAATCTACAATAGGCAAGCAGCTTGGTGTGAAAAAATCAACTGTGGGAGCAATCATCAGAAAATGGAAGACATACAAGACCACTGATAATCTCCCTCGATCTGGGGCTCCACGCAAGATCTCATCCCGTGGGGTCAAAATGATCATGAGAACGGTGAGCAAAGATCCCAGAACCACACGGGGGGACCTGGTGAATGACCTGCAGAGAGCTGGGACCAAAGTAACAAAGGTCACCATCAGTAACACACTACAACGGCAGGGAATCAAATCCCGCAGTGCCAGACGTGTTCCGCTGCTGAAGCCAGTGCATGTCCAGGCCCGTCTGAAGTTTGCCAGAGAGCACATGGATGATACAGCAGAGGATTGGGAGAATGTCATGTGATCAGATGAAACCAAAGTAGAACTTTTTGGTATAAACTCAACTCGTCGTGTTTGGAGGAAGAAGAATACTGAGTTGCATCCCAAGAACACCATACCTACTGTGAAGCATGGGGGTGGAAACATCATGCTATGGGGCTGTTTTTCTGCCAAGGGGACAGGACGACTGATCCGTGTTAAGGACAGAATGAATGGGGCCAAGTATCGTGAGATTTTGAGCCAAAACCTCCTTCCATCAGTGAGAACTTTGAAGATGAAACAAGGCTGGGTCTTCCAACATGACAATGATCCAAAACACACCGCCCGGGCAACAAAGGAGTGGCTCCGTAAGAAGCATTTGAAAGTCCTGGAGTGGCCTAGCCAGTCTCCAGACCTCAACCCCATAGAAAATCTGTGGCGGGAGTTGAAAGTCCGTGTTGCTCGGCGACAGCCCCAAAACATCACTGCTCTTGAGAAGATCTGCATGGAGGAATGGGCCAAAATACCAGCTACTGTGTGTGCAAACCTGGTAAAGACCTATAGTAAACGTTTGACCTCTGTTATTGCCAACAAAGGTTATGTTACAAAGTATTGAGTTGTATTTTTGTTATTGACCAAATACTTATTTTCCACCCTGATTTACGAATAAATTCTTTACAAATCCTACCATGTGAATTCATGGATTTTTTTTTCACATTCTGTCTCTCACAGTTGAAGTGTACCTCTGGTGCAAATTACTGACCTCTGTCATCATTTTAAGTGGGGGAACTTGCACAATCGGTGGCTGACTAAATACTTTTTTGCCCCACTGTAGGTAGAAAATGGAAGGGCTGGATTAGATATTCCAGCAGGCTTCTTAACCTTTCCCTCACCACAGCTCCAGATGATCTATATTCAGATGATATTTGGCACCTATGGTTGCATGTAAATGTTTTCAATCTCTTCTCTGATCATTTCGATTATATTTAATGAAGGTGCTGTTATGGCATTTGCTCACGTGTGACTGTAAACACAGAGAGCCAAAAGAAGAGGGCTTTTTGTTGTGCTTCTAGCCCTGTCACTTCCTGATGTCCTGCTGTGATTAGATGATAAATACTGCAATTAGAAACTCTGACAGAGATAAATGTTGTTGGCCATTGTATGTTTGGGAGAATACGTGCATGTCTAAACCATCTGTGGCACTTATCACTTATCCTTAAATTGCAGGCTACAAGGGCTCAAACTAAAGAAACAAATATACAAACAATCAAGCAAACAAACAAACAAAAGTTTCAGTTAGAACCTCTTTACACACTGAGGAAAGTTTCTGTTAACGTTTTCCGTCTTGGCTCTTACGCGATATTATAGACGCTTCATAAAAGTCACATTTATTACCTAAACCACATTTAGAGCAAACTGTACTAATCATTGTTTTCATGCTGGAATTTATAGCACTGTGCAAAAGTTTTGAGCCATCCCCATGTCTTTATGTTTTTCTTGGAAAATGGCGAATGGATGCAGTGATTTATTGAAAATGTGCAAACAGAATCTGGATAAATCTACAAAGCGTATAAAGGAACAATTTCACAAGATGATGCTACGCTGCTTCAGTAATGTTGATGTCCGGGCTCTGGAGAGTCTAGTCCATTGTGTGTTTGTATATGCAGGCACGCTTTTACTGCACTGGGAGTGTGTTTCTAATTATTGTCATGCTGAAAAATGAAGCTGTTGCCAGTCAGATGTTTTTTAGATGGTACTGCATGGTGGATAAAAATCTGACAGTAGTTTTCTGAATTTATAATTCCATCAATTATAACAAGATCTCCAATATAACTGTCTGAAATGCAGCCCGAACCAAGACAGTCCAGTTTTTACGCACATCTCAGCCTTTTCTGTCACTTGGTGTTCGCTCGCTCTGTGGTATAGTATCACTTCCTGTTCCTGCTCAAACACAGTGGTGTTTCTGAGTAGCTTATTTGCTTAGCAGTTTAATTAACAACTTTTAATACATTCTTTTTTCATAGTATAATCTTCACGTGCTTCATCCGAAGCACACTTTCTGTGTACTCACTACCTAATTTATAGCCGAAGTATTCACTCACTGTCTCTGTACTGTTTCGCTAGCTTAGCTCGTAGCCGACTCGCTAGCACCATGGCTACTTCACCTGTCCCTTCTGCACTTTCTTGCTCATTGTGTCAGATGTTTAGTTACTCCTCGGCCTCCTTTAGCAGTAATGATATATGTAACAAATGTAGCATATTTGCAGCTCTGGAGGCCAGGATTACTGAACTGGAGACTCGGCTTCGCACCCTGCACTCACCCTTAGCTAGCCAGGCCCTGTAGCTGGTGCAGCCGAAGATAGCGTAGGCCCCGCTAGCTGTTCCCCGGCAGATCCCAAGCAGCTGGGGAAAGACGGCTGGGTAACGGTGAGGAGGAAGCGTAGTCCTAAACAGAAGCCCCAGGTACACCACCAACCCGTTCATTTGTCTAACCGTTTTTCCCCACTTGGTGACACACCCGCTGGGGGTCAAACTCTGGTAATTGGTGATTCTGTTCTCAGACATGTGAAGCTAGAGACACCGGCAACACAGTCAATTGTCTTCCAGGGGCCAGAGCAGGCGACATTGAAGGAAATTTAAAACTGCTGGCTAAGGGTAAACGTAAATTCAATAAAATCATAATTCACGTCGGCAGTAATGACACCCGGTTATGCCAATCGGAGGTCACTAAAATCAATATTGAATCGGTGTGCAACTTTGCCAAAACAATGTCGGACTCTGTAGTTTTCTCTGGTCCCCTCCCCAATCAGACCAGGAGTGACATGTTTAGCCGCATGTTCTCCTTAAATTGCTGGCTGTCTGAGTGGTGTCCCAGAAATGATGTGGGCTTCATAGATAATTGGCAAACCTTCTGGAGGAAACCTGGTCTTGTTAGGAGAGATGGCATCCATCCCACTTTGGATGGAGCAGCTCTCATTTCTAGAAATATCGACAAATTTATTAAACCCCTCAAAATATGACTATCCAGAATTGGGACCAGGAAGCAGAGTTGCAGTCTTACACGCCTCTCTGCAGCTTCCCTCCTCCTGCTACCCCCCCAAAAACCCATCTCCATAGAGACTGTGTCAGCTTCCAAAAAGACAAAAAACAAACTAAAAACTAGCAACAAACAACTTAAACATTTACAAAGAAAGAACAATACAGTATCCACACCTGAACCAAAGAGTAAAACAGTGAAATGTGGATTATTAAATATTAGGTCTCTCTCCTCCAAGTCTCTGTTAGTACATGACTTAATAATTGATCAACAAATTGATTTACTCTGCCTTACAGAAACCTGGTTGCAGCAGGATGATTATGTTAGTTTAAATGAATCAACACCCCCGAGTCATTCTAACTACCAGAAATCTCGAAGCACAGGTCGAGGGGGCGGTGTGGCAGCAATTTTTCACACCAGTCTATTAATTAATGAAAGACCAAGACAGACTTTTAATTCATTTGAAAGCCTGATGCTTAACATTGTCCACCCCAGCTGTGAAACTCAGAAACCAGTCTTTCTTGTTATCATCTATCGTCCACCTGGGCCTTACACAGAGTTTCTGTCTGATTTCTCAGACTTTATATCTAATTTAGTTCTGAGCTCAGATAAAATAATTATTGTGGGTGATTTTAACATCCATGTTGATGCTAAAAATGACAGCCTCAACATGGCATTTAATCTGTTGTTAGACTCAATTGGTTTCTCTCAAAATGTAAAAGAACCCACCCACCACTTTAATCACACTCTAGATCTTGTTTTAACATATGGCATAGAAACTGAACATTTAACAGTGTTTCCTGAAAACCCTCTCCTGTCTGATCATTTCTTGATAACATTTACATTTACAATAATTGATTACGCAGCAGTGGAGAGTGGACTTTATCAAAGTAGATGTCTTTCTGAAAGCGCTGTAACCAAGTTTAAGAATATAATCCAGCCACTGTTATCATCGTCAATGCCCTGTACCAACACAGAGCAGAGCAGCTATCTGAATGCTACCCCAACAGAGGTCGATTATCTTGTTAATAATTTCACCTCCTCACTACGTACGACTCTGGATACTGTAGCTCCAGTGAAAACTAAGGTCTCTAATCAGAAGTACCTGACCCCGTGGTATAATTCTCAAACACGTACCCTAAAGCAGATGACTCGTAATCTGGAGAGGAAATGGCGTGTCACAAATTTAGAGGATCATCATTTAGTCTGGAGAAATAGTTTGTTGCTTTATAAGAAAGCCCTCCGCAAAGCCAGAACAGCTTACTACTCATCACTAATTGAAGAAAATAAGAACAACCTCAGGTTTCTCTTCAGCACTGTAGCCAGGCTGACAAAAAGTCAGAGCTCTTTTGAGCCAACCATCCCTTTAACGTTAACTAGTGATGACTTCATGAACTTCTTCACAAATAAAATTTTTATCATTAGAGAAAAAATTACCAATAATCATCCCACAGATGTAATATTATCAACAGCTACTCTTAGTATCATTGATGTTAAGTTAGACTCTTTTTCTCCAATCGATCTTTCTGAGTTAACTTCAATAATTACTTCCTCCAAACCATCAACGTGTCTTTTAGACCCCATTCCTACAAAACTGCTCAAAGAAGTCCTGCCATTGATTAATTCTTCGATCTTATATATGATCAACCTATCTCTAATAATCGGCTATGTACCACAGGCCTTCAAGGTGGCTGCAGTTAAACCTTTACTCAAAAAGCCATCTCTAGACCCAGCAGTCTTAGCTAATTATAGGCCAATCTCCAACCTTCCTTTCATATCAAAAATCCTTGAAAGAGTAGTTGTCAAACAGCTAACAGATCATCTGCAGAGGAATGGTTTATTTGAAGAGTTTCAGTCAGGTTTCAGAGTTCATCACAGCACAGAAACAGCTTTAGTGAAGGTTACAAATGATCTTCTTATGGCCTCTGACAGTGGACTCATCTCTGTGCTTGTCCTTCTTGACCTTAGTGCAGCATTCGATACTGTTGACCATAATATCCTATTAGAGCGATTAGAACATGCTGTAGGTATTACAGGTATTGCACTGCAGTGGTTTGTATCATATCTATCTAATAGACTCCAATTTGTGCATGTAAATGGAGAGTCCTCTTCACACACTGAGGTTAATTATGGAGTTCCACAGGGTTCAGTGCTAGGACCAATTCTGTTTACATTATACATGCTTCCCCTAGGCAGCATCATTAGAAGACATAGCATACATTTTCACTGCTATGCAGATGACACCCAGCTCTATCTGTCCATGAAGCCAGATAACACACACCAATTAGTTAAACTGCAGGAATGTCTTAAAGACATAAAGACTTGGATGGCCACTAACTTTCTGCTTCTTAACTCAGATAAAACTGAGGTCATTGTACTCGGCACTGAAAAGCTTAGAAATATGGTATCTAACCAGATTCTTACTGTGGATGGCATTACCTTGGCCTCCAGTAACACTGTGAGGAACCTTGGAGTCATTTTTGACCAGGATATGTCCTTCAACGCACATATTAAACAAATATGTAAGACTGCGTTCTTCCATTTGTGCAACATCTCTAAAATTAGAAATATCCTGTCTCAGAGTGACGCTGAAAAACTAGTTCATGCATTTATTACTTCCAGGCTGGACTACTGCAATTCATTATTATCAGGATGTCCAAAAAACTCACTGAAAAGCCTTCAGTTAATCCAAAATGCTGCAGCAAGAGTACTGACAGGGACTAGAAAGAGAGAGCATATTTCTCCTGTTTTGGCTTCCCTTCATTGGCTTCCTGTTAAATCCAGAATTGAATTCAAAATCCTGCTCCTCACATACAAGGTCTTAAATAATCAGGCCCCATCTTATCTTAATGACCTTGTAGTACCATATCACCCTATTAGAGCACTTCGCTCCCGCTCTGCAGGCCTACTTGTTGTTCCTAGAGTATTTAAAAGTAGAATGGGAGGCAGAGCCTTCAGTTTTCAGGCCCCTCTTCTGTGGAACCAGCTTCCAGTTTGGATTCGGGAGACAGACACTATCTCTACTTTTAAGATTAGGCTTAAAACTTTCCTTTTTGCTAAAGCATATAGTTAGGGCTGGACCAGGTGACCCTGAATCCTCCCTTAGTTATGCTGCAATAGATGTAGGCTGCTGGGGGATTCCCATGATGCATTGAGTTTTTCCTTTCCAGTCACCCTTCTCGCTCACTATGTATTAACAGACCTCTCTGTATTGAATCATATCTGTTATTAACCTCTGTCTCTCTTCCACAGCATGTCTTTTATCCTGTCTTCCTTCTCTCACCCCAACCGGTCGCAGCAGATGGCCGCCCCTCCCTGAGCCTGGTTCTGCCGGAGGTTTCTTCCTGTTAAAAGGGAGTTTTTCCTTCCCACTGTTGCCAAAGTGCTTGCTCATAGGGGGTCATATGATTGTTGGGTTTTTCTCTGTATCTATGAAGCGCCTTGAGGCGACTTTTGTTGTGATTTGGCGCTATATAAATAAAATTGAATTGAATTGAATTGAAATTTTCTGTTATCCTTCCTTAAGAATGACTTCTTGACAGCCATCCTTCCACTGAGACCATATCTGATGAGGCTTCAGTGAACAGTTTTACAAAATTACATTCAGGTACTATTCATCTGTTTTTATTTATTTATTGTAATTTTTTGGTAGTTCTTTTCTCCTCCATTTTTCCACTCTTACATTTTTTAAGGATTCACTGTACAGAATGCCGAGATATGCCAAGTTTTCAGCTAATAACTTTTTTCAGAATCACCTTGTTGATATCAAAAAACCACTTTATTCCTGTCGAACTGCGTCATCTTTGGCATTTTTATTAGGTTCAACAAAGGAAATGAAAACAAATTACATTTTTTTGTGACAGGCTAGTAAAAAAGTGCGTAAAGTTGCAGTTTAAAATTGGTTAATGGCTAAGTTGCTTGTTATGTGTAGACACAATTCAGGTTTATAGTTGCTTTTCTATGCTTGTATATTTCATAGGTCAGTGTTAAGTGGCTTAAAACTCCTTTTTAAAATAGTCAGGTACAAAGACTAAACCAAAAATGTAAAAAACAGCCTGTGTCCACATAAAAAACCTTCAGAAAGCCTGGAGAACTATTGTCCAAGACCACTTTAAAATGATAAGAAATGACTTTTACACAGAACGCTACATAAAGATAATGTTATTCGAACAATTATTTTAGTTTTCTTCTTTTTTCTTAGTTATTTCTGAACCAATCCAAAAACTTCAATCACGTTTCAATCATGTTCTTTACATCATTGTTGTAAAAACAATGCACATGTTGCGTTATATTTAAATCTGACAGTCTTGTAATTGTCTCTTTTTGTGTGTCTTTTTTGGAGCTATCTTTATCTTAACAAACTGCTTTTTTATACCCTGAAGACCGCAATAGTAGCTGAATGTTAGAGGAAGAACATGCTGACAATAAAAAACTGGTGGACAGCAATTTTGTGTGTGGATGTGCAGATTTCTAATATGAGCAATCCCCCACTCATATGTATTCTTTCCGTATGCTGCTCTTCCTTCTCATGTTTAATATGTGATTTTATTTTGTCATAGGTGAGCTTGCAGGTGGAATTTATCAAGGCAATAGTCAGTATGACTCTATTCTGGAAGGAGGCATGCAGGAATTGGAAAAACACTGCAAATTGAAGTGTCATAAAGATATAGAGACAGGATGTAGCTACCAAAAGCCAGGACAAATTGGCTAGCAAACAGAAACAAGCTTATCCAGTGGAAATGACAGGCTAAATACATCCTAAACAGCTGCTGGGATATAGAAAACTGCATATGTATTGTGCTTGTGTTTGTGTTTTTATGAATGTTTGGTCAGTCTTCGATTACAATAGAAAGAGTTAAAGTTTGCGACAACAGCTACACTATCTATTTTTTCAGCCCCTTGTGGGGAAAAGCAATTTCAGTACTAACAGTTTTAGACAATTTAGGCTGAATGAGAGGAGAGAAAACAAACAGACAGTAATATTAAGAAAAAATAGGGAAATAGAGGCAAAGCTATTTTGACTAAATAAAATTCTGAGTGTCAAAGTGGGAAAATTAAATCATGATGGTGAGGGGTATAACCAGGGAGGGTAGGGAACTTAGAAGTGGGAGGGAAAGAGTTGAGTATAAAAAGGATAGGGGGATAGACAGAGACGGAGACAGAGGAGTAAAAGTATTGATATTTCCAGCATAAACGCTCGTCCTAATGGACCTGGAGAGCTGAAGCTAGAGATCGATCAGAAGACAGAAGTCTCGGCAGATGTATGGAAGGAAAATATACCTCTCATTTACTGTGAAGAGGGCATAGGAGGGGCGGAGGAATAGAGGGTGGAGATTAGGATATGACCAGACGCAGTGGGCATACAGAAAGAGGGCCGAGACTGAATCCTAATGCGCAAAATGTATTTTTCATGAGAGTGGAATCAATAGTGATTTGGATTTTTCTCTTTGTAGCTGGAATGAGTCAAGTCTGAGCAAACTAAGAGGTAGGCTATCTGGAAATCAGATAGCAAGGATGGAGAAGACGAGGGATGGATGGAGAAGAGGACTGGGTAAATTAGTGGATAGATGGATGGATAACTGAAAAGATAAATGACAGCAGCAGTTTATTAAAAGGAAGTTCCTGGAACTGGATGTGGGAGGAGGACAAAGTAGGGTAGTGGTGTGGGAAGGTGAAGGGCGATTTGGAGGTGTACCTATGTCTTGGAGAATTTGACCTTTAATTAGGGTCATTCCCATTTAAGTGTCATTTTGAGTCAGTCTTTACTTTCTCACAGAAAGTTTCACAGAGCATGGTTTTGCTGCAACAGGTGGTGTTATTTTTTACATAAGAATGGGTTGTTTGCCTTTCCAAAGGAGGACATTAAAAAAAAAAAAACATTTATTGCGTCTAAGATTATTTTAGATTATGTTTAGGTATCTGAACACTCTTTTGTGAAGTAAACTTTGATATTTTATGGCAATAAGTCTTTCTTGTTTTGGCCCAGACAGACAAGAACATAAATAAGCTTACCGCTGGTATGTTTGTGGAGCTAGCAGATCATTAGCTTAAGTTTGCCTCAGTCTTAAAGCAGTTACAAACAACTAGTCTGGCTCACAGCAGAGCTCAAAAAATATGCCTGCAAGCAGCTCTAAACCTCTGAAAATGACATGCTGTGGTTTTATCTGGAGTTATGTGCTATATTTTCTTCACGCTATGTCTACTGACATCCTGGAGCTAGTTACCTCTATGAAGTTGCCAGGCAACCGACAGAAATACTAGGAAATCTTGTTATTACAGTGTAGTTGCCAAGCAATAATAGTTACATGTAACCCCCCACAAAAGGTAAATTTTTGTTTTCACAAATCTGTTTAAGTTAAATATAAATGTGAACACAATCCAGAGTGAATATTAAGATGCTAAAAGTGATCATTCAGGTTTAGTGTGTCGCCGTGACATCACCCAGTCGTTTGTAATGGTATGTTTTTGAAGCCTCAAACCATCATCATTTTAACCACTGCCATCTTTTTTTGTAATGTACAGTAGAAATAACTGAATTTGGACAAAGGGGTGGATTGTCAAATTATCAGCTAACGTTAGCATGCTTGCTTAACAAGGCAAATATATAGACTCTATGTGTGCATGGGCAGACACAGACAGCTGCAAATATTTGTTCAAATATAAAGTAAAGATGAATGTACCAAAAAATAGAGTGCTGCCACCTCATACCAAAGGCCTTTCTGTGTGGAATTTGTTCTCTCCGTGTCTCCTTCCTTCAGGTAATCTGGCTTTTTCCTACTACTTCAAAGGCGTGTTGTAAGATTCAATGGTTTCTAAATTCCCTGGATGGATGGATTCTCCAAAAGTTAAAAGGTTCAGTTTAGTGGCTCCAGTAAGCTTGAGGCAAAGTCTAGAAAGTCAATAACATTCAGCAATTTCAAGTGACGACAGACTGGCGATGCAAAGTGGGTAGGTCCCGAGTTACACTATTCTCAACAGGAAGGAATGTGATCAATGAGAGTGAAAGGTGCAATTGACTGATACATTACAGTGGTGTAAATAAATACATCTGAGGGAATCACTTCCTCTGTGGATGCCCCTTAACAGAGATATCCTGGCTATAACTGCCTATGTCAGCATCTGTTTGTCAGTCAAAGTGTCAATGAATATAATAATGCAAACCTTAAATAGGTGAGTTAGTTAAAAACAAATACATTTAAATACCTGGGATCACCCAAGACAGCGGACAGTGCATTGCAGTGACAAAGAGAGGACAATTACAGGTGAAACAGGTGGAGACAAGTGTTAGGAGTTATTGTAAACTGAAGGATAGCATCAAGAGTGAAAAGGAACGTTTATAAGATGGTTATACATGGTTTAGAGAAAGTGGCATTAACAAAAAGACAGGAGGAAGAGATGGAGGCGGAAGAGGTGAAGACGGTAAGAATTTCATCGGGAGTGACCAAGAGGGACAGCATTAGAAAAAAGTTCATCAGCGAGATAGCTCAGGTTGAGCAGCTTGGAGACAAAGTTGGAAAGGAAAGGCTGAGATTGTTTGAACACTTGCAGAGGATATATTGGACAAAAGATGTTGAATATGGAGCTACCATGCAGGAGGAAAACATGAAGACCACAGAGAACACATGTACAGGGGTGGTGTGACAGATGAGGATGCTAAGGATAGAAAGATGGAGACAGTTGATCCTCTGTGGCATCCCCTAAAGGGAGTCGCTGAAAGAAGAAGTATTCAAAAAGAAAAACAAAATAAGGGAGTAGAGTTAACAGTAGAAAAAAAAATAGATGTGGGGACCTTTTTGTACCAAATAATGACTACATTTTAACACTGGTGTCTTTGTAGATTGCTCACTTTTACACTCAGCCTCAAGTGGCCGTTTGAAGAGCTACAGTTTTTGGCACACCCATTTTGGCTTAATTTTAGAAGGTTGCCAGTTGCTGCAATTGCAGTGCAAAAACCTTTATTCAATTTATTCACAGAAGGTGACAGAACATAAATTTGTGCCAACGCCTGTCTTCACCTTCCTCACTTAATTGCAATAAAAACAGGTAATTTCACACCCGAGTATGTGTGTTTCAGTTTATGTTAATGCCTTCACATCTTTAGTTAACACAAAGGAGTAATCGGTGTCCTGCAACGTGTGGATGAGAAATGGTGGGTGAGTCTTTTTCTCATATGCTTTCGGACACATACATGCACATATGCAAACACAGACGCAAAACTACTGCTGCTGTTTCTTACATCTGAATCCTCTGCAGTACGTTCACACAGGCTTTATGCAAATCATGTGAGGAAATTAAATACATGCTACAGTGCTTACACATATGCATATACACGCACAGTAGAGTTGCTTACACACATACACGCACACAGACACAGACACGTGGACCCAGACAGTCTCTTATTCTTTTTATGGCAGCACCTGAGCTTGGCTTTAAGTACATATTTCATGCTACATTACCCCCTATGGCAGCAAACGAGGAGAAGAATCGAGGAGACTGAAGGAGGCAGATAGATGAGGCTCGGCAATAAAATGCAGACTTCTTTCTCACCCAATGCATGTCTGCCTCAACATCCCTTCTGCCTCTTCTGTCCTTTCTGATCCGTCTAATCTTTATCCCCCCGTTTCTTTTAGCTTAATATTTTTAATGGTCACTAACCTGAATAGGCCACAGACGTGTTCCTACTGGGTCGCCATGACAAGAGTAGTGATATGTTTTAATGAGCCAAGGACACAGGGCAAGAAAAGAAATTTCTCATTTGGGTCTTATTGCAAAAAAAAAAAAAAAAAAAAAAATCTAGCCGTCTCACTCTCTCTTATGTTCCACTTTAAATGTTTCACATCATTTTCTCCATTTCATTCTTGATCTTTGTATTTTTTTTAAGTTATTTTGTATGTATCCATCTAAGCTGACTTTTATTGTCATCATTTTATTCTTATTTTATATAATGTTACTTTGTGTTTATAATCGTTTAGCTTATGTTTTGTGGGGTTAGCTGGATTGAAGCCATGCTAATATGCTAAATAAATAAATAAAATTGAGATATATAGATCAATTGGCTTGTGACTGCACTCCGACAGCTTTCAGGTGATTGGCCATGACCGGTGGCAGATCAATCGGTCTCAGATGTATTTGATTCTGTGCCAATCAAGTTAGCCTGACGTGCACCTCTCCAGGAGTGTTACTAAATGGTGCACTGTAGACCACAACAACTGTAAATGCAGTGAAAACACACAAATCAATATATCCAAGGGATATTGATTCTTGATTTCTTTTTCTAAACGAAGTATAACAGGTACAAGTCTTTATTTTTTTTGTGTACATTTTCTCTGTTTAGACTCAGTTGGTTCTGAATGTTTTTTTCAATTTCATGCAAGGCAGTAATTTTAGTTACAGTCAGTAAATGCTGTTTGATATCTATTTACTCCAACTTCATCAGGAGTCACTAGGTTTCTGTCAAAATTGCACAAAGAGATGCATCACATTTCTTCTGATTTGGAAAAGAGCACTGATGTCTGTATACTCGACTCTGTTTGGGTACACAGCAACACCAGTGTTTGTTAGCTTTCAGGGAGAAGGACAAGTACTCTGTTCATACGGGTCCATTTCACTGTTCACAAAACCATTTCCTTTTTGCTCTTTTGCCATTCACTTGTTTTAAAGGTTTGTAGGGCTGTGGCCTGACTATAGGCTGCATCTGGCATACTAAAACACTCACTGTGCTTTAAGAGTAAGTAGAGTCACTAGCAGAGGCGCACAGGCAGTCATGTGATGTTCACTGTGTAAATGGTTTGGTGGTATTTTAATCGCAGCAGACTTGAGGCAAGATCAGTATAACTGCTGGTGGACCTTGGGGTCTTTATAAAGTAAAATTCATACATTTTAAATAAAATATCAAAATAAAATTTCCTTTTTCCAACTTCTCCTTAATTTGAAATAAAATAAATTTATACTCTTCAGGACATAAAAGAAGCATTTGAACTCTTAGGCTCCCACAGGGCTAATGGAACAGAAAACACCCTAACCCAAAAAAAAGTTTTACAAAAATTTAAATAAAAAAAATTTAAAAAGTAACAAGTACATTCATTATATTTATGCATTCAGAATACTGGACGATGGCTGGATGGATGGACTACCAACATTACAGCTGATGCATTTGCACAGTATTTTTTGTTACGGTAGAAACTGTAGATAAAATGGTATAAAAAGAAACAATCAATTAATTGAAACATGAAAAAATATGGATACAAGCAAAGTCAAATAATGCATTATCTTTTAGGTTATTCTGGTTAATGAAGAAGCAGCCAGAGAAACTGGACCCCATCTTCAGCTGAATAGATGGCTCAATCTTTCTTACTCACAGAATTGTGAAGGTGATATGCGTGACTTCTCGGCCTTTCTCATAAAACATTTAACAAGGATATAAGCTTGAATCTCAGTAACCTATACAGTGAACTGTCTGTGTTGGATGAAGCCCATAAAATACTTCTAGAATCGTCCGTATGCACATGAACCTTCACACACCCACACATACTATACATATATTGAGAGTAGTACTCGCCCATCCATCAATTTCTTTTCTGAACTGGATTTTCTGCTTATCCAGTTAAGGTTACATGGGGACTGACAGCGGGCAAAAGGCAGAGGACACACTAAGCAGGTCACCAGTCCATCACGGATCAACTGACAATCAGTTTTAAAGAAGGACTAGAGGTAGCATATATTGTATAATGGTATGTTTTTAAGGTCATGTGAGAAAACTGTATTTTCCTTCTTACTGGTTATAAATACATCTGTTAATGAGTTGATGAATTGTTTTAGTGTCAATAGGGTCAGATTTGGAGCAGTTAGCACTGATTAAAGCACAGTACTGGGATACTGTTTCAGTTTTTCTCTCATTTTAATCAGTGCAGCACATTGCCAGCAGAACTAAGGAATATGTTATAAAGCAGTCAAAATAAGCCTGACATTAATTATGATTTACTGTTTCTTATGAAACTTAATGAATGTAGCCCCTGTAGAAGTATGTAGAATCTTTTAATGTATCTAAAAATTTAAAGGTTTTTAAAGGTTCCTCATACTACTTCCTCATAGATCGTGCTAGCATTTAGTTAGTAATCATGTAAAATAACAGAAACTGAAGAATTGTAAAACTTAACAAAACTTAAATTAAAAAAGTAAGGTACTTTTGGCTGGTCACTTATTCAAAAAGCGTCCCCACAGTGGGTAGCTCTGTATGTTTGATTTGGTAGCTTTTTTCAATGAATGTCCATCCCAAAGCAACCCCCAGGGGATTTGTAGCTACACCACATCAATAAATATGTTGTAAATACAAGAACTTCTACTTCACATGTCAAGGGCAAATGCTGATTATTTTTTGTAAGTCATAGCCAGTAAACACATTACATAAAACATGCCATTAGAGTTAGAAATATTACTTTTTGATGTTTCATGAAAATAAGAAAAAAAGGAAACAAAGAAAAGAAGAGTAACGCTACTAAATCTAGTCACAGCCTAAAGTTTTTGCAAAAGTCGGTGTGTGCGGTGAGTTATACTTGCCTCCAGACTTAAACAAGCACCTCTTGTTTGTCACAGATTTGTTACACGATTAGAATACTAAACTCTAAATAAATGAACATGAGTGAACTGGCCAGGTCACAGGCCAAACACAATTAATGCTATTTCTTTTAGGCAGAAAAACACAAGGAAGAGAAACAGCAGGGAGCTGGTCATTCTAAAAATAACAAATTGACATTCATCATCATAACAGCTGTGATAAATAATGTTGCGCGCTGGTTGGTGCAAACAACTGGAGATGTGTCCAACGGATTGTATCCAATGGTGGGGCGAAGAAGGAGCAATCCAGGGGTGAAATTCAGGGTGAAGGACAAGTGCAGGCGTCAATTGGGGCAACAAGCTACACAGAATAATTAGATTGCAAAATGACCTTGAGCCTTAACAATGTAGATATGTTTTACAGTGACATTTTTAAACATGCACACTGCTTCAGTCCAGTACAGTTACATTCAAATTGCTGGAGACAGTCTGTGCAGGAAAAACTAAATTAGGTTTAGGTTTATTTGCTTTTAATTGTGAGAACTGATCCTGATTTAATTGCATGGGTAAGTAGAGCATGGAGTTACAATCAGGCAAGACAGTGAGGCTGAAATAGTGGTACTGGAATGAACACTCAGTTTGAGCTATTTGTATATTTGTTTCTCCTTAGTTGTAGTTGCAACTGGATTTTCGACATTCATACTCTTTTAGCATCTTCATCAATCTTATCACTTGTTATAGAAGTTCAGCAGTAATTAAAATCCTTCCTTCTAACTGAAATCCTTAATCCAGGTTACTTAAAAACACTATGATTCATGTCTAGAAAGCAAAGCAGTAAGAATGCGTTGATTAAACAGTCATATACAGTCTGATGCAAACATCCACAAGAGTATTGCATGTACTACTGGTGTGTTCCTGTAGCTTTTGTTCTTACAATTGAAAAGGGAATTGTCTTTGGACTGTCGGTGTGCTATGACCACTAAAGCAATTATTTGAACAGGTCAGCCTTGCAGCGAGAGAAGAAAAACAGCCTGAAAATACAGACAAATTTAGCTGATGAAGCCCTGACGAAGTGTGGGTTAAAGCTCATTAACTTTTGTGAACAAGTGCCAAGGCCTTGTCTCATGGTCAAAAGACAAGATTCATATGGCTTTGAGACATGCTGTACTCATTTGTCTTGTGGCAAACATGTCTGTGTGTATTGATGTGCACTTTTTGGCAACTGTTGTTGTGATTTGGTGCTATATAAATAAAATTGAACTGAACTCAATTGAATTGATGTCTGATGTATTACATAAATGATAATGGATAATTAAAAAACTGCAGAATGCTCATCAACTATCATATACAGGATATATATATATGAAAACATACTGCCTCCATTCCTTAAAATTAAAGTTATGTCCCACTCTTTTTTAACAATCCCATAGGAAAGATAAAATAGTTTGTTCTATAGACCCTATTTATTCATCTATTCATTTATTTGATTTAACCAAATGAGGAGTGCCTTCAAAATATTTGGTTACTAGAGTAGCCCTGGTTCTCTGAAAACTGACTGGTAACACTAGGGGGCACTTTCCACGTGAGCTTAACAGAGAACCTAATAGAACAGAAGGGACAACATTGCAAATAGCTCACAAAAGTATAACATAACTACTGCATTAGCCTTGTCATTTTTTTATGAGTTAAATGTTCAACGTTCAAAGAAAATATATGTAGCCAAGTGAACTAATACTAGATATGGAAAGGGTTTAAAAAGAGGGGGTTGTGTTTTTGACTGATTGCCTGTCTACCAGAGGTCTGTTGTAGAGTTGTCATGGTGATGACTAGACCTCGCATTTTGGGGGTACACTGTCCCTTTAAGAGACACTGTAAGCCAGAGCACGCATGCACTCAAGTTTGCGTCACACACTGAGCGCTGTGAGCGGGAGCACTGGAGAGTTAGAGACTGCAAAATATTCTGTGGCTAGCTACACAAGAGGTAAATGTGCTAAAAAAAGTGTAGCATACTGGAAAATATTGTCACCAGTGTTGTAGTAGACTGTAATTAGCTACGTTTCTTTAGCAATGACTCCAGGTTTGTGACCATTTCTGTAGAGTTCTTAACGCGCGACGGGTGCATGTTTAATGGTCACGTGCTGTGAAAGGGACTGAAGAGCGGGTTGGCGTGAGTAGTTACAGTGTCCTAACAGATTTCAAAGTTGTTAAGTTTATACTGTTATTCACTTTGCATAACTCTGTATGTTTCTGTTTGATTCAGAGGGGAGATCACTTGCTGTGTGATTCCTGCGTGTGTACTTGTCCTAGCATAGTAGCTGTGTGGAGAAACCGAAGTGAGTTCATGATGTTCTCCCATAGAAATGTATGTTTAAAAGAGAGTTTACAGTGCACTTTATTGCCAGTTGACCTGCGAAGTTGTGGGATGTAAACAATGTGTTTATTTGTTTTGTTTTCTCTTTTTTGTTGTATTTGTTTCTTGACAGGTCACTACTGTTGTCTATACTGTTTGAATTTAACATGTACATATGATAGTTACTGTTGTCTCAGACCCTGAAAGGCAGTTTTAGGCTGAGCCAGTGGAATAGTTAAATTTTGCCGTTTCACTCAAAACTACAGAATTAAAACTGTGCTCCTCCGAGTACAGTCGGAGAATAAAAAAGCCCACAAAATAGTATTTCCTGTGTCCTGTCTCATTCCCCATGACCGGGCCACATAGTTTGGTGTCAGAAGTGGGATTCTCAAGTTAGTTTTGAGTTTCAGTATAGAGAGACACAGTGAGTGGGGCTTTATAGACAACAGTAGTGGCTGAGAAGATCCCAGTCCTTCCCAGAGGGCGGCAATCGCAGTGTGGACGTCCTGAGGTGGTTCTGTGCAGTGGTACAACAGGAGCCTGCTTCAGCCATTGGACGAGGAGGGCATCTGACACAGATTTTGGACTGTTGAATCTCATCTACAAGTGACTGTGGGAATCTGCTGCACTAAAGACTCAGAGACATTGCAGTATGTCACAAGAGGACGAGGGGGAAGGTCCTTCAGGGGCCAGAGCTATCCCCACTGAAGACAGTCAAGCTGCCTCGTTGTTTGACAGTGCAGGTAACCCGTTGGTGCAGCTACAAACAAAGATTAACGAACTGAGTAGGAAACATGATGCTGTTATGTCTAGTATTGCTAACATGGGTAATGTTCCAACCAGATCTGTTGTGTACATTCCAAGAGAAAAGGTGATTGTACCTTTTAGTGGGGAACCAGCAAAAGATGCTTACACTGTTGATGAATTCATAGAAGAGGTGGAAAGAGCAATAAGAACTAGGGGTCTGCGTGGAGAGGATCAAACCGACTTTATCCTCTCACAGCTGAAAGGGTCTGCCCTAGAGGAAGTTAAGTTACGTATGGCAGGCCAGGTGAAGGAACCGAGTGATCTCTTTTCATATTTGAGGGAGGCATTTAGAGAGAAGCGCACCACACCACAGCTCTTGCATGCTTTCTATGCACGCCGCCAACTAGATGGGGAAGACCTGCGAGATTATTCACATGCACTCTCTCAGTTGCTCAATGCTGCAATACAGCAGTCCCCTAATGTAGTACCCAACACACAGCTGGCACTTCGGGATCAATTCATTGAAGGTGTGCATGCCCCAAATCTTCGGCGTGAACTACGTAGGCTCACTAGGGACAAGCCTGAGTGTAGTCTCTTTGATGTTAGAGAGGAGGCAATCATGTGGACTATGGAAGATCGTCCACGCAGCACTAATGTAGCAAGACATAGAAATATAGTGAGTGACAGGCCAGATGAAAGCTGTGAAAAGACAACCTCCACCAGTGATGTACAGACAGACTTTACCATGGCTCTGCAAGAGATGGTTAAAATAATCACACAACAGGGTAAAGCCATAGGGGAGTTAACTAATGCAGTGAGGGAGCTCACAACACAGACTGCCAGTTCTGAAGACAGTAGAGGTGTTAAAGCTAAGCCCAAGCCTAGGTACACTAGAGAGGGTCAGCCTATTTGTCTCCGATGTGAAGGGGTGGGACATATGGCCAGACACTGTAATGCACCCCGACAACCTACGAGCCAGTCTGCCACCATGCCCAGTTCACCGCTAACGGGAAACGGGAACCCTCCATTGCTATGAGCCGGGCAATGCGAGGCAAGTCAGAAGGCTCAAAGGAAGCTCTAACCAAGGAACATTTTCTAGAACATGCTGTTGGTCAGTGCCCTGAAGTAGATATCCAGATAGGTGGTGTATCCCTTAGATGTCTGCTTGACACAGGAAGTAATGTAAGCACTTTGACAGAAAGCTTTTTCAGAAATCATCTCCAGGGAGAAGATGAAGATATGCACTGTACTGCCAAGTGGCTTAAAATCACAGCAGCCAACCAGTTGCCGCTGCCCTATTTAGGCTATGTGGAGTTAGATGTACAGGTCATGGGGCTCACTATACCTGAATGTGGTTTTCTTATAATCAAAGATGATAAAGCAGAAAGAGACATTCCCAAATGGTTGGATTCGTCACCCCATGGCATTATAGGGATGAACATTGCAAAACGATGTAGACAGTTAGTACTCTCAGAGTTTGACACCACTCTAGGGGGAGAGCTGGAGTCCAGCTGGAGGAAGGCCTGCCACTGCGTACAAGCTGCTGAGCTTGTGGAAAAGGTGTCTACTGCCCGTGTTGCAAGCAAACACAAAGGGCGGGTGCCTGCCTCATCCCTGACCACTGTCTATGCAAGGGGCCATGGCAAGCAGTTTGGTAGCGCATTGGTTGAACCAGGGAATGTTCAGCTCCCAGGTGGCTTATTGGTGATCCCAACTCTAGTGTCAACTAACAGCCTGGTATTCCCAGTACAGGTGATGAACATCTCACAAGAGGATGTCTGGCTTCCACCTAAGGCTAGACTAGGCATTATTAGTCCTGGCCGCTGCATTGAGGGTGACCCATGCGAGGTGAGATTTGAGCGCATATCTGCCAACCATGAGGAGGTGACGCTTAACCAAAAGGACTGTCAGGGGGCCAACAGTTGCGTACAGGACTTATTGGGAAGATTACACATAGGTGGCACACCAGGACAACAGGTCGAGGTCAGAACTCTTTTGAAAAAGTATGCGGATGTTTTTGCACTTCATGATGAGGATTTGGGGTACACTGATCGTGTGAAGCATGAAATTCCTGTTGTAGATGAAGCCCCTGTTTCTCAGCCATACAGGCGCATCCCACCAAATCAGTACAAAGAGGTTAGGGAGCACATTTCTGAACTGTTGAGAAAGGGGGTGATTCAGGAGAGTTCGAGTTCCTATGCTTCACCAGTTGTTCTGGTACGCAAGTCAGATGGGAGTCTTAGACTGTGTGTAGACTACCGCAGACTAAATGCGAAGACCAGGCGTGATGCCTTTCCACTCCCTCGCATTGAGGAGAGCCTGGATGCTTTGAGTGGTGCAGAGTTCTTCTCAACCGTAGATCTTGCCAGTGGCTACCATCAGGTAGCGGTACATGAGAAAGACAGAGACAAAACAGCATTTACCACACCATTTGGCCTGTATGAATACTTAAGGATGCCTTTTGGGTTATGTAATGCCCCCGCGACGTTTCAACGTCTTATGCAGGCCACAATGAGTGATTTGGTCTTTCAGATTGTGTTGATCTACTTGGATGATCTGCTTGTGTTTTCATCAACATTCCAGGATCACATTGTGAGACTGGAGACTGTTTTGAAAAGACTGAGGGATACGGGGCTGAAGGTTAAGGTTGAAAAGTGCCATTTCCTCCAGCCCAAGGTCAAGTTTCTCGGTCATGAAGTGTCGGCTCAGGGAATAAGCACAGATCCTGACAAGATAAGCGCTGTGGCAAAATGGCCCATTCCTAGTACTGTGAAAGAGCTAAGGTCCTTTTTAGGATTTTGCAGCTACTATAGGAGATTCATTGAGGGCTTTTCCCAAACTGCGGGGCCACTCCATGATGTAGTGAACGTCTGTGTTAAGGAGATAAGTCCTGTCAGGGCTAAACAGCTTTTTGCTTCAGCCTGGACACCACAATGTTTACAAGCTTTTGAGTTGCTTAAGGAAAAGTTGACTAGTGCCCCTGTTCTAGGCTATGCTGACTTCAATCTCCCTTTCACGCTGGAAACGGATGCTAGCAGTCTTGGATTAGGTGCTGTTCTGTCCCAAAAGCAGGGGGGAAGGAATAAAGTTATAGCTTATGCTAGTAGGAGGCTCAGAGGGGCTGAGAAGAATGATCAAAACTTTAGCAGCATGAAGCTCGAACTCCTAGCATTAAAGTGGGCAGTCACAGAAAAATTTAGGAGTTATCTGCTGGGGTCCAAGTTCACAATCATAATGGATAACAATCCCCTGTGTCACCTGCCCACTGCTAATCTAGGAGCCATTCAACAGAGGTGGGTAGCTCAGCTGTCTGTGTTTGACTTTGATGTCAAGTATCGCCCTGGCCGCTGCAACACTGCCGCTGATGCCCTCTCTCGGCAACCAACAGTTGACACGGCAGAACCTGACAGTGAGGATGCAGAATATGATGGCTCTATAGCCATATGTAATGTGCTAAGGGCAGGTACAAGTCTAGGCTCAGATCTTGTCATGGCTGGAGTTGAGGCTTGTAGGATCAGACTGCTGCAGGCCTCCGAACCAGATGAGGAAGCAGTCAGTGAGGCTGTGCTGGGCAACACCCCAATGATGCCTGGTTACTCCAATGCAGAACTCTATCGCTTCCAAGTGTCAGACCCGACAATTGGTGTCTTGAGAGAGTTTTGGAGCAGACAGAAGAGACCTACCTACAGAGAAAGAGGGGGTCTGTCTAAACCGGTACGTTCTCTACTGAAGCAGTGGCCTCGGATCAGAGAAAAGGATGGACTGCTATACCGTGTGATTGAGGATGCTCACCTTGGACAGTGCCATCAGCTGCTACTACCTGCCTGCCTTAAAGAAAAAGTGCTCAGGAGTGTGCATGATCACATGGGACACCAGGGAATTGAACGCACACTGGGATTGTTGAAACAAAGATGTTTCTGGGTGGGCATGTTTGAAGATGTTGAGCACTGGGTGAAGAAATGTCAGAGGTGTGTGTTAACAAAGATGCCTCAACCCAAAGTTCAGGCAGCCCACGCTCCATTTTTGGCTACCCGCCCACTTGAAGTTGTTGCTGTTGATTATACCACCCTAGAGCGGGCTACAGATGGTCGTGAAAACGTTCTTGTAATGACTGACGTGTTCACCAAGTTCAGTCAGGCATTTGCCACACGAGATCAAAAAGCAGATACCACAGCTAAGATTATCCTGAAAGAGTGGTTCATGAAATATGGGGTACCAGAGCGCCTACACTCAGACCAGGGCAGGAATTTTGAAAGCGCAGTGATTGCTGAGCTATGCAAACTGTATGGAGTCAAGAAAACTCGTACAACACCCCACCACCCTCAGGGTAACCCACATTGTGAGAGGTTCAACAGGACTTTGCACAACCTCCTGCGTACGCTTCCCCCTGAGAAGAAGCGGCGCTGGCCCGAGCATCTGTCAGAGCTGGTGTATGCTTACAATGTCACGCCGCACTCGACCACAGGGTATTCTCCCCATTACCTGCTGTTTGGGGTCCACCCACATCTACCCATTGATGCATTGTTGGGCCGGGAAGAAGTAAAGGATGACAAACTGGACTGGTTATTAGTGCATCAGGAGCGTCTCCAGGATGCACATGCCAGAGCCAGAGAATTTGCCGAACGGAAGGCTGCAGAGAGAGTGGTTCAGCAGCAAGGAAAGGTGTTCTGTCCACCTGTTGACATCGGACAGTTTGTGTATCTCCGTTACCGACCACCAGGAAGGAATAAGATTCAAGATGCCTGGGCAGCCCCTGTGTATAAAGTGGTTGATATCCAAGGGACAACATACACAGTAGTGCCCCTGGAAGGAGGGCCGGTGAAAAGAGTCCACAGATCTAACTTGAGGCCATGCGTGGGGTCTATACCTGCACCCAAGCCAAGGCTACGTGACCAGGAAGTCAGTTCTGCAGATGAGCACCAAGTGTCTGATACGGAGGTTGAGCATCCAGAGTTTGCCTTGATGGAGGAGGTCCAGTACCCAATGGAGCTGCCAGTGGCTCAGGAACCTGGGAACTTGGTTCCGACGGTCGACGAGCCTGGAGACCAATTGGAGAATGGAACTGAAAATGTGGGTGAGGTTCTACTAGGGCAGGAGAGCAGTGATAACCCTGATGACCTCGAGGTGGAGCCAGCAGCTTACCTTACACCTGGACCAGGAAGCATTGGTTTCTCCAGCGAAGAACCGGTGGCGAAACCTGTTCCAGCTCCTAGGAAAGGAAAAAGAGAGAAAGCGGAGGCAGGTCCACCCACACCTGCTACACGCAGGAGTAGGAGAGAAACTGCAGGGGTCCACACAAACCCATTTAATCTACCTAGGTCAGCATGCAATGCAGTATCCTTCAGTCCAGATGTACTCTCCCAGGTGTTAGCCGGTATGGTTCTCTACACCACCAAACTCAGGGGAATGGTGAATGAGCAGGGGGTCACCGAGGACGTTGACTCGTAGCAGGGGAGAATGTAGCCAAGTGAACTAATACTAGATATGGAAAGGGTTTAAAAAGAGGGGATTGTGTTTTTGACTGATTGCCTGTCTACCAGAGGTCTGTTGTAGAGTTGTCATGGTGATGACTAGACCTCGCATTTTGGGGGTACACTGTCCCTTTAAGAGACACTGTAAGCCAGAGCACGCATGCACTCAAGTTTGCGTCACACACTGAGCGCTGTGAGCGGGAGCACTGGAGAGTTAGAGACTGCAAAATATTCTGTGGCTAGCTACACAAGAGGTAAATGTGCTAAAAAAAGTGTAGCATACTGCAAAATATTGTCACCAGTGTTGTAGTAGACTGTAATTAGCTAAGTTTCTTTAGCAATGACTCCAGGTTTGTGACCATTTCTGTAGAGTTCTTAACGCGCGACGGGTGCATGTTTAATGGTCACGTGCTGTGAAAGGGACTGAAGAGCGGGTTGGCGTGAGTAGTTACAGTGTCCTAACAGATTTCAAAGTTGTTAAGTTTATACTGTTATTCACTTTGCATAACTCTGTATGTTTCTGTTTGATTCAGAGGGGAGATCACTTGCTGTGTGATTCCTGCGTGTGTACTTGTCCTAGCATAGTAGCTGTGTGGAGAAACCGAAGTGAGTTCATGATGTTCTCCCATAGAAATGTATGTTTAAAAGAGAGTTTACAGTGCACTTTATTGCCAGTTGACCTGCGAAGTTGTGGGATGTAAACAATGTGTTTATTTGTTTTGTTTTCTCTTTTTTGTTGTATTTGTTTCTTGACAGGTCACTACTGTTGTCTATACTGTTTGAATTTAACATGTACATATGATAGTTACTGTTGTCTCAGACCCTGAAAGGCAGTTTTAGGCTGAGCCAGTGGAATAGTTAAATTTTGCCGTTTCACTCAAAACTACAGAATTAAAACTGTGCTCCTCCGAGTACAGTCGGAGAATAAAAAAGCCCACAAAATAGTATTTCCTGTGTCCTGTCTCATTCCCCATGACCGGGCCACATATAAGCCTACAAAAACAAAATGAAGAATAAATAATAGTAAGTTCTAGCATGTCAGATTGGGACTGCTACTGTACAGTCCTTTTGTCTGTAATAAAAACAAATGTTTTAGTTTTAGTTTCTTTTGCTTTCAAACTAAACATCCAAGTATGATGAAACAGCTGACCTGACATACACGTCTGTATTTTCTCTCTGTCCTAAACGCCCGTTCTCTTCCATTCTACACATGCTAATGATTTGTAGATACAGGGCTTGTTATAGAGAGGCTGTTTTGTGTGTGTGAGAGTGACTGCGCTCTAATGATTAGTAGAGATCTTCACCTGCATACCTAGCTTTTTGATGTCTGCTGTTCATCTGCTTTCTTCACCACATATTTGTTTCTGTCATGGAGAAGGCATACCGCTCATTCACTGTGTCTCCTTTTCTTGTCTTTTCCTTTGCCAACCTGTCTGCCCCTTCACTGCGTCTATATATAATCATTCTCTTTGACTGTCTCTCCTGTCTCTTTCCCACAATTCATGTGTTTATCACTGTTCCTCTTCTTTTTTCGTGTCCCTGCTTCACCTTCTTGCTGCCATTTCAGTTTCGTTCAATCTGTCCTTCCTAATCATTCTCATTCCTCACTCTATGTCTCCGTCTCAGGAAAAGACCCAACCCTCTCTTCTTCCAGCAGCAAGTCATTAACTTCTGTCCCAGGTTTGTGAAAGATTTTGTGCAGTAATGGTGTTCTGTTCTGTGCGTCTGAATCAGCTGCAAAGATGTGTAAAATAATTACTACTGAAATATCCATCCCGCTGTTGACTTCTTTGAGAAATAGCATTAGTTCCCCCTTTTGTTTCAGATTTATTCTGAAGTCACTCCTAATATAGTTAAAAATCACATGTTCTTTGTGTTCTGTACAATTTAGTATATCCATCTTCTCATATCTTCTTTCAACAGTAATAAGTATGAAATGATGCAAGTTTCATATAGTCATATTTTTGAAAAGTTGGTAATACGCCGTTGTAAAGATTCTCCTGCCTGCTTTGAAGATGAAAAAAAAAATCTATTGATCTCTTTTAGCTGTTGATTCAGGCCTAGCTATAAAATGATAAAATCTGATTAAATAGCAGCCTAATAGTGAAGCTAAACATTACCCAAAAATGACAGACAACCAACAAAAGATGCATAACATTTTAGCTTCAGATGTGCCTGTGTGAAAAATAGAAGAAGAAAACCAAAACTTGCATGCATGGCTGCTAAAAGTGATATATCTTTGCTGACCGACCACTGTAGCACAGGTAATTGTGCTGTGATCTAAGGTGTGGGAGAAGCAGGTGTAGAATTTGTGGCACTGTTGTAGGCATGGCAATTATTTCTATTCATAGCAGACATTGTTAGCGTGGTGGAGTTAGGGTTGCCAACACTATCTGACAGAAATCCAAGAGATTTTAGTGGGGGGGGGGGAGAGCTGTTTGTGTATACATAACTGTTTCATTATATCAGACAAAAAGACAGAGAAGGCAAGAGTTAGAGTTTAGACACTGAAATTTAAGAAACCTCTGTAGTGTTATGACACTGAAACCACAGAGAGCAAGAATTAAACATGCTCTTTACAGTTTAGCTACACAGAACCACAAAACAAGTGAAAAATATATATATCCCAAGAAGTCTTTGGCTTTCCAGACATGTGCAATGTTTTACATAGTCCACCATCAGGACTTAATTGGCAGTCTGCAGTCAGTCAAATTAATTCATTGGCAGATGTGCTCATTTACATCATCTGTGTTTGTAAATAAAACATGTGTTGAAGCAAAACCTTCCAGCCCTAATGATAATTTGTGGTAGATTTATTATATCAAACCCTGAAACCCTTCCAGCCTTTCCCATCAAGTTCTTCCCAGCTCAGGGGTTCTGTTGGGGCAGAAAATCTAACAGCGCTGAATCCAATTACAGGGTATATATTATCTAAGGAGTGCTTACTTTACAGGTAAAATTGGTGAAATATTGTTAAAACAAAGGTTAAAAGTGATTAAAAAATAACTTTCGACGGTGTCAAATATCTTCTTGTAGTGTTTCTTACTACAGTAAAACAGAAAAAAAGGTGCATGTTAATTTTCTTTAAATCTGTTGACACAGTGTTTGTGTGACAGGTCTGGAGTGTCACCTGTTTTACTGTTACAACAGGATGCCAAAAGGTTGTCAGTCATAAGCATTTCCTGCTTTGTTATCTAATGTACTCCAATTGGGATAATTTATAAGTGAACAAAGCATCAAGTTGTGTTCAAACTAGTAAAAGAAAATTGAAACTTATCAGCAAAAAGTTATTTGGGCCATAGATCAATTGAGTAGTAGAGTAATTTTCTCATAGGGTTTTATACAATTCAACACTTTTCACATTGGCTTTACTTCCAAGGCCCTGAGGCAACATCCATTTTTTATAAACAATCTGTGCTCCCAAATGGCAATGCAAGGCTGTTTTAAACAATTTTCTGTCCATTGATTAGTTCTATCTATTTACATTTTCAGTTAATGCTATTAAATAGAACTGGGATTCTCATGGGTTTTTTTTTTTCCAATTATACATATGACTCACTAATCAGTAGTTTAACTTTTTTTCTCAATTTTCCCAAACTCTAGGTATCTGACCTCAAATTTAAAAAAGTGATGATATGGAGCTAGTTAGCGTTCCTCCTTCCATCAATAGACTGCACTGACTCTGTGCAACTCAGCAGAACATACTGGAATGCAACTTTTCAACCTTTTATCCTTCATGTCGTTCTACTTACCTTTATTATTTTTCTTTCAAGAATATTTTTTTCCTGTCAGTTCAACTGGGTATTAATTATGTCTGCTGTTGTAAATTCAGTCTATTCACCAAAGGATCAGGGCTTAGAGGCACAGTTGTACTGAAGGCCGTTCAGTTGAGACTGCAGCAAAATGAAGAATGGGCTCTACTCTCCAGAATCTTTCCTACTCAAGCTTATTAATAAGAGTTGCGGAGAAGATCGAGCTGGATAGTCAAACTCTTAACTGTCGGTCTTCCCTGTCCTTTCAGACTATTTGTCCTCTGTGGCACCCTCAGCCCCATGCTTTGATTCTCTAAAATTTCCACCATTACAACCCTTTATTATCCTGGTTAATCCCTCTTGCACATGTCCGGTGTAGACTGTAAGATGGAATTGAACAGATCTGTTCACCGACTCTCTTCTCCTGTGTCGTTCTTTTCATGCCCTTTGAAAGAGCAGAATTAGCTTTTCCCTGTAGCAGCAATGAGGCTGGCTCTTGTCCCTTTCAGTCTCTCTTTCTGCTGTCAAATAACCCACTTTGCTGCTCAGCACTGATATGATTACGCTTCTTTTTCAGCTGGATTTAACACTGAAGTCACGGTACGCCGCTCTTGTAATACCGTGAAAGAAATTCTGGAAACACTGGACAGACATGTTTCCTGTTCAATGCGGACAGTGAAAGAAAAGAAAAAGACAAAAGTAGGATAAAAGACAAAATTAAAAGTGACAACTGGGGGCTATGCATTAAGGAGAAGCAGAAATAAAATAACATGGATTTGTTAAAAAGGATGTGAAAGACACGAGGCAGCAGCTAGCTGGATGAAATTGTCAATAAGTGGCTATTTTCACTCAGTGAAAACTTTAAGTGCTTTTTTTTAGCTACTTCAGCAAACTGAGAAAGAAATGAAACCAGAGTGAAAAACTACATAACACCCTTATAAGAAATGGGTAGACAGCTAGTTAGAAGCTAAAAGAGACAAGAAATAGACTAAGAAACACTGGCCTACTTTAGTATACTTCAGCAATAGTTTAGCTAAAAGTACTTTATTTTAGCAGAGTAAAATATATTTGTGAAGTTAACCTTATATAACCCAAGCCTACACACTGCTAGTCTAATTAAGAACCATTTTCTCATGAGAAAATTAATTGCTCTTTGAACGGCACCCTTATTCACATGAACATCAATTGCTTGCAACTTGCAAGGTTATCTTCATGGTGCATTATAGTGAGAAATGAGGTGAGAAATAGGATTGGATGTTTTCCTTTGTTGTTGCTTTTTTTCCCCAAGTCCTTGCGTTTCTATGTGTTGGCATGGCACACTGGTGCATATCTCTTCTAAAATGACTTGAAAAGAATGCCAGCAGAGTATGGATTAGGGAGTTTCCGAAGCCAAATTTCCAAAGCCAACTTTTTTATGATATTATGTTGTTTTGTTAACACTGACAGCATTTCAAGTGCATTTTATGATTTTCAAGTTCAGCTCGAGGGTTTGTGTGCCCATGAATGTGTAGTAACGCAGACAACTTACATAAGATAAAGTTTTCTCCGATCTTGTTCTCCAGCAAACTGCTGTCTGGAGTGCAGCTGCACGAGCTTTCAGCAGATGAGCTCTATGTGTGTGTTTGTATCAATGTGCAGTTTTTGTGTGCTGGCATGTATAGGAATGCATATGTGCTCATGCAGCTGTGACCCCTCCATCAAACTCACTTGTACTTGATGCCTTTAAAACACAGGTTTGATTTTTGAGTAGGGATGTCTTGACACACCCCCGCTGAGCTTGCTGACAGAAGTCTCTCATGTCCCAGCTTACCTTGTGACATCGATGCGACACGCAGACACATAAGAATGTAGACACAAGCGCACACATACGTATCTCTGCAGCTGTGTTTATACTTAACTTGGAAAGCATGCCATATACTGGATGAACTATGAATATATCTGAAACCGGTCATTTTGCAGCCTGCATCATTTTATCTGATTAGCAGCCTGGTTGGTCTCCCTTTTTCACACTCAGTTCTTTTTTTCACTGTTTTTTTAAAAAAAAAAATCTTACTTCCATTTTTAATCATACATTGCTTCTCCTTTCCGTTATTTTCCCTCTACCCTCGTTCTGCATGGAGCCACAAACAGGAAGAAAAGAGGTCAGTTATGTATTAACAAGACAAAACTGTGTTCTTTTGTTTTTTCTTCTTTTCTCACTGTCTGCCTCTTATGGTATTAACCATTTGTGCTACTCATAACTGCTAGCCTACTCCGTTCTCCGTACATGGATACAGCCACATAACTACCAATACTATGTTGGACTTCAGACAACATTGCAAGCCTGGAAATGATATCGCCAATGACACTAGCAAATGACATTGCCATACTGGAATCTGAAACAAATTCAAGTGAAATTTCTTCTGTGATACTGGTAAATGTAAGTTCTGAAGTTATCCTGGTCCTGATTGCTATCAAACTAATGTCTATCTGGGTCTATTCAGGGAAATTAACCTTACCTTAACCTGTCTTCTTTTTTAGAACAGTAACGTTGGCTAATTTTTGTTTATTATGGAGAAACACTGCACTAAATAACTCAATATTTATGAATTTCATAGTGATTTGTAAAGTAAACCCTGATGCCCAAACATGCACAAGGTGAATATATAAGGGAACACACACACACACACTTCACCTTGGGAGCCTACCTAAGCGGAGGTGTGCTGTGACCCTGTGTTCTAGCAGATGGTGCTTGTGGGCAATACCAGCAATAACCATAGCAATGCTATCTCTGTTTCGCTCTCTCTTTCATTTTCTTTTATTTTCTTTTGTCTCTAAAGTGATTACCTTTTTCAGTACTATGAATAATGTAGAATAAAATGCTTAAACGCTCTCATACAGCATATCCCTGTCTGTTTGAGTGCATTTCTTATGGTAAATTTGCAACATAAGCATTTATTTGATTACTTGGCAAATCTCATTACTCCTCAATGAATTTAATGCAAGGCATAGCATGTGTATTTAATTTAAGTGTGATAGACTTGCATGTTCTCAGAATTGCAATTTCCTTTTAAAAAAAGCAGATGTGAATTTGTCTGCCTGTGAACGGTAGACATTGTGGACGATGGATTTATGCCCAGACTGTTTACTGATGTAAGAATGGAGCAGAAGGACGAACGGGAAGAAGCGAAGAAAACTAATGAGCAAGAAACAACACCCAGCCTTTATCATGGGATACTGGGGGAGATAAAGGATGATCTTTTGGCTCAAAGCAAGAACAATATATATTTTTTCCCATAATCTCCTGAATATATATAATATATACGTGTTTCGAGAGTATGAATATCTGTGTGTTTCTGCCAGAGAGAGGGAGAGAGAGAAAGACAGAGAGAGGGAGACAGCACTATAATGGCAGAATAGAAATACCAGAGTATGCTTTATCACTTACCTAATTATGTGAGTTTGCAAAACTAATCTACTACTCTATTAAAACAAGAGACCCTACAGCTCAGGGTTAAACAAAAGCAAATTACATTACCCTGTCACACACACACACTTCACTTTTCCTTTACACTGTGCCATTCTGTCAGCCAGACTTGTTCCCATTCACCCATATCTCCTCTGAGATTTTAGAAGAGCAGTCATGCATAGAGTTTAAGTCGGCTCCGAGACGATATGGATATGTAGTTGCTCTTTAAAAAAATCCCTTGTTTCTTTTGAACTTTACAGTTTCATTAAAAGTTGATTTGATTGAAAGTCAGGGACGTGCTTCCCTTTGTTTTTCTTGAAAGTAACGGGGAAAAAATTGCACATGGGATTGATGATATTGTACACGTTATTTTCCTATACGCATGAGTGACAGTGAGGTCCTGTTGTGGACACGTGACACAAAACATGTCAGGTATTTACATTTATAGATTCAATTTGTGATTTATCAGTGATCAATTTATTATTATTATTATTGTTTAATTGATTTATTGAGCCAAACTCTAATTTTATATTTCTCTTTTATCCGGTTGATCTTACATACTTTTTGCTAAATCTAATTCACTTGATTATGAACATGACAAGTGGTCATTCAGAGTGTTGCAACAGAAGGTTTTTTCTTATATTGAGTGCAACTATAGAGCAGACCAAAGACAACAGATGTTGATGTAATCTGTAGCTATGATTTGGCATTTAGTCTTTATTACTCTTTCACATCAATAAGTCTGCTTCTTTTCACAGTTAGTTTATCTGATCATGTTGCAAACAAAGGCGATACACGTGCCTAAAAATGAAATATTTACTTATTAGGCTTAATGGTTAATTTGGTTAACTAATAACTTAACGCAAGTGAATTAGATGAAACTGATATTTTATTGCATAGATAAAATTAACCGGAAGAAAACAGATGGAAATTAAATTAAATGATATCTATCTCACATTTCGTCAACATGTATGCCAGTTATTTTGCATTCCTGCAAACCAGCCAAACAATCAACCAACTAACAAAAAGAGAGAATACAGAAAGAATTATTCACTAAGTGATGAAACTGAATGAAAGGTTGTAAAACAGGTTTAACAGATTATCAGTGTAAGATCTAAAAAAAATTTCAAAAAGCAAGGATTCATTTCTACACTTTATATAACAACTTTAATGACCATGGGGGAAACAAATTCATAAACTGGTGTAGGATTTCCACAGTGGATCACAATACAGTAGTATACACCACATATATCAAGTTTTCATCCAACCATTTACTTCCACTTATCTAACTCAAGGTCGCAGGTGGGCTGGAAGCTATCCCATCAGTCACAAGCCACCCTGGACAGGTTACCAGTCTATCATTGTGCTAACACAAAGTGACAATGATTCATGCTCAAATTCACACCCAATTTAAAATCAGCTATTAATCTAACCCCGTGCATGTATTTGGACTGGGTTAAGAAGCTGGAGTAGCTGGAGACAACCCATGCATACATGGGGAGAACATGCAAACTCTACACAGAATGGCTCGCTTTAGTGCATGTGGACTGATATATGTGAAAGTAGTGTGATGGTATAGTGTACTGGATTGAGTAGGATATTGTATTACAAGTTCTGGGTTTGAGTCAGCCCTGAGGCTTTTTACTGCATGTCTTCCCCCTGGCAGACATGCAGTAAAAAGGCTAAAAAATAATATAATAATAATTTTTAAAAAATCAACTGAGATTCATACAATTCTCAAAATTATTTTGTTCAACTTACACATTTTTAGTAATTTTCAATATTTGTTATTTGTTGTTGTTGAATCATAATCTACTACTTCTTCACAGAGTTTGCATTTACAGTAACTTTTCTAAAATTATTCAACACTTCATAATTCTGCTGAATCTTCCTTAGCCTTGCTCATTAGCTCATTAGTAACCTTTACTGTTTAGGTTCACTATGTAGTAATGAAGGAGAACCAAAGACAGACACAGTCTTATCTTTGCAGGAACCAGGCTTGTATTTCCTTTGGCAGTAAAACTGGTGGAAAAGCATTTTAGCTTTTACCCTTAAACTTCAGCATATCCTGACAATTAATGGCCAACTATCATAATTTTATCACCTGTCTGCATGGTCACTTACCAAAACATTCACATACTTTCACAAAACCATGTTGAGTATCCTTCTGCCTTTCATCAGTGAACCAAAAGAAAAGTAGCTGTAGCAATACTGACTGAACAAGCGCCCAACTTTCAAAGTAAAATCTAAAATCCTCGAAGCACTGACTCAACCCAACTAAAAACATGTCTCCAGCTACTGATGTCACTAGGGCAAGAAAAACTATTTTGACACCCAAATAAATAAAACAGTTTTTTGCCAGATTCACACAACAGCACTGCATGACACAGCCCTCTCATTAGCCACCACATTGGCTGTATAGAATCTGGTCTGTCATGCAGCAGTGCATTGCAAAATTCACTGTAATCTGCCAACATGCTGTGTTGGTCAATCAAATATAACTACCACTTGTGTTATATTTGTAACGTGAACTTTATTCCGCAGTGGTTTGGCATCTAATAAGATATCATATTTCAGGTCATTTCAGTAAAAGTGGACTTCCGGGACCATAATCTAAGAAGTACTTCAGGAAAAGTGTGCCAGCACAAAAATACAGACTCAGATCAAGTTAGTTCTGGGGATAAATTCCCTGCCAGTGTATATCAGTGCACTTATTTGCAATCCCCCTGAGTCAAACTGCAGCTGTTGACACTTGTTTAGTAAGGTTACAATTTATCTCCCCAGGTGAGGACACAATAAACCTGACAGCACTGGTTATTATGGGTCATATGGGTCATTTTGGAAGGAAATGACAGCTTATTTTGTCATTCAGGTTGGAGAACTGAGGTTGTCCTCAGTGGGGTGCCAACCCCAACTATTGCTGCCACGGATGACTGAAAAATACCAACTGAGCCAGGCAGAATAACAATAGCAGTTGTAATACATCCTATACACATTTAGTAGGATGTGTATTTGAATGTTTTCACTTATGCTGGGTGCCTCTGAGTTTTTGTACCAAGGTTTCATGTCCTCCACAAATCCTCAGATAAATATTCTAAGAAAAACATTTTCTCAAGCTAGTGCCCGGGGGCAAATTTATCTAAGGTCAACCTACTTATCCACAACAGTGGTCATTTTGTGCCTGAATGCTTACCCTCATATCAGTTGACCTCCATATGAGAGTAGCCATTTTGTGTCTGATAGCAACAAAGATTCAGTCCGTGTGGGCCAGAGAACAGTTGGTACTACATAATCATTACAACTATGAAATGGTATGGTGAGACAATAATTGCTGTTCTGACCAAAGTCTGTAACGGAGGTGTGTCTGTGTGCATATGTGCCCATATTTTACAAGCTGAGAAGGGTTCACCTGTCCCTGGACCATGCAGCACAGATTCAAATCCTGAATGATAGCCTGAGAAGCTGAGAACCTGATAATTGTCTACATTTTATACATATAAGTGTGACAAAATTATAATTACTTTATACAGACTAGAACCAACATTTAGGAATTAAATGTTAATTTGAAGAAACGGAAGAAAGATGACATATACTTGCTGTGACCTGCATAAATGAATCTTTCAGCTTCTATATACTTGCTGCTGAATTAAATATTTGCTGAATGAACTGTGCACAGGGTATAATTAAATTACTAACATCGGGATATGCAACACTGAGCTCTGACATGAAAACACACAGAAGCAGGAGGGTTTGCAATATAAACCATGGTTCATGGATTGATTGATTATAACACACACCCATCCATCCTTTACATTACACAATGTGCAGGGAGCATCACAAATAAAACAAACCCGGAAAATAACCATACTATATGTCAATCATGTTCAGTGGGTAGAACGGTTGCCTATATATATATCGCTTCATAAATGTCTTCATATATATATAAAGACAAAAACGACAAGTAGCAGCTGAGTGACAAAAAAAGACACCAAGGAGGAAACATATTGGATAAAGAGGAGGTAGCATCTGGCAAAATAACAGGGGGTTTGGACCACACACAAAGTCCAAGCACAGATGAATGCTCATGTTGGCACCTGATTTTAAAATTTGTATATGAAGTTATATAGGTACAACAAAAATGGGGGCAAAGCAACCCTAAATATGCTGTGGACAGGCACGCATGCATGCTAATATGCATATTTTTAAACCTGCCACATCACATTGGCATCTGTGAAACTGCCATTTCCACTGGGGTCACTCGACCCTTCAACCTCTACCTCCTGAGTCTAGTTGGCATTTTCACAATAAAAGGCAGAAAGCATGAAAAGAGAGTGAGAGGGCTTTTGACTGTCAGCTAAAAACTCAGAGTTGGAGGGTGGACAAACAGTTCATGTCACTGCTGTGCGAGTTCTTTTTTTTGTTATGCTGCAGTTAAGAAATTTTTAAAAATATCAATAAATGTCTGTTACAGCCAGTGGCTTGCCAGACAAGCTAACAAAATGCTGATTAAGCTTACTGATGCCAGGTACATTTTGCAGCTGCAGTTAAAACTGGTATTTGTGGTTACATCTATGTGTTTGTATACTAGTAGTGTTTACATCAACCAGAGTTGACGACAGGAACTGTAAGACAGTTCTTTTGCATTAGGAGGAATTGAAAATAAAGTCATGGCTAGAGAGACTGATTTAGCATTTCCTCATCAAAAAACGTGTCAGCATGTCATGGTCCTGGCAGATGTTGCTTCTCTCTCCCTCTTGTGCTTATTTTTTATCTTTTCCCTCTCTGTCTCTTTCACTTTTTATCTTTCTTTCAGTTGGCATTTGGGAGAGGCTCTGGCTCTGGTTCTCAGCATCACCAGTGGGTGGGGCTGCTCCTGCCTCATGGGTCCAGTGAGTACACCTGTTCCTCTCTACTCATTACTTCTCTGGATTTAAGGACCGGCTGGAACCTCCATTCTCCTCCAGATTGTTGACGCCTGTGTGGGAGTAATCAGGCTCAGTTACTATGATCTCATCACTCTTTTGCAGTTCCCTGGCTGTTCTCTCAGCCTATCTCCTAGTTATTCTTCTGGCTTGATTCCTGGCTGGACCCTGCAAACAAAGAAATCTTTTACTTACTTGCCTGTCCACTCTTCACCAATCTCACCCTCTGGAAATCCTTGCGTGTCTCCCCCATCAGCAGCTACATGAAAAGATTCAAGTAAGAACACAAATGTGCTCTCAAATTGTATAACAGCGGCAAATCACATTAGTTCTTTACTAACCTGTCCTCTCCACTCTGGCAGTCCTCTGGTGAAATGCTGCACAGTCCCTGAAAAGACACTCTTACAACAGTAATACTTGCCTGCCTCAAAGCTCTTGTGTTCGAGTTCCTTGCTGCAGATAATAAAATTTGCAAACCTGCCTTTGTCTCTGGGGTCTTTCAGCTGAATTGAATAACCCAGCATGTGTCCTTTTGCTGCCTAGATACTTACACTTAAAGTATGTTTACCTGCAAATGTACACTGCTTCTCCACTGGCAGGGGTATTAATACAATATTTATATGTTCTCAATAAATAAACACTTGCTATATTCTATTTGATTAACTTTCATACAAAAAAGTTGTTTTTCACCCTCGAGTTGTGTGTGTGTGTGTAAACACTGCTAACCCTCTTTGACATTATTCTTACTCACATAAATAAAGAATCAGTGCATGTATATGACTTACTATTGACAGGATGCATTATTAAACAGTCTGGTGGTCAAAGACACAATTTCCTTATTTTGTCTGCTGTTATTTCCCAGCTTTATTGTTGGTGAATGTGGGGTGCAGCATGAATATTGACAGTGAGCAGCATTATTTTTTTTATCTGACCTTCATTAATATGGAATAATATACATAGCAGTAAGTGCAGCTGCATTTGGAAGTCAGAGATTATTAGGCATCGCTCTGCATCACTGTAATGCTTGCTGTGCTCTTAATGCAGCTTTTCATTATATGTTTATTTATTTGTTCTGCAAAGCAAACAAATTAAAAAAAAATGTGTTCTGTTCTAATCATTGCAGACAAAAATACAGAGAAATTGGGAATGTGATCATGTGAAGTAAAAAAAAATTGCATGTGTAAACACATGACTTTCACACTTACATTGTTTGCGAAGTGTTAGAGAAAACATTTAAAGCATATGCTGTTGGTCCCATACTTAAAAATCCAATACAACATGTTGATTTTGGCCTTTATCATATCCTAGACCTGCACAGTCACAATACATACTTTATTTTGAGGAGAAATTGACTTTTATTTCTGTACAATGTATTTCTGCAACATAAAGGTCACCTAAGAATGACCGGAGTAACATAGTGAAATGATAGACAAAGACAAAACAGAGAATTACTCATTTTTTAAGCTTATGAGCTGATCGATTTTGAAAATCTGGCAGAAATGAATGCTCTGTGTAAACCAGTGATATAATTCCTGCGACTTTTTGTTTTCTTTTTCCATTTTGAACCTGTACTGATAATCTATGAGAACATATACGCATAGACGAACAACTATTCCTGCTTTTGTCGTGTTTACTCTATTTGAGAAAAATCCCATCTTTAATAACAAACTGCTCTTTCATATTGCTCAGGTAAGTCAATAACTTGAACTTATTAGAGAAAGTCAAATATACACAATATATATCTGGCAGATAACAAAATATATTATCAGTGTTGGAGGAAATTAATGATTACAGCCCCGATAAGGTAACTAGTATCTGTGATAGTGTGCACCTCTAAAATAACCTCAGCAGTCCTGTGTGTTGCAAAACATGTTTGTGCGCTTGTAGTTGAATACATTTGCATGCTAATACCTCTACAAAATGACGCGTGTGTGAGTGTGTGTCTGTAATGTGTTTGTGAATGTGTCATACCCTCTTCCACTCATTATAGTAGGACATACCCATGTGTGGCATTTATCTCTAACCTCTGCTCCACAGCAGGCACAATTACTGAAAGGCCAGACTTTTCAGCTAATGTCCATCATATTGACTCTCTCTGCTCTCTCAGTTCTTATATATATATATTCATTTTCTCCTCGTCAGACTTGGTAGTGTTGCTAATCTGAAATTAAAAGAAGAAAAAAAGAGTGGAGTTAATTTGACATGTAGTTAAAAAGGTGAAGATCAATCTTTCTAGGACTCTCGTTAATGAACCGCAGCTGTTTTATGTCATTTAATTTCTGTTTCTTATTTCTAATGCATCTTCCCTGCACTTCAAATCAAAGACCAAGCAAAGTCTCCAAATCCAGTGAACAAGATAAAAAGAGAAAGATAGAGCAAAAGAGCAAAGGATGGAAAAAAGAACATAAAGACAGAACGAAAAGGGAAACCTGATTAGGGGCAGTCACAGGCCACCCTCCTGTCCCTCTACCTGCCTTCTTCTCCGCTTCCCCCACCCCTCCTACTCCCTCCATCCCCTCTCCTTCTTCGTCTGCAGGTAACAGAGCTCTTTTCCGGAGAGGATGGGATGAAGAGATTAAGAGAAAATTACACCGAGTCCTTCTCTTTGACAAGACAAGGGAAGTGGAGAGTTGAAACTTCTAACAACTTTTGAGAAGTCAGGGTCAGAGGTCAGAAAGAAAGGCTGAAGAAGAGAAGGACAGACGGATGCAGAGAGCGAGAAAGGGATAGAATAAGCCGTCTGGGATTTGAGGTCGTAGTAAATGAAGGAAGGAAGACAGAGAGGAGTGAATTAGAGAAGACAGAGAATCTCTACGTTGACCCTTATTGTGGTGGCAGAAATAAATTGTGATCTAAAGGTCATGAGACTGAGGACCAGCATTTCATAGACACAAGAAAGTCCACCTTTCCATTATTATTACTATTTTACTAGGATACCACTGGTATTAGTACGACTGATACTACTACTACTATAATAATAATACCAATTTAATTAAAACAGGGTTAAAGAAGCATGTGTCAAATGTGTCAAATTCAGGATATGGCATTTTTGTCTCAGAATAATGAACTTTGTCAAATCCTTGTCAATCTATAAAAGACAAAAAACATTCTAACACACTATTAGATGTTCTTTGTTTGCATGTTCATTTTGTTACATTGTGATCAGGCACTTTTTTTCTCTGCCATCAGTTTTCTAATTTGTGACTCAATTAATAAACTCAGGAGAGTTTAATTTTATCATAATAATTAGTCAAAAGGATGTGAATTAAGGCCTCTGTTGATGAAGAAATTGGAGAAACGACTCTTTGTGATTACAGGTGGTGCGAAATATCAACACAACAATATATCATGCGAGCTTCCTTTTGCAACACATTATTGGTAAACTGGCACCAGTTATTGATAGAATATTTATCTAAACATGCAGGCACTTTAAATGGATTCCCCCACGAATATCATTTATCCAGAATCACTACCTCATGACTCATGGTGGCGTATATCAAATCAATTAGGGTAGTGAAAGGAAGTTAACTAACTTGGAGTGAAGAAGAACAAATTCAGACATGGCACACAGCAGGGGGAAGCAAATCAGAGAACAGATTAAATGACTAAAATATTACTAAAATTGAATGAATATTTTATTTCTGTTTATTCTTCCATTATAGATATTGCATTTGCTTTGCAATTTACTGTGTATTCCTGACACACTGTGACAGTACAATTGCCCTCGTAATTGAAGGTAATATACTGTAATACAGCTGACACCGACATTCACCTATGGATTCAAACATGCAGTCAAGCGTCGAGGTAGCTGTTTTCTCTGCAAGAAAAACATGTTACAGGCATGCTAGGCCCTTACAATCATGAAAATGTCTAACAGAATAAATTCATGATTATATTTAAAAGGTTAAAAATTATCTTTACTGCACTATCATAATGTTTTACAATGTAATTTGGACCTTTATTCAGAAATATCTTGTGAATGGATTCCACATGTGTTTAGATACTAATTTAGTAGTAGTAATCACTGATGCCAGCCTCGCAAATGTGGGGACTGTAGTAGACCTTCTGTGCTAAGATTTTAGCATTCATAGTTTCTTGGCACAAGTATTCATATTTGAAAATTTGAATCATTGCACTGTCATGTAGAGAACATGGCGTTATATCAGAATTAGTTTTATTGATTGATAATATGATGGGTTTGCCAATGCATTTAGCCATAAGGCTTTAATTGCAGTGTTTATGTGGTGAACTGAATGCTTCCTCAGACCCTTTCTTTTTCACACTGCCAAAAATAAAACTGTCAGCAAACAACCACACACATCACCACGTGCTTTTAGTATAAACAGCCACATTGTCCTATTCTTTGTGTTCAGCATCTTCAGCATTACCATATGAATGTATTTGTATATAAAGTAGTAAGATAGTGAGTGCCAATTCACAGATTCATAACAAACGAACAAACAAAGCAAAACACTGTACTATGCAAAACCACTGAATGGCATCCTTAAGCAGAAGTGACGTGGCGCAAGCAAAAATAAGCTCTAAGTAAATGCATTCCAAATTTGTGAGATTGAAGTTTGGAAAGTCAAAAAGGCCCACACAAAGGTCTCACAAAGGCACACATCAAAATAGCTTTAAGCAAACGAGCTTTGCTGAGACTGAAACTAGGGAGGGTTGAAAGAAGTCCTTTCATGCATAACTCATCAAACCAGCACCGCTGTTCTCTTATCATTACCCAGCAACCTAATGTTATGTGATGTCATTCACAATGCAAAAAGAGCAAAGCGAAGACAGTGGGCTTACATTTATTAATATTTATGCATTTTAGGACCTTGAAAGATGCTGAGATATAGCTTGCCAAGACCTTAATCAAAACATGAAATATGCATACCAATATTTGTTAAAACTGCAGTGTCTCATTTGGAGCTGAAATATTTCAGAATGAATATATTATGTGTCTGTGCAAATTTATCTGGGACTTATGACTTGACAAATTACACCGAAGCACCATTTTTGAGTAATTTGTTGAAAAAAAATTAGAAATTATTTTAAATTAAACATTACAGTGATTTGGCATTAAAGCTGCTTAATTATTTATAGGATATTTGCCATACTATTTTTTTGCCAACATGAACACAGCATAAATGCATTAGCGTTTGTGTTTCCTGTCCATGTGTGCACATTGTTTGTATAATATGTGTGTATTATCAGCACGTGCATGCAGAAGTTCCTGCTGTTTTGTAATTAAAGCTGAAGTAAAGTCTCATTTCACTTACTATGCAGTTCTGGGGGTTAATTGCAAAAGCTACACTGCCTCTGGCAAGCTCTCTTCCATTTCAGTACTTTCCTGTGCAAACTACAGAGAAGACTGTCCATAGTAAATGAGAGGATGTGAAGATGCAGATAATAACAACACCATTATCCTCATGATACAATGAGCAAGTGGAGGGAGGATAACTAGTTAGTCATGCAAATATCAGAGGGGTTGAAAGAAAGGCTAATAGTTTTTTTTTTAAGAAAATGGTTAAAGAAACTCTGTGTGCATGATTTCAAGTATTTATGCAGCTGCGTGCATAGAGTTGAATTTGTCCTTGTCAGTGTTTAAATCCTTATCAGTCAGCAATACAGTGAGGGAGGTGAGTCATATAGCACATAATGTCAGTGAGTTCAGCAAAAAACATAACAAAACAAGTAAAATACTGTCTCCAAAAAGCCTTGATTTCAACATTGTGAAGTCAGTGTAGGATTCTATGAAGGGAAAGAGGTAAACTCAAGGGCCTAATGCCAGAAAGGGGGTGGGGGGGGGGTTATAGCACCTACCAAACTAAGTTGAAAACCTGTGTGCAAGATTACCTCAAGTGTACCTAGAGGAACCCATACTGTCTCCAAAGTGTGATATGAGATATTTATTGTTACTGCAATGTCTTTTTAATAAACAAAAACAAAAAATCTTTATTACTCAAAGTTACATTTTTTTTAATGCCCCAAACCTTTTCTGTACATTAGGAAATATCTCCATTTGTTTGTATGGGTATTTAGAGTTTTGTATTTTGTAATTTTTTTTATTTTATTTAGGACTTTTTTGCACATTGTTAATTTAGCTTATTTTCAGTTGGTTTCCAGAGTGGAGTTTTGTGTTTCAATTTAGATTTTCTCTTTTTTAGTTTGAAAATGTTTAGCTTTAGTTTAGTGTTTTGTAGTTTCAGTGCTATTTGTATGTAATGTAGTTATTTATGAAGTTCTGTAATTGTTTCTGACAGAAAAGCCATGGACACCAAGCACCAGACAGAAAAATAATGTGTGCACTCAAAAAGCATGAATTCATTATACACATAAACTGGTATTTATACCAGAAGAGTGTGCAATATGAGAATGCTCATACTCGGGTAGACTAATTATCCTTAGTTCTAAGTATACATATAGTTGTTTTTTTTAAATCAGAAGAAACAATGCATTGTGCAGCTCAGCAGCACCAAAATGCACCAAAGACCATGCAAGACAATTAGCATGGATAACCGAGAAGTATTTAACAAAAACCCTCCGCAACACAAAGCCAAGTCAAGAAAACTCTCAAGAAGGAAGGCATATCATTACCAAAAGTAAGAACACATCTAAGGAGTTTGCCCAGTTTAAAATAAAATCTTTGGATAGATGAAAAGAGTAACTGTAACAAGATTAACAGATTGGTGAGGGAAACAAAATAGGGAGCTAGAAAGGAACAGCTCATGACAGACAAAACATTATCTGTCAAAAATGGAGACAATGTTGTGGCATGAATGGCATATGACTGCCTGAGGAACTGAATCATTAGTGTTTACTCATGACGTGGCTCCAGATAGAAATCTGATGTACACAGGGCTATACTCTCTGTTCAGATTCAGGCAAATGCTGCATAACTGGTTTGCACAATTGGGTTAATGACCCAAAGCATACAGCAAAAGCAACCCAAGAGTTTCTCAAGATAAAGAAATGTGATATTCAGGCAATCGTTGACTGCAAAGGATTTTCATCCATGTGTTAAAAACCATACTTAACCATACATTAAATTATATTATTAGTTTTATTAATTTTGAACCTGCTGCTTTAACTCCTAAACAGCAAAATCAAATGTTTTTGTTAAACCCCTTGAATTAAAGCTGAAAATCTGCACTCAATCATACAATAAACGTTTAATGTGAAAGCCACTACGGTGGTGTAGCGAGTTAAAATCATGCACTGTATACACTGTCTTAGTTGGGAATCTGCACATTTTGCATTTGGGCCCTGGAAAAGCCAACATGAGCATGCTGGGTGGTGTGAGCGACATTGCATGTCTGTACACGCTTGGTGCCTGTAGGCAGCTAAAGTTGTGGAACTGACAGACAGTCTCTAACCTTCTCGCCATGCAACCCTGTGATTGACGTCTCCATGGTGAGAAAGTGGGCGGCAGGAGGACCAGATATTACTGCGGAGGTCAGGGTTGAGCTGAGTGAGCAATCACTTCAATCCATGTGTGTGTGCGTATTTCTGTGAGGCGATTTTTGTGCAGCTGTATCTACCTTCCCATAGCAATTTCCCCCCAGTGATGATATCAATTTAGCCGACAGATAGCATTTGCCATTGAACTGTAGAATTATCATCTGATGCCACTCGATACCTACATTTTTCCCCACAGTGTATCAGAAAATAAACAGAATGGCAAACGGGCAAATGGACAGAGGAGTGATGGACATAGGTTTGAGTGCTGCTGAGCGTAGTCAGTACCAGAGAAAATATGACTGAATATTGAGAAGACTGGGATGCCATTGTCTCTCTTTCACTCACTATTGCCTTTTTTGTTGCTGCCATCATATGTGGTCCATCCTACATGAGGGAACTCTTATATATTTCCTTAATTCCCATTTGCCTCTTTCTCAGATCATAATAGCCTCTATCCTACTACTGTAGCTGTGAAAATACAGCTGTGGCCCTGTGGACCCCCAGAATACCTTTATTGGTGAAAAGAATACATCTATTCAAAAATTTAATTGTAGAATCGAGGAGAAAAAGGGAGAGGCACCTATGCCAGTGTTTGAATCTGACTAATGCTTTTGACTTTGTTCTAATAATACAGCAATTCCACTGTGTATGCCAGCATGCTGATGCCCATTTTGGTTATTATATTTCTTGTCCTGTTTGTTCATCTGTGGTTTTCTGAATGTGAGCAAGTATCAGATGATCGAAATGAAATTTGATGGAACATATCAAAGTCAGGTCTCTGAGATTAAATGCAGCAGACACAAACATCTGTACAGACCATTTCACTGCATTTACAATGCCACAAATACTGTTTTGACTTTAATTAAAAATGAAAATGGCGTTGAGGGAAAAAACAAAGTAAACGGAGTAAGGTCTCAGTGGAAAACAAGTTTAACATTCAGTGCTAGTGTATTTCCCCCCTGTGCTTTTAACTGTGTCTTATAATTAGACCTTTATATGAGCCCACCTTGCTCTTCTCTCATGGACTCTGGTTAGCACAAGGTAAATGTGTCATTTGTGTGTGTTCGTGTATATATGCATGTGTGTGTCTGTATTAGAGAATAGATGGAGGCGTGTATATTGTCTAGTGGGTTGAGAAAAGCTCTTCGCTGTCAGCTCATTTGTCTTTATCATACACAATCAGAATTTCCCTCAAGGAGACAGCCATTACCGTCTAGGTTCTCAGCCTAACAAAGGCATGCAGATATACACGTGCAATTTCAGCCGGGTCGAGCTGCAACCTTCAGTTTAGATTCATGACACGGGTAACCACAACATTCACAATGAACATTCAAAGGAATTCAAACAGACAGGAAAAACATGCACAATTATACCATCACTCATAAAAAAATTACCTTTTACATACACAAATGTGTACAGTCTAAAGGCGCAGCCACCCAAGAATGAAATATTTCCTGCGGGAGACAGACAGCAAGTCTGATAAAGCTGATTCATAATTTATTAGGACTAATAGCCACCTGCCACTAGCTGTTATCTGCCACAAATTATGAGCTCCGAAAACCCTATGTTTTGACTGTACATGTGGAGTGACAGGCTGAAACAAAATGAGGTGAAAATGAGCCTCAGACTGTAAGATAGTAATAACTGGGTCTATTCTCTGAAAGTGAATGCTTCGAGACATCGGTCGCAGATTCTTCACGCTCTTGTTTGAGTTTAGGTTTCATGTGCCAACATGTGCTACACTTCTGCTTACCTGATGCCATTTCAAAGTACAGTATTTCTGTAGAGTATATTATTGAATGTGTTAATGGATGATGAGATGATGAGATGATGAGATGATGAGATGATGAGATGATGAGATGCGATGTGATAGCCTTTATTTGTCAGTTGCAGGTCTTTTGCCCACAACCGAGATGACAGACCTTGCCGACCGTACATACAATACACAAACATCACATTGGGGAGACAGGTCAGGCTAGGTAGCGAGGAAAAAAAAAACATCGAAATGTGTAACACAGAAGGATAATACAGGAATGCACAGATATCAACACACCATAGCACAATAAACACAGACAGCAACATGGGAAAGATAATTTCACTCCTAGAAATTGACAATAAAAAAGGAGGCAAGAGAGGAAAATGAATATGTTAGAGACTGTTTTGAATAATAACTGATTTGAGGCTATTTTTAACGATTTTTGAAGCTACCTGGTTACGTTGTTACCTGTCTCATAATTCATTAAATTAAATGGGATTTTGGATGTTGCCAAATCACCCATAACATGATAATATGATAGCCCAACTAATAATGTACTGCACTGCATTAGGAGTTGGTATTAAAAACAACAAAAAAGAAAAGTGCTGTTCAAGTCCTTCTGGACTTAGAGTTTTAGTAATTCTACTTTAGCTGCAATAGCAAAACATATAGTATTTTTTCCTTATTAGGGTTTTTTGTTTGCCCTCCAATAACAAAAGTACTATTTTGTGTGTACAGAAGTAATGCCTGTTTTTTATTTAAACATAAAGGTACATCTACTAGTGATGCTGTCGTTATCAATAAATAGGAGATATAGACCTTTACTAAGTAAACTGAAAATCAGAATTGTTTTTGTATTGTGCTTTTGTAACTATTTCATTCAGTGTATTACAAAATCTTTTGCATTGCTCTATAACAGTGCCAGATGTAGTGTAAGAAGCAGTGACACTGTGCATAAAAGATCAAAACTGACTGACAAAATAAAAAAAATATCCTTTCATACCATTAATTCTTTTTTTCTTGTCTAAACATCCCACCTACATTACCCACAATCCTACGTGAGTCAGAGATTTTGGGCGTTTCTGCTTGTAGCGGCTAATGTTGCCTGAAGCTGTTGGCCTCAAGCAGAGATGAGGAGTAGGCTAGAGTGTGCTTGTAAGCTCACCTCTTTCTCACTCCACATCCAAATGTCTCATTCATTTTTCAACTTGTATTCTTCAGTCTCAACCAACCGTGACTCCCTAGGGGCCGGCAATTTGTTGGAATTTGTGCAGCTTATTCTAGAAATCCAAATGGTTTCATACAGTTTTTTTTCTCTTTTAACATAAGCACTAGTACACATTAACAGACTTTTTTTTTTTTTTTTAAGTCTTCAAAATTCTACTCAATTACTTTTACTCTTTAATTCCCCATAAATGGATTAAGCTTTAAGATAAACTGAAAGGTGAGCAACATCTGAAAATCTTGATTAAGTGACATTTTTATCATTTTGATGCCTTCCATTTTGGGATGTATTAAAGCCAGCCTGGGTTTACTTTATCATTTCTTAAGCGCTTTACCCATTAAACCTTTGACTCTTTCCAACTACAGTACATCCACCTCTTTAACGACCCATGTCTTAATTTATTCCAGGCCTTATATGTATCTGGACAATCTGAATTAGTGATATGCTCTATAGCTCAGAAAAGGAAATACAGTAACCTGAACTTTCAAGCTCTTAATCAAAAGTTCATGAAAGTCCATCAAGTCTGTTCCAACCCACCTACATAATGCGGCTAATTTGACATTGCCCATAACGTCATTGTGATACGAGAGGAACACACTCCTTTTTCTGTTTTTTCTTCTATTGGAGCAGAAAATTGTTTCATGATTTACAGCTTATTAACTGAAATGATTGCTATAAAACTTAATGAGAGGAGTAAACCAGTGAAATGTGTAAAATGTCGGATCCTGGTGGTTAAAAGAATAAAACTTGTGGGTTTAATGGGAAGCAGACACAGAGTACACGGTAACTTGGATCATAATACATTTTATATCGGAATTCAGTGAATTTTTTCATGAGGTCCAATACAGGCCAAAAAAGCAATCTCTCTGAACAGCTGTTCACACAGTTGCAAAGAGTCATACATTAACTTTCCTTTAATATAAGAAGACCTGCAGACTGCAGGAGTTTAGCAAGACCAAGGAAGTCCCCTAAGCTGGTACTGAATAGACTCTGTACTAAATATGCATTTTCACTGCTGGACATCAGTCCCCAGATCCAAACTGGCAAAGTCAATTGGAAAAAGTAATTTAATTTTGTTACGGGTTATCAAGATTATCCCAAGGGAGAGTAATTATATGGAGACCTGCAACAAACTTTTTCCAAAATAATTTCTGAGTCTTCTTCAATTTATTTTCTCTGTCAAGATAGTTCAACATCTCAATTTGACCAGAGGAGCCTCCATGTGCCTGTTTGAGTGTGTTTTTAAAATGTGTCACCTCAATTTGTCCCTTTGCTAAGTACTTCAAAAATGGCCCCATGTTCAGTTTCGTCCATGTGTGTGTGGACAATCTTGGATTTAATAAATAATTAAAGAGGTAATTACAAAATGTAATGTGATGACTTTGAACATCCCTGATTTATAATTTACCACCATTTCATAATCCTCTTTCCTACATATCTTATCCCTGTTGGGAGCTGGATAGGTATTAAAAATGTATTGCTATAGAGATACAGACTGAACCAGTAATAATGACGCCTGCATCCTTATACGGCTTACATAAATACACCACACCTCCATGTTTTTTACCTTTAGATATAACCTCAAAGACTATATATTGGCAGATTTAACAGAAACTGTAGTGTATACACAAAAATGGCCCACAAAAAACTTATTTACAGACACTATTAGTTTTCTCTTTTAGTCTCTTGGTACCAGTGCCAACAACAATTTGTCAGGTGTCAGTATTTGGCTAAATTCTAGCCTAATTCACTGGGGAACTTTGCCAATCCACTACTAGTACTCTGGCATCAGAACTTATCTGATCACAGAATATAGGTGGAGGTACAAGAGGCAGAAGGCAGAGACTCAGAAGTATGAAAGCGACTGAGTCTGCATAATTGTGTTTGCATTTGACGTTACGTGGATGCTTAGTGTCCTTTTTATTGTATGTGCATGTGCCAGGTTGTGTAGCATTTGTGTTTGTATAAATGTATATCTCTCTTTTTCATTGGAATAAGTTGTGTATGGAGATGAATATGTGATTGATGCATAATAATGCAATCAAAGGCTGTCAATCTTTCCACTGTTAGGTGACTGCTCTGTCATACTGGTTGTTAATTCTGACTCTGTGACAGCCTTTATAGTCTATTTGCCTTTATTTTGACTGCATACTAATCATGTTTGGAATGTGAATGGGAAGTTTAGGTCACCCTGTCTCATTGTCAAGAACAATACAACAAGCCTGCACTCCCTCAGACTTGAGAGGGGAATTTGTAAGCAAGTGCTGGGACACTAAAAAGCATCCATATGAAGAGACACAAGCAGACATGCCAACACGCATGCACACACACTAATTGAAGCTTGTACATTGGACACCTGTTCATTATTTCTCTCAGTAGGGAACTTAGTTTCCTGCCACTCTCCATGTTGTTACACCCACATTCGTACTGTGCATCATGGCTGTGTAGATGTATTTAAATTTGTTGCTATACGTGTGTTATTTGCATACCTTTTCTGTCAGTAAGCAAGAATATTTTGGATTGCACTGTTGTTTGCAAATCGTGAAATATGCTCTGTTGTTGAAGAAGCAGCAAGATAACAGGCCACTTGCTAGATAGCAGTCCTTGGAGTTCGGTAATTTGTGGAAATCCAGTTTAGGACTATATAAAGTCTGGAGAAGTGAGGTTAACAAAGGACTTTTGTGCAGCCTAATAGCCAACGGCAGCAAAACCAAGAAACACACACAAATAGTGCTGTGGAAAATGGGACCAGCTGCTTTGGACTGAAAATCTGGAATTATTTAGATCTTAGTTAGTTAGATCCTCAGTGAATTTTCCTCAATTAAGTTTTTTTTAAATCTAATCTAAACAAGATAAAGGCTGTATTTCTAACAAAGTTAAAGCCCCTGCTCAAAAACCTAGAACCTGGTTACATGAGGAAGTGAAACTGTGCAAGGTCAATGTTACATAGTAGAAATATAGAGGCAAACAGTAGCTTTGACCAGGAAGATGATTGAAAAATTGGTATGCATATGACACACAGCTTTACAATTATGAGTGAAGGAGAAGAAACAGCACCAGCTATCAATGCTGCACAGTCCTTGCTCCGAGATCCCATCCAGAACTCCATCATATCTCCAACATAATCCTTCTTTCTAAAATGAGCACCACGCATGTTTTGTTTGTGGCAGATGCAGCAGTGTCCCATCACCTCACATGCACAAAATTCCCCCGGGCATGTTAAAAAAAAGAGAATCTTCTTCTTCCTGTCATGAAAAGCTGTAGACTTAATGCTCTGTAAGGCTCAAGTTTGTGCTACTGGGACACACAGTAATTCATTATGATGAATTATTACTCACAATTACTTACAGATACTTGGGGAAAAAAAGAGAAAACAGGACTCAAACTCACTACCATTTACTACTGGACAGAGACAGAGAGCATAGAGTCCTCTCAGTTACTTAACACAGTATGATATGTACTGTGTTTTTAAGAGAGCCGCAATTCAATTTGTCATCTGAATTTTAGCCTTTTTCTCTTAAACATAAATCATCCATTAGCTTTTCAAACATTCATTTCCAAGAAATATTATATATGAATTAAAAAAACAACAGAATAAAATCTAGGTTGCCCTTTAAGGAAGGTAATGTATTAGCTGAAGGACTTAACAACAGTAATGCAACACAAATAAGTGGTCTGTGGACAATAATGAAACATGGTGAAGACGATCAGTTGGCATATAATGGTGTGGAGCATACCATTATATGTGGCTACCTACAGAGCTATGGTTAGGTTAATATAAAGACTTTAGCAGAGCGAAAATGGAGGATAAGGATAAACTTTTTTTCCCCTTAATAAAAGTCAACACAAGAGTCCCTGATGGGCAGAAACAAATGTAGTCTTATGGCAGGGAAAGGACACCGACAATGGACTTAATGTCAATCAAGAGAAATCTGAGATGATTGATCCAAAACACAAGGTTAGTCATTAATAATAATATTAATATGCTGCTTTGTGGTTTGGATGACTCAATTTGAAAAATTCCAGATCCCAAGCTTCATGTTACCATTGAGATCTTAGTTAGCCTCGGAGTGATTATTTTCTAAAACTTTCAAATATTTGGTGTCTGGCAAACCATGAACCCACGGGCTGTAGCTACACTGTAAGAATTTAAGAACCAAGCTCAAAGGTGTGCTGCAGAGGAATAGTGGTAATAAAAAGATAGAGAATACAATAATGACCACTGATCATTTTTAGGGGATTGTTTATATGAAAGAAAACAAGATACACAGCAATGCGACACTTTAAAAAGACAACAGGATTAATGCACACTATAGGAGCTTAATATGCCATCGTTTGACAAGCAGATGATGTCCAGTCATTCCCCCAAAATGTCACCGACCCAAAACATATAACTAGGGACTCCAAGAACTATCTTCAGAGAGAATGAGAATTACTAGTCTAGAAAGACTTCACCGTCCCTAAATTGATCTGGATTTACATTAAGACTGGGACGGATGGACAAATTCATCCATCCATCTTCATCCGCTTTATCCGAGGCCGGGTCGCGGGGGCAGCAAAGAGGCCCAGACCTCCCTCTCCCCAGCCACCTCCCCCAGCTTATCCGGGGGAACACCAAGGCGTTCCCAGGCCAGCCGAGAGATATAATCTCTCCAGCGTGTGCTGGGTCTGCCCCGGGGCCTCCTCCCGGTGGGAGATGCCTGGAAAACCTCACCCAGGAGGCGCCCAGGGGGCATCCTTGTCAGATGCCCGAACCACCTCAGCTGGCTCCTTTCGATGTGGAGCAGCAGCGGCTCTACTCTGAGCCCCTCCCGGATGGCCGAACTTCTCACCCTATCTCTAAGGGAGAGGCCAGCCACCCTTCGGAGGAAGCTCATTTCCGCCGCTTGTATCCGCGATCTCGTTCTTTCGGTCACTACCCACAGCTCGTGGCCATAGGTGAGGGTAGGGACGTAGATCGACTGGTAAATTGAGAGCTTCGCTTTTACACTCAGCTCCCTCTTCACCACGAGGGACCGGTGCAGCGTCTGCATTACTGCAGCTGCAGCCCCAATCCGTCTGTCGATCTCCGGCTCCCTTCTCCCATCACTCGCGAACAAGACCCCGAGATACTTGAACTCCTCCACTTGGGGCAGGAACTCATCCCCGACCCGGAGTGGGCACTCCACCCTTTTCCGGCTGAGAACCATGGCCTCAGATTTGGAGGTGCTGATCCTCATTCCCGCTGCTTCACACTCGGCTGCGAACTGCTCCATTGCGATATGGAGGCCCTCACCCGATGAAGCCAACAGAACCACATCATCCGCAAAAATCAGAGATGAGATTCTGAGGCCACCAAAGCGAAAGCTCTCCGCCACTTGGCTGCGCCTAGAAATCCTGTCCATAAAAATTATGAACAGAACCGGTGACAAAGGGCAGCCCTGGCGGAGCCCATCACCCACTGGGAACGAGTCCGACTTATTGCCGGCAATGCGAACCAAGCTCTTGCAACGGTTGTATAGGGATCGAATGGCCCGTAGCAATGGGCCAGACACCCCATACTCCCGCAACACCTCCCACAGGACACCCCGAGGGACACGGTCGAATGCCTTCTCCAAGTCCACAAAACACATGTAGACTGGTTGGGCAAACTCCCATGCACCCTCAAGTATCCTCGAGAGGATGAAGAGCTGGTCCAGTGTTCCGCGACCAGGACGAAAACCGCATTGTTCCTCCTGTATCCGAGGTTCGACTAGCGGACGAACTCTCCTTTCCAGCACCCTGGCATAGACTTTCCCAGGGAGGCTGAGGAGTGTGATCCCCCTGTAGTTGGAACACACCCTCCAGTCCCCCTTCTTAAAGATGGGGACCACCACCCCGGTCTGCCAGTCCACGGGTACTGCCCCTGATCTCCACGCAACATTGCAGAGGCGTGTCAACCAGGACAGCCCTACAACGTCCAGAGCCTTCAGGAACTCGGGGCGGACCTCATCAACACCAGAGGCTCTGCCACCAAGGAGTTGTTTAACTGCCTCAGTGACCTCGCCTCCGGAAATTGGCGGGTCATTCCCCTCATCCCCAGACTCTGCTTCCTCCTCGGAAGACGTGTCAGTGGGATTAAGGAGGTCCTCGAAGTATTCCTTCCACCGCCTGACAATTTTCTCAGTCGACGTCAGCAGCGCTCCTCCAGCACTTTACACAGTGCAGGTAGAGCACCGCTTTCCCCTCCTGAGACGCCTGACGGTTTGCCAGAATCTCTTCAAGGCAGTCCGAAAGTCTTTTTCCATAGCCTCTCCAAACTCCTCCCACACCCGAGTTTTTGCTTCAGCCACTGCCCGTGCCGCATTCCGCTTGGCCTGTCGATACCTGTCAGCTGCCTCCGGAGTCCCACAGGCTAACCAAGCCCGATAGGACTCCTTCTTCAGCCTGGTGGCTCCCTTCACCTCTGGTGTCCACCATTTGGTTCGGGGATTACCACCACGGCAGGCACCAACCACCTTGCGGCCGCAGCTCAATGCAGCAGTTTCGGCAATGGAGACGCTGAACATGGTCCATTCGGACTCAATGTCCCCCGCCTCCCTCGGAATGCTGTTGAAGCTCTGCCCGAGGTGTGCGTTGAAGATCTCGTGGACTGGGGCCTCTGCTAGTCGTTCCCAGCACACCCTCACTACGCGTTTAGGTGCACCAGGTCTGTCCAGCGTCTTCCCCCGCCACCTGATCCAACTCACCACCAGGTGGTGATCAGTTGACAGCTCAGCCCCTCTCTTTACCCGAGTGTCCAGAACATATGGTCTCAGGTCTGGTGATACGATTACAAACTCGATCATCGACCTACGGCCTAGAGCGTCCTGGTGCCACGTGCACTTATGGACACTCTTATGTTCGAACAAGGTGTTCGTTATGGCCAGTGTTGGGACTAACGCGTTATTAAGTAACGCGTTACAGTAACTACGTTATTATTGTGGTAACGAGCACGGTAACTAGTTATTATGCCAAAATCAGGAACGCGTTAGTCGTTACTGGGATTTAGATAGGCTCGTTACTCGTTACTTCGTGTGGTGGCTATTGCAGAGCTTCCACAGATTCAGTAACATTAGCAAGTGGTGGACGCAGCAGGTGGATGAGAGAAAGGGGAGGCAGGAGGAGGAGCAGAGCCCCGAGGCAGCAGCTGGTCCGACTGTCAGGTCAACTGAACTTCAGGTAAGAAGTTATGACTTGCAGTCTGAGTCAGATATAAACCAAGTTTATTTATTTATTTCCGTTATTCTGACTTTTTCGGTACTGCGTACTAGCTAGCATGACAGAGTTTCTATACAGCTGGGTGGGTGCTATGAAGATCCATCCATCCATCCATCCATTCGCTTCCGCTTATCCTTTTCAGGGTCGCGGGGGGCGCTGGAGCCTATCCCAGCTGTCATAGGGCGAGAGGCGGGGTACACCCTGGACAGGTCGCCAGTCTGTCGCAGGGCCAACACACAGGGACAGACAACCATTCGCACTCACATTCACTCGCACATTCACACCTAGTGGCAATTTGGATTATCCAATTAACCTATCCCCACAAGCTGCATGTCTTTGGACGGTGGGAGGAAGCCGGAACCCGGCGAGAACCCACGCAAACACGGGGAGAACATGCAAACTCCACACAGAAAGACCCCGACCTGATGGTGGAATTGAACTCAGGACCTTCTTGCTGTGCGGCAACAGTGCTAACCACCGTGCTATGAAGATGTTGAACTTTATTTTGTTCATAAGGTTAATTATTAGAGTTTCCGAGAGTAAAAAACAGAATAGTCTTGTATTCAGAGAAAATATTGCGCGTTTCGTATTGAGGTGAAAAGACACACAGTTTGTCCCGGACTTCAGCTACAATGAAAAAGGCACAAAGCTGGAGTTATTCTGTGTCTTTGCTGCACAGCTGCCTCTTCTTCTCTCATTCTCTCCCCTCCCTCTCCTGTTTCTACTTCGATCATGACACTGATCAACGATCAGCTGATCGGCTTTTCTCTCTTGTTTGTTTATCACCCACTTTGCGCCAGAAAGAAACCAGCTGATGTCGCTAAACAACAGCAGCACATTTAAGCTTGATCAGCTGTAGTTAGAATTTATTTACTATTAATTTCTATCAGCTGGTGTTTGCTGGAGCCACAGCTGTATAGCTGCTCATCTGCAGTCTGGTGTTGCCTACATCTTCCTATTCAGAAGTCAGAATTTCCGAGTACAATCAAAAGCATCAGGACTGCAGTTTTTGTGTTGGATGTAAAAAGCGCACATGATGCTGTGATGTAGGCTAGAATCATGGCCGCGGTCAACGACGGTCCAGGCGTGGGATTTCTCTTGTGGAAATATGCACATTATTATTATTTTTTCTATTGGTAGGTGGCACAGTGCACTTGTGGCAAGTAAGCAAGCTAGAAGACTGGCAAAGTTATGGAAGCAACACATTAACAAGAGAATTCTGAGTAAAACCAAAGTTACTTTCCCTAGTAACTAGTTACTTTGAAAGTAACGAGTAACTTGAAGTAACTGAGTTACTTTTGATAGAAGTAACTAGTAATGTAACTAAGTTACTAATTTAAAGTAACTTACCCAACACTGGTTATGGCCAAACTGTGATTAGCACAGAAGTCCAATAACAAAGCACCACTCGGGTTCAGATCAGGGAGGCCGTTCCTCCCAATCATGCCCCTCCAGGTCTCGCTGTCGTTACCCACGTGAGCATTGAAGTCTCCCAGCAGGACAACAGAGTCTCCAGGTGGAGCACCTTCCAGCACCCCCCCCCCCCCCCCCCCCCCCAAGGACTCTAAGAAGGCTGGGTACTCCGAACTGCCACTCGGCGCATAAGCGCAGATGACAGTCAGGACTCGTTCCCCGACCCTAAGGCGCAGAGAACAAACCCTCTCGTCCACCGGGAAAAACCCCAACGTACCGGCAGCAAGCCGAGGGGATATTAGACAAATTCAGTCCTGTAGAAAAAAAGAAAAAGAGGCAATTCTTGTAGAATTAGATTTCTGAAAAACCTAACTGCTAATGACTTACTACAAGTGTACCTTAGAGGATATGTGCTGTTAGTAAGACTTAGTTGTATTGATTTTGAATGCATAGACTCCTTTAGACACCCATATTGTAACTACATGTAACTAATTTACATTTCACCAATTTCTGCTTTACTGGACCCTGAATCTCTTCCAGTACTGCTGTTTTTTTGTTGTTTTTTTGTTGTTTTTTTTATCATTGCCTGTTATCGCAAATACTTGATTGCAGTTGTTGCTGCTAAGGGTGGCCCAACCAGTCAGTTGGTCCAGGGGGCAATTGCTTTTTCACACAAGGGCATGTAGGGTTGGATTTTTCCCCCAAAATAAGAAAAACACCTTCATGTAGAAACTGCATTTTTTTTGTGTTTACTTGCGTTATTTTTGTCTAATATTTCATTTAGTTTGCTGATCTGAAACATTTACGTGTGACAAACATACAAAAGAAATTAGGAGGTGGGCAAACACGTTTTCACACCACTATATACGTATACATATGTAGATCTTCATTAACTGAATTACTGACCATAACTGAAATCATATCCATTAAAATAGTATACATTTATTTTTTTTACTTACTACATTGTGTGCTTTCAGAAATGACAGGAAATCTGTTGAAAGCACCGTCAAAAAAAAATGTTATGCCCCAAATGCTGAGTTTAATTAACTTAGTAACATGCATCTTTTCCATGTTATTTATTTATTTATTTTTTTTTTACATGAGATTGATGTAACATGCTAAAGTTAATGGAATCTGGTCAAAATGACATTTACTTGATTGATGTTCATTCACTTTATAGCAGGCACATTTTCCTTAGTGATTAATTTGAATAAATAAACATTTGATTTGTTTATATTTCAGTTGCATTTAACTTGATATAATTGCTTCATTTTTATTGAGGGAGAAGAATCTTTTTGAGTACAGTAGTTTATTGTGTTTATAGTGACAGTTACATCCCCCCAGCAGAAGTTAAAAATCTAAAATCAATGATGCAATTGCCTATTGGTTTAATAGGGTAAACAGAGCTGACCTATTTCTTATGACCTCATACTCTGTTCTGGGTTTAATCTGTGGTGTAATTTAGCTTGGTGCTGATATGAAAATGGGAAAAAATATATATATTTTTTTATTAAGCCTGAATAATGTTACAGAATTGGAAATTGCTGTCTAGCCTTCTTAGCCAGAACTCTTCTTCTTCTTAGTCTTGTAGAATTAACTTAACACTTAGCATTATTATGGAGGGCACATGTATGTTAGTGCATTAACTTCTCAGGGTAATAAAATATGGAACAGGAACACTACACATTTTGTCTCCTGCCCAAGAATGGTAGTGTCTGTTGTTCCAATAAATGTTCATTATTATATACCAAATATAAGGATTTGTGTAGCAGTTAGACAATGCAGAAAGCAGATACAATTATATGGGGAGAAAAAAAAAATCAGCAACAGAAAAAGAAGCCATGAAAAGGGAGACTTGGAGAGACGGACAAAGAGACAAGTGTTAAATCTATGAGGTTTTTTCATGAGAAATAACTCTAATCATCTCTGCCTCATTAAATCCTACTTTTCTCCACCTCCTCCTCCTCTATACAGGCATTAAGATACCTGTATTATACCACCTAAAGAGGATTTTGTTCAGAGATATTGGCTTACGTTTAATTGAAGAAGGTGCAATTAAAGCTTTCTTGTTGCAGTGAGAGAAATATATTGCAATGGAAGTTGAAAATATGGAATATGAGGCCAAAACAATCTAATGGATTAATCTATATCATCAAAATGTGTGTATGCATTTACGCGTGTATGTGTATTGGCTTCACCTTGAAGCAGCAGCAGGCTGAACAATCAGATATTTGATCTGGGCTTAGAGGGAAGATTTAATCCCCGGAACGGTGAAAAGGTTTTCTCCCAAGTTGCATTTATGCAATTTTGCCATCTTGAGCAATTCTATAGAATTGTATTACTGCAATTTCAACATCCCAGCTAGGATTAGTGTGTGTTGGCATCTATTTGTGTGCATTTGTGTATTCGTGTGTTCATGTGTGTGAGGTCTGGAAATCGGTCTGGTCTGGTTTGTGAGCTTGTGTGAAGCGGCAAATACCTCAAAGCAACTGTCAACCAAGTGTGAGAGGGTGCTTTGAGAAAGGATGGAAACATGAAATTCCTTCTTTGAGTGTAACTCCTTAGGGCAGATGGCACACACATGCACATATGTACATGCAAAGAGAAAAAGACAGAGAATATGAAGGCATCCAGAGATTAAATCCTTGATGCGTGAATACATTTTAAATTTCATTAGATAGATATTAGATATTATGTGTGAAAACTTTAATGATAAGAACCAGCCATAATAATGATATATTTTAAAATGTTTAAATAATGCCAGTGAAACACTCTTCCGTAAAGCGGTTAAATCATATAATCCTATTCCAGAGTGGAATAAATATGCTTTTGAACTCTATATACAAGCCAAAAAACCTCTAAAAACTGGGTTTTATCCAGTAAAGCTAGACATGAACCAGAATTTGAACAAGAGAAATGTGCAAATGCAAGATTTAAATATGCTGTGTGGTTTATTAAAAGAAATGAGCAGACCATGAGGGCTAAGTCCATGGCCAAATAGCTGCTGCAGACATTTTTTTAAATGAATTTTGGAAAGAAGCAAATCGTAACAATGCCTTTGCCATCCAGTATCAATGGGGTCACTGAGGCTGAAAATATTGTTTAAAGGTGAAGAAAGCATTACAGGGATCTTTTCAACTGTGTTAAGCGATAGGTTCAATGTTGTTCAGGTTTCAAACAAAATCTGTGTTGTTATTAGGCTGGAGGAAGTGAGCTGCACTGCTGAGAACTTGGCAGTAACCAAACACGTGGCCATTATGGAATAACAGTTAAACGTCTGCCGTTTGCCTGGAGAAGAGTCTCAGTATCACTTGCATTGTGCTTTCCTGGATTATTAAAGATGGCATCCTATTGAAGTCTGTTAAATGCTCTGTTGGTGCCTGCAGTCAAAGGCAAAACTGGTAAAATATTCAGCATTGAAGTGTTTTTACAGGCCAGTTGCTTTGGCTTACATGCTGTCAATAATATTAGAACAAATTATTTGGGTTTGGCTTTGATAATATATAACAACCACGTCAATTAGATTTTAAAAGTAAGCACAACAATGATTTGTGCATCAGTGCTCTGAAATAGGTTGTTTCCAAGAACAGGAGACAAGACTGTACAATGATCAAGCATAACATTATGGCCATCTCTTCATCATGGTACCTGTTAGTGGGATTTAGTCGGGAGCAAGTAAACATTTTGTCCTCAAAGTTGATGTGTTAGAAGTAGAAAATATGGGCAAGCGTGAGAATTTGTGCAAGTCCTACAAGAGCCAGATTGTGAGAGCTAGACGACTGGCTGGTTTGAACCCATCCAGTAGATTAGTTTCTCACTTAGTCAACAAAGCTAATGCTGGCTCTGATAGAAACACCCTCAGATGTAGCAGTTTGTTGCACAGCCACAAACCATACAGAGGGGGCCCATGTTGACCCTTGTCCACCACTGAAAGCACCAACAATGGACACATCACAACTGGACATAGGAGCAATGGAGACAATGACCTGGCCTGACGAATCCCTTTTTGATGGCCAGGTGTGTGTGTCACTTACCTGGGGAACACCTGGCACCTGGACACACTATAGAAGACATGCCAGTAGAGTCAGTGTTGTAGTTTAGGCAATATGCTGTTGGGAAACCTTGTGTCCTGCAGTCCGCGTGTAACAAACAAGTCAGATCCATGGTGACCTCAACTCGAAACTTAGATGACTTAAACAATTTGTTGCCAACTTTTTGGTGCCGAGGATGCCTTCAGGTGTGTCGCACTTTCTGGGTAACGACTGTTTTGGCAGCAAAAGGGAGACCATCACAGTATTAGTCAGGCGTGTCATGGTACTGGGTCTGCAACCCAGTATTTGTGTTTTAAATCTTGGTTTAATATTCTTTGATGATTTATATTCCTGGTTTTGCTTATCTTTCGTTTGTGCTTAGTGATCTTAGTTCTTCTTTTCTTTGTATTTTTCTTAGCCTGTGTTTAGCCTCTGCTCCCATGTTTTCTCGGTGTCCGTCCTGGTCCCTCGACTCATGTCTAGTCACCCTTGTCTCTATGCTCCCTCTGTTCCTGAGTCAGTCATGTCTCAGTGTCACTGTTGCGTCGTACCCACACTATGTTGTGTTTCTTCCCTCCGTAATTCCCAGGTCTCTGTTCCTGGTTTATTTTCTGGTGTTTTAGTTTGGGTTTTCTTGTTTCTAGTTTTGAGATTTATTTTGTATTTGTAGTAGTGATTTTGAGCAATAAAGCTGCTGCTTGCAAGCGAATTTCCCGTGTATGAGTCGTGCGTTTGGGTCCTGCATCCTGCCTGCCACACAGCAAACCTTGACAGAATGTCATTGTAGCCAGCAGAGTCAGCCCGAGAGCGCGATCTGGCCTGCATCTTCAGCCTCTCACCTCATTCAGTTTGGGACAAAAAGTTTTAAATATGGTGACCAAAGTTAGGTATTTGGGTCTCATCATCAGGAATGATCTCCGTCCATAAATTCTACTTGTTGTTAAAATATCTTCTTTTTTCAGAGCTTTTTCAAATTCAAATTCAAATTCAAATTTTATTTGTCACACACACACAACCATACACAGTATGACATGGGGGGTGAAATGCTTGTAGCTGCGCAATGCCCGACCATTAAATGACAGAAAAAAGATTTACAGTATTTACAATTTACTACAAAATTTACAAATTAACTTAGGAATTTACAGTAAAAATAAAAATAAATAAAAATGTGCAAACAGCAGAGAGAGATTATAAAGATTATAAATTATAGGAAATTATAGGAAATGTGTGGTGGTGCGTGTGGTGATGTGATGTGTGTGAGAGTCCAGTCTTATAGTGATGTGTGCGGGAGAGTACAGTCCTACACCTGGTTCAGGGCCCGAATAGCCTGGGGGAAGAAGCTCCTCCTCATTCTCTCTGTTTTGGCCTTAAGGGAGCGGAAGCGCTTCCCAGACCTCAACAGTGAGAAGAGTCCATTGTTGGGATGGGAGAGGTCCATCATAATCTTCCTAGCTTTGGACTTGCACCGCTTGGTGTAGATGGACAGCAGGTCAGGGAGCTCTGATTGAATGATGCATTCGGCTGAGCGCACCACTCTTTGCAGATCTCGTCTGTCCTGCTTGGTGCTGTTCCCAAACCAGGTGCAGATGTTTGCCGTCAGGACGCTCTCGATGGTGCAGCAGTAGAAGTTCTTGAGCACCTTCAGTGGCAGATGGAAGTCTCTAAGTCTTCTGAGGAAGAAGAGACGCTGACGGGCTTTCTTAACCTGGGTGTTGATGTGGCAGGACCATGACAGGTCCTGAGTGATGTGGACACCCAGGTATCGGAAACTGTCCACTCTCTCCACTGGCGTGCCACTGATGATGAGGGGTTTGTAATTCCTCGCCTGCTTTGTGGTGAAGTCCACGATCAGCTCCTTAGTCTTGCTGATGTTTAGGAGGAGGTTATTCTCCTGGCACCAGGTCTCCAGGTTTCTAATCTCCTCCAGGTAGGCCGTCTCGATGTTGTCGGAGATCAGGCCTACAACAACAGTGTCATCAGCAAACTTGACAATGGAGGTGGTGTCTGATGTGGCTACACAGTCATGAGTGTACAGTGAGTACAGCAGGGGGCTTAAAACGCAGCCCTGAGGCACTCCAGTGCTGAGTGAGATGGAGGGGGAGACTTGTTTTCCCACCCTCACTGATTGGGGTCTGTCTGTGAGGAAGTTGAGGATCCACTGACCCAGTGATGAGCTGAGTCCTAGATCCGTCAACTTGGTGAAAAGCTTAGAGGGAATTATTGTGTTGAATGCTGAACTGTAGTCCACGAACAGCATCCTAACATAATTCCCTCTGCCAGTGTCCAGGTGACTCAGGGATGTGTGGAGCAGGTGAGATATGGCATCGTCTGTGGAACGATTAGTCCGGTAAGCAAACTGAAGTGAGTCGATGGTGGCAGGAAGTGAAGAAGTGATGTGATCTCTCATCAGTCTTTCAAAACACTTCATCACAATTGAGGTCAGTGCTACTGGACGGTAGTCATTGTGGCAAGCGGGCTGTTGTTTCTTTGGAACAGGAACTATAATGGACTGTTTGAAGCACGTGGGAACCACAGCTTGGGCCAGGGAGAGGTTGAAGATCTCCGTGAACACCGGTGTTAGCTGGTCAGCGCAGGCTCTCAGGACCCGGCCAGGGATTGCATCTGGTCCTGCTGCCTTCCTGGTGTTCACCCTCCTGAAGGTGTTCCTCACGGCATGCTCTGTGATGATGAATGCATTTTCTTCACTGGTGCACTCCGAGCGCGCGCAGCCGTTTGTTGTTTTCATTGCTGCGGCGTCGAAGCGAGCATAAAACGTGTTCAGCTCATCAGCCAGTGAAGCATCGGCATTCATCATTGAAGAAGCTGGTCGTTTATAGTCCGTTATAGTCCGCAGTCCTTTCCACAGGCTCCTAGAGTCGCACTGTCGTAGCTGTGACTCTAGTTTTTCCCCGTAGCTCCGCTTTGCCTTTCTGACCGCGCTGCGCACGTTGTAGGACGCAGCCTTGTATAGGTCCATATTACCGGAGACGAGCCCTTCATTGTAGGCAGCGGTGCGTGATCTCAGAGCGTCGCGGATGTTTTTATCCACCCACGGCTTCTGGTTGGGAAACGTTCGGATGATAGTTCTTTCTGCTGTGTCGTCCGCTAGTTTCCCGATAAATCCCACAACCGCTTCCGTAAACATGTTGATGTCGTCAGAGCTGCGCCGAAACATGTCCCAGTCTGCGTCATCCAGTGCGTCCTGCAGCGCGGCCACTGATTGGTCCGTCCAGCGAGCGATCTCCCTCCTGATTGGTGGTTGCTGCTTTAGCCTTTGTTTGTAAGCAGGCATGAGGAAGATGGCGGCATGGTCCGATTTCCCAAATGCCGGCAGGGGTTGAGCCTTGTAACAGTTCTTGAACGGGGTGGAGCAGTGATCTAATGTCCTAGTGCCCCGGGTGGGGCAGTTGATGTGCTGGTGAAGGTTGTGAAATGTCCGTTTGAGATTCACTCTGTTAAAATCTCCCATAACAATGAGTGCGGCATCTTGGTGAAGTGTTTGTTGATGTGTGAGAGCCTCATGTAGCTCACATAAGGCAGTGTCCGAGTCCGCGTGTGGCGGAATGTAAACAGTGCAGGCAATGACCGCAGTGAATTCCCGAGGGAGATAGAAAGGGCGACATTTAACGATCAAAAGTTCCAGATTGGGCGAGCAAGAGCGTGTGAGTGGGTAGATGTTTGTGCTGTCGCATCATCTGTTGTTCACCATCAAACACACTCCACCACCATTTTTCTTCCCCGACTCCATTGTCCTGTCCATACGGTAAACCGAAAAGAACCCCGTCGGCTGCACGGCGTGGTCTGGTATCGCTGGGTTCAGCCAAGTCTCAGTGAAGCAGAGGAGGTTGCAGTCCCGAATGTCTCTCTGGAACTTGATTCTGGCTCTGAGGTCATCAAGCTTGTTCTCGATGGATTGAACATTGGCTAGCAGGATACTGGGCATGGGTGCGCGGTGTGCGCGAGCCCGTAGCCTGTTCCTGATGCCGGCTCGTTTACCTCGAGGCCGTCGCTTAGGGTCGCGTCCTTTGTTCTCTCTCAGGATCTCCTTTGGCCAGGTTGGGTCCGGAGTTAAACATGGTGAAATGTTCGTGTATTGTAGACCAATAGAAACCAAAGTGTCTCTACTGTAGCGAATTTGTGTGTTTTGCATGATGCCCATGCAAGATTATGGCAGATATAGCAAAAAGTGACGAAAAACTGCAGAAAGTGGAGAAGTTGGGGCAGAGCATCCAGCACGGCAGCCGACCTCACCAGCGCCATCTTAGATTTTTTTAGCTTGTTATATACTGTGGTGCACTTACAGTATGTCAAAAATGAGAAAGTTTCAGGTGGCAAATACGGTAATGATGAACTCAGGATTTTGCTTAAGCTTCGAACATGGAAGTGTAAGTGTAAGCCAAATGTCTGTGATAAGTAATGTTCCTACCTTTCATGTTTTACCAAGAAATTTTATATGCAAATCTATGTGCTGATAAACTGATTCAGAAAAACTGGTCATGATGGTTTTAACTGTTTTTTCTTTAAATGATAAAATATATTTCTCTCTTCTGAGAACACTGGAACGATTGCTGAGCCATTTTGTATCTGATTCTTTCATTTTTGTGTTATCTTTTCTTTTATATTCAAATAGTCTGCAATGTCTGACGTTTAAGAAATAGCGGGGCACAGAGATAGAAATCCTTCACATATATATATATATATATATATATATATTTTTTTTTTAATTTTATTTTAGAACAACTTTTAAGCCTGTAAGCATGACAACACTACATTCACTCAAAATTGAAACTCCACACTTTACCAGAGGTGCTGTAGCAGTAGCTAGAGCGATAACCAAGTCAATTTATCTGAATACAAAAGTGTCTGGGACTTTTGCTGCTGTTTTACTACCTCACTATTCCTTTAACTGCCTTCATAAAATTTGTGTTGTTGTCATCTGTAAAAGTGTCACTTGTAAACTGTGATGAACTTTAATGAGTTTCCCTGTTATTTTGCATTACATTTTTGAGTGAAACATATCTACACTTAGTTCCCTTAATTAGCTTGTTAAGATTGCCGGTGTGTCTATCTTGAAACAATGGGGTACAACTATTGTTTTTCTCGCCTTTACTCATCTCCCCTTTCCCGGTCTGTTGCCTTCTCTTCTTTCACTGCATGTAAACACAGCCAGGACTTGGTGCTTGGTTAAAGGGATGGACACAGTTCACAGACCTTGGGGCCATCTGTTCCCCCTGATTAAAGGGGAGTGTAAATATCTCTCTGGCCAAATATTGATATCAATTCAATGAGAGGTGCCATCTTCTTGCTTATCTGAGCCAAAACTGCGTGTATGTGTGTACTTTTCAATATCTGTGCGTGTCTAGCCATAAGACAGGCCCATGGGCGATGACAGCACAGACTCATCTCATCTCGTCCACCTTTACTCTCCTGAGTCTGTGTTTTCATCATTCAGATGACTGTGTATGGGATTGTGTGGGTGTGGGTGCTGGCTGCTGCCTGTGTGGCTCTGTTTATGTGTTTATGCATAAAACATGTTGATGTGTTTGATTTTGCAGCTCCAAAATGACTAGGTCACCAGACTGCTATCAGATTTAGTCAGTCCCTGCCTGAGTTGGGTAAATAAGAAGTAATGAAGGAGCCAAGAATAAATTCTCTGGTGGCTTCACAGCACTGGCCTCAGTTTAAACAACTCACCAGCCAACATAGCCACAGCATAATGAGTAAGAATCTCCCTAGAGTATTGGGATGAATCTAAAAACTCAGTGTAACCTATCAGCATGTGTATTTTTTTTGATGCGCACATGCCTGTGAATGAGGTTCTTCTCTCAAGAGCACTTGGGTAAATCTAAACGCAGCTCATTGGCATAAGAGGATTTGACTTTTTCGTTGTCGTGGTAATGAGCTGTGATAAACACCAGCAGATAAGTTGCATGTTATACACAAACAGTAATAATAAATAAAATAGTAATAATAACACATTGTCAGTGCTACCATGCAGATTTCCCAAGAGTCTTGTTGTAGCAGGAAGTTGGAGATGATGTTTACTTTCCCTCTGTGTAGGTCTAACTCAAACCATTGATTATGGCTTAAATTTGCTACATTTGAGTTCATTTATGTTTAAAAAATGTATCTCACAATTATGTAAGGGCCATCATCACCTTCAGAAGTTTAGCAATTTATATGTTGTTCTTTTTTGAAAGTTAAAGAATAACACACTACTGGCATATAAAGGAGTCTTTCTGCTGGTGCAGAAAACCAATAAATGATCAATATTTGTTACAATTTTCTTCTGTCTAGATATTTTTTCTGTAATAGCATCCAGTGAATTCAAAAAAATGTTAGATATAACAAAATGCATGTCATAACATTATTGCATTATATTGGAATGTAATTCTTACTTTTTTTTTCACTTTTTGGCTCATCATGCAGAAAGGCATTTTCAGAGCTTTTGCTCTTTCCTCCTTTTTCTTTATTCCGCATAGAAAAATCTGTTGTGAACAGTATATGCTTAGGCTATGGCTGATTTGTTCTACAGAAACATTTAAGAGTCAATATAGTTTATCCATTGTATAATGCATCTCTAATTGTGTTAATTAATCAAATAAATATGGGCTGCTTAAAAAGCACAGGGATGTATAATCAGTTGAAAGGCCATATACCGAGGTCCTCCTTTAAAATGTCTTAGACTGTCACCTCCGCTCACTTTTTCTCACGCTCTTTATGATCAGAAGATGTTGTACAAGGAGACAGCCATCATCATCATCATCATCTCCTGAATTAATTACACATGCTCATCTGCAATCAAATACCTCCCGGTCACGACAGTGTTCTTTGTTCATATCAGCAATCATATCAGTGTTTGTGAATATATATGCATATCAATGCGCAACAATATCTGAGTCTGAATTTCCACAAGAGTCTGCAGTTGTGTGCATATGGGAGACCATGCCGCATATCAGCTTATGATGTACAATAAACCATGGGTATCCCCTAGCACCCAAATGTTAATAATGGAAGAAGTAGCTTTCTTTCTGTTATGTATTATTAAAAGAGATTATGCACACACCACGTCTACAGGGACAAATGAATCAGCACAGAATAAACCTGTGTGTGCATAGCCTACTGACTGTGTGTGTGTGTTTGTGCATGTGTGCATGGAAATGTGATGAGTGTGGGCTGAAGATCAAAGATTTAAGATAAGAGGAGTAGTTAACTGTGCATTTTTCCTTCTGGCAGGAACCATAGAACTATCACACTCAGGAATAAAATGCATTTTACAAAATCTGAAGTGAGCCGGCAATTGATGAAAGATACTAAACATGGCATGGATATAGGCTTATCATTGATTATTATTAACAGCATCTGTATATTCTAAAGACCCAGGTAAAAATGTATACATAAAGTAATTGTAAGTTGACTTGAACATTTTTTAGCACTTTTATATAATCATTGTGCTGTGGCAAAACCTTTGGAGTCATTATTTAGAATAGACTATTCATGAGAGGTCAATACCAATCTCTGTTAGATATTTTACATCATCCATCCATCCATCCATTCGCTTCCGCTTATCCTTTTCAGGGTCGCGGGGGGCGCTGGAGCCTATCCCAGCTGTCATTGGGCGAGAGGTGGGGTACACCCTGGACAGGTCGCCAGTCTGTCGCAGGGCCAACACACAGAGACAGACAACCATTCGCGCTCACTCGCACATTCACACCTAGTGACAATTTTGATTATCCAATTAACCTATCCCCACAAGTTTTATTTATTTTACATCATACCTTCTTTTTATTAATTAGTAGTTTTTTTCTTATCAATTTGTAGTAGTAATAATACTAATATTAATGATAATAATAATATTTTAAATATTATCCCCCTCTCTAGAGCAAACTTTTTGTTTTAATAGTTGTAAAAATCACATTTACTGCACAATAAGGGAGGAATTGTTGTTGACAAGTGGTGAAAGCTGTGAACTGAAGTTAAGACAGTGAATTGGGCAGATGGTATGAAATGAGGGTGGCATTTTGAATATCATTTTTATAATTGAATCTACATGGCAAGATTTCTTTTGAAAACTGTCAGATAACATGCTGTGTAATGTCAATAAATAAAAAATAAATACATCCGATTTCCATCTAGGTTTCACATCAGCTCATTGTGTAGAAAGGAAGAATTTTCATTTTTTAGTATTGCTGACAGAAATTAATTGATTTTAAAGTATGCTGTTATCTTTTCCCCTGGGACCACAGTCGGAATAACCTTTCAGTTTTTCTGTAATTATTTTTCTATTATACCGCATTATTGGATTTTCCGATCTTTTACACACTGTTTACTTTGCTGGCAAACCACCAAAAGCACAGTACAATAATCTGCTAAAAACAAAATATCCCCTCAGAGATGTAAAATATCTTAATGGACACTGTAGTGTAGCTCAAAGATAAATCACAACATTCCAACTTTAAATGAAGTTTCTTGAGGATGTGTGTGTGTGTCTGTGTGTGTGAGGTAATGACGTGCCTTTATCTACTTTCCACAGCCCATTAATCCTGAGTGTGGGACAAGCAGTCATTACATATTTAACCCAGGTCAGTTACTGTGGGTGGCAGATAGGTGCTGTGTATGTGAGTATGCATGTGCGATTACCTCCAAAGCCTCATCCATACAAACACATATATGCGTGTGAACATGAATACCCCTTTAAAATTTCCCCCTCAACTTTTACACGTACGCTACTTATGTGTTTAACTCTTAACAACTGTGTTTGCAGAATTTCTGTGTGTGTGGATATGATATGTAAAACCTGACCTTAAGATAAAACCCTCAGCTCAAGCGTTCCTAATATTATCCCCCCCACCCCCACCCCACCCCACCCCTCCTCACAGGAGCTGCTAGATAAATTTCAGCCTCAGAGAACAGGTGAGGTTAAAGCAGGCGAATTATGCATATGGGATTTCACCAGCTCCCTCAATACCCTCTATCTTTTTACTCTAAGTTTGCCAGCTAAAATAAGAATAACTCCTTATGCTGTAAATTTACTTTAATCCAAGGGCCACTCGTGTTGTCACAGCATCTGCTGTGTTTTACGTGCGCAGTGCTAATCGGCAGTTGCTATCGGGTTTTACTCCAAGCATATAGAATTCCTATGGATTTTCGACATTTTCCCCATCCTCTTGTCAGCCATCACATTCTATTTGTTCCAGATGGCTGGACTTAGCCGATCTGGGATTAAAATGCTGGATTTCTGTGGTAGAGTGATGGGCATTAGAATTCAAGGGCTTACAACATTTTGCAGATGAGTTACCCAGCAAGCTGATAACCTTAAGAATCCTATTTAGAATGTATCTGAGTTTCATTTATCTCTCCTGCTGATTTTTTCTATTTCACAGACCTGCCATCTGTACATTTTTCAACATACCTTTGTATCTGTCTGTGTGTTTGCGATTATGACAGGGTGTGTGTACAGCTCAAGGCCGAGAAGATAGTCTAATATTTTTAGTTACCAAGGTAAATAGAGACAAATCCACAATAAGACACAAGTAATGCAGGTTTATGGACACCATCATGTGCAAAGCAGTTGATCTCTGCTCAGTATACTGCTTCTTTCTGAATGTGTCCTTCTACATTCCCACTGGTAATGTTTTGTCCCTCTGGCATGGCATCAGCCTACTCACTGAATAAGGAAAACACACACAAACAGGCTTTTTCCTGTCCCCATACAGGCTCAAAGTCAGTGAATCATCATTGCATTTAGGGTTACCTAAGGCCTGCCTTGGGTTAGCACACAGCTAGCTCACCCATGAAGTGACAGTAATTGGGGCATGATTTTTGTTCTCTTTTTTATTGCCTATATTATAAATGAAGGCAGTGACCCTTCATCTGTCATATCAAATTTAGAGTAGCTAGGTAGAAAGACAACCCAGAGAACACAAGGCCTTCGGACAGATTGGAACCAACTAACATACCCCAATTTCGACCAGAAGACTGCAGTTTGATCCTTATTTGGGACTATTTTTTGAGAGTGAGTTTCACTCGCTGTTTGGTAAAAAACCACTTGACTTTGGTTAGGAAAAGAGCACATCCAAACTAAAGCACAGTCTAAACGTTCACAGTTTTTGGGTGCCAACGTCTGCCCCATGGAAATAACAACACCTGTGCACATTTTACATGCATTTATTCACCCGACCTCAAGAGGACGCTTTAAAACATAATTATACACCGTAATAGCAGCTTCCACAAACAACCAAAAGGGGTTGTTTTGTTGGGGAGGACAGTCTTTACCTAGAGGATGAATTCCAATGACTTTTGATGACCTAATTACAATCTCTTCCTCTTGTGGCATCCCGAGTTTGATTTTGTTTTCCAGTGAAACGTCTCAAAAACCATTAGATAGATTTCCCATGAAATTCTTGATGCCCACAGCGTGAATCCTAAAGACTTTGATAATGTTTTCTTCCTTTCCTTTTGTGCCAACAGGTTGACAAGTGCACGCAGTCAGTTATCAGAAGAAAATTTTGTGGCAGTGTGTGCATGCCACTGTTTTCTAGTTTCCTTTACAATAGCAGCCTGTATCAGGCCGACCACCTGACTGCGAGTGTCAGTGACTATCTGCTTCTCTAAAGAGCCTCGCAGCCAGGATAAAGATTTACTACAGGCAGGAGGTGTAAACATGAGTGAGAAAGAGAAAGTAAAAGATGAAAGAGGAAGGAGAAAGAAAAGGGAGGGAAGAGGTAGAGAAATGTTTTGAGCTTGAAGGCAGGAAAGAACATTATAAAAGCACTGACCCATTTTTATCTTCACATATAGAATATATCTATCATATATTATTTGTGATCCACAGGATTTTATTAGTAATTAGTTGTAAAGTTGAGATTACGTTATTACACACAGCCACAGAAATGGAAATCTGCCCCCTTATCACTATGCTGTGTTGTCTGTCAAAATGGTCATTAGTCTCATCACAGTGTGCAGATGAGACTAACAAAGCATGTACGTGTGTGCCTCTTTTTTCTCTCCTTGAGTGTCTGTCCACGTGACTGTGTGTTTCAGTTAGATTGACAATACGTTAGACAAAGGCATTGGCTGAAGACCATTTCCACTGATATGATTTTTCATTGGCTGCTTTCCTTGACTTTTCCTTGACAGAGCTCAGCCTACAAAAAGGATAAAAATGTAAGAAAGTAATACAGTTTTAAAACTATTCACCAAACTCCTACTGCATATCAATGAATTAATATCATAAATTAAAATAATAATCAGTTGCTATCTGAGTTTCAGTACATATAATTTAACACTACTTGTTAAGCACACTTATCTTCAAAACTTTTCTCAGAAGGTTATTTTATTATAATTATTTATGATGCTATTATTTATTGTTTGATTTAATTATTGTTGTTGTTACCTAAACTCTTGGCAAAATTTAATCGAAATATTTAATGGGCTTATTAATATGGCCTTTGATGGAAAAATACCAAAACAAAACAAACACACACACACACAACAAATAATTTGTTTAAATTCCAACTTCTTTTGTGTTATTTACTTTAATGGAAGTGGGTTTAACTCTTTTTGGAGGAACTACATTCCTTCTTGGGTGTGTTGCTGTTCACCTCCTCTCCGTTTGAAGTCAATAAACTATGAAGGATGACTCATTTGAAGCTAATGCTGTTTTGAATGTACCCCATTTGAATCTAATGTGTTTTAAAGCATGTGTCCTTTGAAGTCGAAACTTGTCCCCCTCTGAGGCCACACGTCTCAGAATTTGTCCTCTCTGAAGTCAATGCGTGTCCCATTTGGAAGTCAATGCTTGTTAAAAGATGGATACTAAAGGCTGAATGCATAGCTGAGTAATAGTCTTTGGTTTGTTGGCTTCTAAACACCGGTCGCTAACTTCTCTTCGATCAGGGAGTTGTTTTCTGTTCTCAACCTCTCACCGTTGTCATTGAGCTTATGGTGAAATTGAAAGTTTAACCATATGCATGGGTCTGTACATTTATATGTTAAACAGACTGAATCCTGTATTTGAGATACAGTAAATGTAGTGCTTTCAGCTGTGTCTTCTGTTGTTATTACAATATTTGCTTTACATTATACAATGAACAATACAGTCAAACTTCAGATTATGAAAGAGGATTTTTTAGACATAAAACAATGTATATAAAACACAAAGCGCTATCTATCTATCTATCTATCTATCTATCTATCTATCTATACATACATACATATACACACACATATGTGTGTGTGTGTGTATGTATATATATTTATTTACTCTTTCTTTTTTAATATTATTTTTTAAAAACATGTTTCTATTTCTAATTTAGAAAACCTTATTTAATTTAACACCTTTTAGACACCAATATTTTCTTTTCTCTTTTTCATATTTAAATTCTGCAATGCAATTTTCAATAATTAGTTTAAGATCACATACCTATTTCCCATTTTGCCCTTTGTTCTTACAAGGTAAAAACACTTTGGAATACAGAATGATTTCTCTTGTTGGGACTGTGGAGGTACTGAAATCTCATGAAATATATAAGAAGCTCATGTTACATTCTGTTTTTAGTCATATATGTTGCAATGGTGTGAGTTTAACCTCTCCTTTCAGTTTTATGAATAATGGGGTTTTTTTTGTGTGTAGCACAGAAAAGGTCTGCAGATGTGTAACTGTAATTCATTTTGATTTTGTCAGTTTGTGTTTCCAACAGCAGAGTTGCTGTTGTGTGAACATATGAACATACATACAGAATATATACTGTATGCAGTATGCGTGCATACATTTCTGCATATACAGTGCTTAAAAAGTTTATTAGACCACCATCCAGCTAATGCTAATTACCATTTTTTTTTATTGTTTCTGTAACAGTTAATCCACCAGTATGTCCAGTCACTTTAATCAACACTTTTAATTCTAAAATGTAATTATTGTTGTTTTCCATTAATTTCCAAATTCCAAAGGTCATTATTTTTTTTTATTAAGATGCCGAATAATTTTTCTTGCATTTCTGAGGACAAAAAAATGTTTTAGTGGTTCAGTGTGCTGGATGAAATTTGGGTACAAAAATGTGAATTCAGGTTGTTTTGGTTATATATTTTTTAAATATTTCAAACAGTTTTTGACAGATTTCTAAAATATTGGTTTCCTTGTTTTTCGGACAGGTAGTCTGATAAACCTTTAAGCACTGTATATGTTTACTAAGAACCTGCCTTTCCATCTCACCCATCAGTCCTAATATGCCCTCATTTCAAAAGCAAGATAACATGTATTTACTCTTGAATCAATGTCTACTCAGACAGGTGTACTCTGGCCTTCATGTGCTGCATGAGTCACATACTCACAAACATACAAGCAAGCATACCAGGCAACATCAGGGATGCATCTCTGTGGATTTAATATGAGGTGAAGTATCTGTGCTAGTGACTTTGGAAGAAGGAACTTTGTTAATTGCTGGTTTCTTAATGAAACATATACAGTGGGGCAAAAAAGTATTTAGTCAGCCACCGATTGTGCAAGTTCCCCCACTTAAAATGATGACAGAGGTCAGTAATTTGCACCAGAGGTACACTTCAACTGTGAGAGACAGAATGTGAAAAAGAAATCCATGAATTCACATGGTAGGATTTGTAAAGAATTTATTCGTAAATCAGGGTGGAAAATAAGTATTTGGTCACCTCAAACAAGGAAAATCCCTGGCTCTAACAGACCTGTAACGTCTTCTGTAAGAAGCTTTTCTGTCCCCCACTCGTTACCTGTATGAATGGCACCTGTTTGACCTCATCATCTGTATAAAAGACACCTGTCCACAGCCTCAACCAGTCAGACTCCAAACTCCGCCATGGCCAAGACCAAAGAGCTTTCGAAGGACACCAGGAAAAGAATTGTAGACCTGCACCAGACTGGGAAGAGTGAATCTACAATAGGCAAGCAGCTTGGTGTGAAAAAATCAACTGTGGGAGCAATCATCAGAAAATGGAAGACATACAAGACCACTGATAATCTCCCTCGATCTGGGGCTCCACGCAAGATCTCATCCCGTGGGGTCAAAATGATCATGAGAACGGTGAGCAAAGATCCCAGAACCACACGGGGGGACCTGGTGAATGACCTGCAGAGAGCTGGGACCAAAATAACAAAGGTCACCATCAGTAACACACTACAACGGCAGGGAATCAAATCCCGCAGTGCCAGACGTGTTCCGCTGCTGAAGCCAGTGCATGTCCAGGCCCGTCTGAAGTTTGCCAGAGAGCACATGGATGATACAGCAGAGGATTGGGAGAATGTCATGTGGTCAGATGAAACCAAAGTAGAACTTTTTGGTATAAACTCAACTCGTCGTGTTTGGAGGAAGAAGAATACTGAGTTGCATCCCAAGAACACCATACCTACTGTGAAGCATGGGGGTGGAAACATCATGCTATGGGGCCGGGCAACAAAGGAGTGGCTCCGTAAGAAGCATATGAAATCCTGGAGTGGCCTAGCCAGTCTCCAGACCTCAACCCCATAGAAAATCTGTGGCGGGAGTTGAAAGTCCGTGTTGCTCGGCGACAGCCCCAAAACATCACTGCTCTTGAGAAGATCTGCATGGAGGAATGGGCCAAAATACCAGCTACTGTGTGTGCAAACCTGGTAAAGACCTATAGTAAACGTTTGACCTCTGTTATTGCCAACAAAGGTTATGTTACAAAGTATTGAGTTGTATTTTTGTTATTGACCAAATACTTATTTTCCACCCTGATTTACGAATAAATTCTTTACAAATCCTACCATGTAAATTCATGGATTTTTTTTTTTCACATTCTGTCTCTCACAGTTGAAGTGTACCTCTGGTGCAAATTACTGACCTCTGTCATCATTTTAAGTGGGGGAACTTGCACAATCGGTGGCTGACTAAATACTTTTTTGCCCCACTGTATTTGCACACAGCTGTAATGGTGATTAGAGCAGGAAGCAGAGGAGACACTCAAAGGTAAAAGGAGAAGTAAGCAACAAGAAGCAGACCCAAGGAGGAAAAAAATGGAAGATAAATAAAAGATTGCTTGGAAGAATAAATTCTGTGCCATTTTTGGATGTTTTCTCTCTCTCACACCCTCACTTGCACACTTTCTGTCACATCCCTACACAGAGACACAAACTCTTTTCACCCTTTGATTGCACACACCAGGGCCTGCATATCTGTTCTGACATGAGGGTATTGTTAGGAGAAGGTGGTTAAAAGATAGCAGAGAGCAAGGGAGGAAAGAAACAGCCAGACAGAGAGACAGACAAAGTAAAAAGAGAGAATGAGGCACTGTAACAAGTTATATTGCAGAGAGGTATGCCATATCTTTTCACATCTTCACCATAGCTTCATTGGAGGGAAAGGCAGAAAAAATGTTTTCCCAAGGTAATTTTCCCAGATGCTTCAGAGCAAATGGTATTTTCTAAGTAAGAACAAGTGAATTAAAGGAAAACAAATACAACAACAGTAGCATCCGTGTTGTAAACAATAATCTGTTTCTGTGTCCCAGCAGAGCTGCGCCCTGCACCTCCCTTGTGCCTGCTTTGACTGTGGCCATTTGAAAACAAACAAATCTATTTTGCTTCTTGCGTATCTCTGTGGCTCGCTGGGATGAGCTAGACTGCTGTGCATTTTTTTTCTAATGTTGCTTGCACATATCTGCTTCCTGTCTTTCTTCCACTTTACTCCACACACAGCAGCATAGGTACACTTACTTACATGTTTATTATGATAACAAGTAGATATTCCTGTCACCATGCACTGAAAACAATGATGTCTACATGCGTCAAGGCAACAGCAATGTTGACTCGTACTGTATATTTATAGATTCTGTTCTTAATTGGCTCCTTGTGGGCAGGGGAGGGACAATCAGCATCTTTCTCCTTACAAACTCCTCCCAAAGATTTATATTCGGGAATTTGGTGTGTGAATATTGTGGAAAGTAATGTGTCTCTCTTTTATAATTTCTCTACTAATGTGCACTGAACTGAACTCTGATATATGTTAACAGTTGCTTGCTTGCTGAGCACAAACTATTTTCAGTTTCAGTCCTCATTATATTTATGTATCTGGTCTCCCTTCACTTGACTCGTTTAATTTGAAATTTCTTTGAAAACTCATGATTATTATTTGGTTAACTTTTAGTGTACATTAAAGAAACACAGGCATGGGACAAATTAAAGGAAAATGTTGAACCGTTGAGAAGATCCAAAAGGAGATCTTTTTCGGTCATTATATCAGATCATCTGGCTCCACTTCAATTTTGGATCCTTCTCTGTCACACCAACTTTCTGGATGTCCACCTTCACTACATCCATCCATCTTCTATATGGTATATATATATATATATATATCTTCTTCTCCTGCCTGGCAGCTCCATGTTCAACATCCTTAGTCCAATGTATCCACTGTCCCTCTTCTGCACATGTCCAAGCCATCTCAGGCTTACCTGTCTAACTTTATCTCCAAACAGTTCAACCTGAGCTGTCCCTTTATTATTCTAATCTTGTCCATCCTGGTCACTCCCAGTGAACATCTTAACATCTTCAACTTGAGCTCTGCCAACTGTCTTTTTGTCAGTGCCACCATCTACAGACCATACATCATAGCAAGTCTCAGTTTCATCTTGCAAATCTTTGTTTTGATTGCTAACCTTCTGTCAGAAATCACCTCTGTCACTCTTCTTCACCAAAAGTCTCTTGTGCTCGGTCGATTGTTTTAGATGGCTGACCTTAGATATTTAAACTCATCCACCTTCACTATCTCTGTTTCTTGCAGGTTGAATGTTACACTCACAGCTTCCATGACTTCCAGAGCTATGCTGCAGACTACTATCTGATTCTGCCTAACTACATTCTCCCCCAACAGCAGTTTGCAGTCTTCTTTCTCTTTCATATTTCACCTTCTGCATAAGATTTGTCCACCTGGGTGCACCTTCCTCCACTTATACATCACCCCGATGTTCTTCCCTCTTCTTGGAGTATCAATCAATCAATCAAATCAAAATTTATTTATATAGCACATTTAAAAACAACAGTTTTGATCAAAGTGCTTCACAAATTAAATAAATAAAATAAAATAAAATAAAATAAAATAAAATAAAATAAAATAAAATAAATACAACGCAAGACGAGACAAACATAGAAACCAACCAAATGATAATCAAACTATCTTACATCAAAGCCAGAGTAAAAAGATGGGTCTTTAAACGAGATTTAAAAGACTGAACAGTCTCAGAAGAGCAAATGGCAATAGGGAGGTTGTTCCACAGTCTAGGAGCTACAATAGCAAAGGCAGGGTCGCTTCTGGTTTTCAACCTAGACTTAGGTTGCATTAAGAGCATCTGGTTAGAAGATCTTAGTGCTTTTATAGGATTATACAAATGAAGAAATCTGTTAAATAGCTAGGGGCAGTGTTATTTAAGATTTTATAAGTGAATAAAAGAATTTTAAAATCAATGCGAAATTTCACAGGGAGCCAGTGTAACTTGGTTAAAACTGGAGTCATATGGTCATGCATTCTGGCACCCGATAAAAGATGTGCAGCAGCGTTCTGTACTAATTGCAACCGGTGAAGAGAGGAGTGGGGGAGGCCTAAATAGAGGGAGTTACAATAGTCCAGTCTAGAGGTAATGAATGCATGAATAAGCTTTTCAAGGTCCTTGGGGGAGAGGAAAGGCTTAACTTTAGAAATGTGACGTAGCTGATTTAACCACATTAGATACTTGTTTCTCTAATTTGAAAGAGCTATCCAGGAGTACCCCAAGGTCTCTTACAACGTTGGAGAGGTAGCTAGCAAGTGGGCCAAGGGTAACAGTTAGTTGGTTCAATGGAATATGGCTGTCAAAGAAAATAACTTCAGTTTTACTGTCATTCAATATTAGAGAGTTTTGAGATAGCCAGGTTCTCACATCATGAAGACAATTAAACAATGTATGCAATGGATCTGTGACATTCAAACTCAAAGGGAAATAAATTTGAATGTCATCGGCATAACAATGGAAAGAAATATTATATCTTTGGAAAATAGATCCCAAGGGCAACATGTGAGTATGTGCTCACTGCAGCCGTTTCCATCTTTTTTGCAAAAATTCACTACCATTTGTCCTTCTGCTTTTATCTCCCTAACACCATAGCTACCCAACACCTACATGTGCATGGAAGAAGGTGCTCTGGTCAGATGAGACCAAAATGGAACTTTTTGGCCAAAATGCAAAATGCTATGTGTGGTGGAAAACTAACACTGCACATCACTCTGAACACACCACCCCCACTGTCAAATATGGTGGTGGCAGCATCATGCTCTGGGGGTGCTTCTCTTCAGCAAGGACAGGGAAGCTGGTCAGAGTTGATGGGAAGATGGATGGAGCCAAATACAGGACAATCTTGGAAGAAAACCTCTTGGAGTCTGCAAAAGACTTGAGACTGGGGCGGAGGTTCACCTTCCAGCAGGAAAACCACCCTAAACTTAAAGCCAGGGAAACAATGGAATGATTTAAAACAAAACATATCCATGTGTCAGAATGGCCCAGTCAAAGTCCAGTCGAGAATCTGTGGCAAGATCTGAAAACTGCTGTTCACAAACGCTGTCCATCTAATCTGACTGAGCTGGAGCTGTTTTGCAAAGAAGAATGGGCAAGGATTTCAGTCTCTAGATGTGCAAAGTAAATAATTACGCACACCCCACTTTTCAGTTATTTATTTGTAAAAAAAAATGTTTGGTGTTTCCACTTCTCACGTGTACACCACTTTGTATTGGTCTTTCACGTGGAATTCCAATAAAATTGATTCACGTTTGTGGCTGTAATGTGACAAAATGTGGGAAAGTTCAAGGGGTGGGGGGGGGCAAATACTTTTGCAAGCCATTGTATAAACAGATCAGCTGTCTGTACATAGTATCCATATTGCAGTCAATGAGTATGTGCTCTTGGATTGATAATGAGTCCGAAACACATTTTTGCAGGAAAATAACATTTACATGAACATATTTGTAAATGAGGCCCAATATAGCTACCTATTGTTCTCAATCATACTGTATTACTGAACTTACTCCGCTTACTATAGTAATCCCTACATTTAAAGCTCCTACTCTCACCTCCACACTCCTACCGTTTCCTCTCTTTTGTTGCCTCGGAACCAGTGTTGGTCAAGTTACTTGAAAAAAGTAATCAGTAATTAATTACTGATTACTTCCCCAAAAAAGTAATCCCGTTACTTTACTGATTACTTATTTTCAAAAGCAATTAATTACTTAGTTACTTAGTTACTTAGTTACTTTTTAAAAACATGATTTACAACCTGAATAGGTGATAAAGCATAGATCTTTCAGCCCAATTCTACTTTTTCTGCATAATCCATCATACAAAATGTAATCAAATGGAAAAGTCTCTTTTTAAAACTTGTTTTATTAGTTTTAATCTTTTAACTTTATGCATCAAGCAAAAATTTAATTATATGCACCATTCTCTGACTGGAAGAAATTAGTTTAACATTTAAACCTATTTTCTGCACATTCCAGCACATAAAATATATATATATATATATATATATATATATATATATATATATATATATATATATATATGTGTGTGTGTGTGTGTGTGTTTACACTCACTCTTTCAGATGCAAATAAAACACAGCAGAAAATAAATAAAGTCAAAGACTAGCGGTCCTTTTGCTCTATTTTCACCTGTAAAGCAGGAGTAGAGTAGGCGGAGGTTTATCCTGGTGCAGGTGTGCCGCAGCGGTCAGTGGAAGGATACCGCAGTTTCTCTGTGAGTTTCTCATTATGTCATAGCTACTCGGTGCTTGCTCGGAAGTTTAGGGTTTTTTTCGCTGTAAAAAGAAGTTTTCTTCCCACGCACAGTGGACACTAATGTTTTTGTCACTTTTTACGGAATCAAACTCAAAATAAGGTCAGTACTTCCACGCTTTAAACGCTGCACGCTCATACTCTCTCCCGCACTCGATATATGATCCATTGTTGATCTGCACACAGCTGTTGTCACTAACATTGCACTCGCTTATGTCACTGTCATGAGACATTCTCGCAAGAAAATCATGGTTTTAGTAACGCAGTAACGCAGCGTTCCTACGGGAAAGTAACGGTAATCTAATTACCGTTTTTGCAATAGTAATCCCTTACTTTACTCATTACTTGAAAAAGGTAATCGGATTACAGTAACGCGTTACAAGTAACGCGTTACTGCCCATCTCTGCTCGGAACATACCTTGCTCTTCTGAGCTTCCTTTGTCTTTGGCCAAATGTAGCACAGTGCTCTGTAGGCCAACAACACTGGAGGTGGTTGTTGTTAACCTGGGCATCTACTGATCTGGAGATCCATTTGTTGGTTCTATAGTAAAGTAGTTTGCAGCTTTGTATATAAAGTAATATGTTGCTGGTTCAATTCTTGGAACAGAGACACATTATTTTGGGTTTGTGTCAGTAAGGGAATTTTGTGTAAAATACTTGTGAAGCCACCAGCTGTGGTGAATAGAAAGGACCTGAGAGTAACTTTCCTATTCCTGATAATCCACATTTTCTATTTGGTAAAGATCTTACTCCAGATTTGCTTCCTTACACAATCCTGCTAATACAGCCAGGCTTGGGAGTGACACTAGCTGTTCACTGACTTGTGCACTCACCCAGTGTTGCTTGTCCGATCTGCACACAGAATGAAATGTTGATAAGTAGGATTGCACAGTTGTTTTGTGAGAGTTACACAAGCACCAGTCTGAAAATCTGGCATTGTCAGGCCACCAGTTGCTACATATCAAAGCATTTCTAAGGCTACGTTCACACTGCAGGTCTTAATGCTCAATTCCGATTTTTTTGGTCAAATCCGATTTTTTTGTCTGCTTGTTCACACTACAAATAAAATGCGACAGCAAACGCGCTCTAGTGTGAACGCTCAAAGCGGCCCGCATGCGCAAAAGAAGACTTCACACACAACGTGCTCTGTTTAGACCCAGAGCAAACAATATTGTTTGACAGATGGCCGTTAATATAAAGACTTCGGACTTTACGTTTCCCAATTTTTGCTTTAACTTATTTTGTTATTTACATAATAATGTAGATAACCTAATAATGATCCTTATTGCTGTTTTAGAGAGGAGCGGTGCTTCAAAGGATAGTTGCAGATTTCTGTCAGAATCTGCAGATTATACAGTATAAATAAAATGTTCACGTTTCTCCAACGTTGTCTTCCCAACAGTTTCACTGACATCTACACGGGATGGCCAGGAAGCGTTCGCGATGTCTTCTCGGGCGCTTCTCTGGCGCTGATAATTGGCGTCTGTCTTGTGTCAGTGACGTAAAAGACGAATTTAATGCGACATGACCGTTCAAACAGCAGTCGCTTTCTAAAACATCGGATATGTATCAGATTCAGTACCACATACGAAAGTGACCCAGGTCGGATTATAAAACATCGGATTTGTGTCGTTCACACTGTCATACCATGATCGGATATGGGTCGCATAGGGTCAAAAAAATCGGATTTGATGCGCTTTCGCCTGCAGTGTGAACGTAGCCTAAGTGCTTGCTGCCTTTATCAATAAAATATAACAATTTAGAGACAGTCTGGATTTGCTTTCATTTTTCTGGAAAGCAGCGGCACTTTTATGCATAACCAACATCTCTTATCAGTGCTCATACATTTCACAGCAACTCTCATTCTCACAGGTTTGTTTGTTGAAGCGTCTAATCATCCCACAGCGATGGAAAAATTAGGAACAGTTGTTGAAAAAACCATCTGGCTTGGCTGTGGGATGTGTGGTTTATGATTCAGACACCTGTTTGTTTTCTATAAATTTAATGCAGTGACATTGAAATTAGTAGACGCTATAATTATTACTTTACTGTGCCAACTATCCACCAGAGCATAGTATGCAGTTATCTAAATTGCCGTCTGAAAGACAAATCATTAGTGTTACTGCAAATAGGGACAGTAGATAAAAAGCTAATAAACACATTACACTTTAATTGCTGTTTGATCTCACTTCTGGCCAAAGTTCTTAACCAGGAAAGAAGCAATGGTTCTTTCCTGTCACGATATTAGAATTGCTGACAGTGCAGACACACATACTTAATTATGTGCAGGCTTTGTGACTTCTCCTGATATTTGATATAACGCTGAATTCTTAAAGTGCTTGAAATAATGCCGAGTCAGATTCAAAACAGTTAATTAATGTCAGTGGGTTGAGCTTTTTTTTAATAGCACCACAGCATGCTTTGTGTTTTAATTATCTAATCTAAAATGTGCCATCAGCAGTTTGTACTGCAACATAGAAATCAATACACTGGATAAAAGGGAAGTTACTATTCCTGCTTCAGCTGAGTGGTTTGTATTTATATCCTAGCCACACCAGATGGAGATTGAGATAGGCTGACAGTGATGAATCGTGTGACTAGTCTCACAAATTACCTGACAAGTTTTCATTGTTCACTGTGATGCTTCAGAAACCTCATTCACCATTCTTCATTAGTTTTAGTGTGGGTTGTCAAAGCAGAACAAGGTGTTAGAATGACCAGTAGGAACTGGATTAAAGCAGGAGGCTGAGGAGAGAGATGGATGATACTGTAGACCAACCAGGTGTTTATTCAGCCAGAAGTTAATTGACAGCAAAAAAGCAAGAGACAAATAAAACTTGTTGACCAGAGGTGGGATGAGCTCCTTAAAGTCAGCCACAGAATAGTCCTTAAGCCCTCCCATGGTACAACCTGATCTAAAAACCCTTCAAAAAACTATAAGCAGATTACATATGCTTATTTAAATTTATATTTATTTATTCTCAATTGAAAACTTAGTTTTTCTCTCTTTTAAATCTTACCTTAATTTTAATACATGCGTCAAGCCCTTCTTAATCAAACACATAGTGCTGGCTCGAAATTTTAAATCTGTTTTAGAGACACTGCAGCACACTGAAGGGACTTATCAAGATGACAAAAAAGCTGCAACTAAAAGTTAACATTTAAAAATTCTAATTATGCCACAATTGAACCCGATAAAGGTTAAACCCATAAACATGCCAAACCACTGTGTGCTTCTTTCACAGAACAGCAAACAGCCAACCAAAGCACAAATCAAAACAAAGCGCACGACATCAAATAAAATAGTAAATAACTGATAAAAGCAATTTAATCTATATGTTTGTGCTGTCATTTCTTAGCACTTATAATATTTACAAATGACCACAGGGCGTTCAGTGTTTTCTGTTTCCTGTAGTCATGTGATGGACTTGTAGAGTGTTCAGATTTGAGGGGCGATAGATGGCGTGTTACAGAAAAGTAGTTTACATTTTTTCATTATACGCAGAGATGGCCTTTTCTAAACTGAACTGAAACTGGCTTCTTGCTCAATCTATGGACATCATCTGATGTTAAAGTGCTACTTCAACTGAATTACCGGCAACTCATATTCAAGATGAACTTCCGTCTGCTCCTGTGTGTTCACTGGAGTGCTGTTACCCACAAGCACAACTGTTTGTGAGTAAAAGTTTCCCATGGGCTGTTAAATCAAGAGCACCCAGCTGTCTGAGGACCTTAAGGAACAGTTAGAAGCCCACAAACATGCCTTTGTGTGTGGTTAGAGTTTCTTGTTGGAACTCTAATTTCAACTTTGTAGCAGAAAACGTGCAATACAGCCTAAAACTTCAACCGCTTTTATTCATCTATTTTTTTTTTCTGGAGAAGGGCCCCTTGTCAATTATGCATTTGTGCTGAGGCATTTTAGGAGAAATAATCCCATTACTCTTTGGAACATGTTGGAAGTTCTAATAACTTCGATCCAACATGGCATGGCAATACATTTAATAAGTAGTGATGCAATTCTGGAGGTTTTAAACAAGTCTGGAACTTTTTGAGCATAGAGTGTCTAAAAAAACCCTAGCAACAACAACAACAACAACAACTGCAAAAGCATGCAAAACCATCCCTCTTATCCTGGTGCCATCATTCATAGTTTAGGGCCAGACAGTCTCTTCTATGTGCCATGAAGTATTTTAAGCAACAACAAGGATTTGCTCAATATATTTTTTAACCTTTAAATAAAGTGGTTTAAATCCTCTGAATATTGTTGCTATGATTTATGTAAATCCTTGTGATCATGTCATCTCTTTCTAATATGAAGCTGCACCATTTCAAAACACTCTTACAAGTGGAAACAAGAAAAATTCAGGGCAGGTGTTTTTTCTTTCCCTTGCCTCGCTTGCTCTGTTTTCCTTTTAGCTTTTTTTCTCTTCTCTCTTTCTCTTGAGGAACTTAAAGAACTCACACCTTATTGTGTCTCTAAAGTGTGTGAGAGAGAAACTGAGAGCATGTGTATATGTGTGATGGGAGGGTCCGTGTGTGTTCTGGCTGGTGCGGCATTCGATAGAGGTTGTGTGTAATCCCTATTGTTGCTGAAATGCCACCACTGTTATTAGGAAAGATTTATGTGCTGTGCCCAGGGACGGAGTCAGAATGCCAGCTCGTGTTTGTGTGTGCGGTGTGTGTGTTATTAATACAGCACACAAGGGAATAGAGTCACAATGCCACAATGCATTCATGTTTATGAGTCACTGTCAAAAGGCTGTCAGACATTTTCATATCAATAACTGATTGATGGAACTGAACAGCACACAGCACACTTTATCCATTTGATAATCTTTGCATTTTCAGCAGACAAAATAATTGAACGTATGGCAGGCATCAAACAATATGATACGAATGAGTTGAAACCACTTTATTCTCTACAGGGTTGCAATTGTTCCCTCAGTATTTCAAGTCATGCAAAGGCTGCTTATCCAAATTACGGTTCTTAAGTACTGCTGCATGATTGTAATGAAGCACTCTTACAAGCCAGCCAAAATTATTACCATGCTGCTGGTGAAAGAGATGAAAAGATGCAAGTACAGGCACTAGACAGGAACTAGACAGCCTAACGTAAGCCTGGAAAAAAAAATCAATAAATGATTTAGCATTAAGATTACAGGCTTGACTAATTTCACTTTTGCTACAAAGCCTGTCTCCTGTCTCTTAATGCATCGCCTTCTCTGCTTCCTTCTGTTATTATGTGTTTCAAAAAAATTAACAGTAAAGTCAGATCAATCATTTTGCCAATCAAAATGCTTTTTCCTAATTAGCTTTATATTTTTGCTACAAATGTCTGCAAATGATTGATGAACACTGCCTTTCCTTGAAGGTGGATCACTGCCAATTGAACTCCTTGTGTCCCCCTTGTGTCTTCTGTTTGTCCCATAATCAAGCACCGATTCCCAGAGGAAGCCTGTCTATTGCATAAAAACGTGTCATATCAACAGACAAGTGAAATTATTTATGATGTATCATTAAAATCAAATCTGTGGTCTACACTGACAATAATTGTGACCCTTGATTTTAGTTTGATTTGTCCTTGCAGTATTATGCACATTTAAATAAAGCAAAACAAAATCAGCGCTGTGATTTACTACTGATGAATAGTAAAGACAAAAGTCACTATGTGTGTATTTTTCCGTGAGAGATGATTTTGACTGTCCTCCGAGATTGCTCAGTCTAGATTTTAATCTGTGTCTCCATTTACTAGTTTGATTGCCATCACAGCATGATAAACTAATATATGCATCTAAACACAGTTAGATGCTACCTTTTAATCATGAGCCACACATGTGTAGAGAAGCTCAATATCAGTGATGACTGCTAGATTAAGAGAAAAAATGCTAAAGGAGGGGTTACTCTGGCCTGTTCATAAGGTCTTCTGATATGTGGGACAGCCCCTCTCCTAACCCTGTATGTCACTTGCCATTCATTTTATTCATTCCTTCTGGCTGTGTGCGCGTGTGTGTGTCTATCTGCCCTTGTATGTTAATGTGCATCTGAATCACTCGTGGTGAACCCATTTGAACACACACATGGGCTCGTGTGTGTTCAAATGGCTGTCAGGTCATATATAGAGTTCACTGAGGATGCCACCAATGAATAAACTGCACCAATGTCATCCTGAAACCTTCAAAAAGGAGAGAAGATGAGAGGACGGCATGCTGGGGGAAAATGAGGGCAAAAGGAAACAAGTGAGCCTGACAAGAAAGGAGAGGAAGAGGGGATGAGTGGCAGAAGATAAAATGGGACACAAAGACAGCCAAGGCTAAGGAGTTAACAATGATTTCAACAAACTACTGGCCGGAAGGAACACTTATTTAGATACACTGCTATCTTTTGCCCTATATGTTTTGTATTCCAGTTTGATCTTGTCTGCCCATCGTGAGTCTCTGCCTCTCCTTTTCCCCCTCACTCCAATTATTACTCAGACAATCTTTCCCTCTCGGCAGCCATGTCACATTTTTTAACCTTACAGTCACTGGATTTTTTGCTCTTCCCTTCACCTCCTTGCAAACTTGTTCGCAGCATTATCTCTGCAGTGATACCGCATCAATACAACTATGTGCTGCATCAAGGCTTCAGCTGGTTGAGCAGCTTCAGGCTTGTCAGCCGTAGAAATAGGTCTTCTTGATCAAATAATTCCTCGGCTGACCCTTGGGTTTGACCAGCAGTGCCCACACTTTTGATTATTTATGCTAGAAATGAACACTGACACTTACATACTTCTTCACTAGAGAGATTTTAGGCTTATTTGTTTTTACTTGTTTGGATGGACTGAGTGGCAAGTTATGGAATATTATGGGAATATTTATATCTTTCTTTCAACTTAAATTTGAATTCTAATGAATGTAGAGCTTGAACATACATTATGTCATTTAGAACACAAATGTTACTCTTTGCCTAAATAGAAAACCATGTCTAATCAGGGGTTTAAATGGTTGCAGTGGTGTAGCGTCAGGAAAAATCATGTAGAAATAAGTCACATAATTTCTATTGTGTGTTTCAGTGGATTTTCTGTGTGCAGGCTGTGATCTGTTGACCTGTGTTGCTGAATTCAACAAGAAATAAGATGTCATATAAGCTATCACAGCTTATTTCCAGCTATAGCAATATAAAGCAATATAAAACTAGCGAAATGATGGAATGCTATGGAACATCACAGCCTGCTCGACACCTGTCCAACTTTACCAGAGTACTGTAAACAAACCAGTGGAACCTGCATTAAACTGCCTAGTATTTTAATGCACACTTTCTCCAGTACAAAAAGAAGTACTGTACACAGAAAAATATACTTTAGCAATACATCAAATATGTTCAATTCCTGTTCAAAAAACTCTAAAGTGAATACATTTAACACATTTAAACTTTACATACTTAAAGTTTTAAAAATAATCTTAACAGCCACTGTGCTTTTAGCTAGCAGGCACATTGTGTGACAAATTGCACTGAAGCAGTTTGTGTGTTGACTAATATTTGGTGATCTGTTAGAAATGTTGCATTTGAAATGACCTGACATGTTACAATGCTACTCCCTTTCAGTGTTGGGAAGGTTAATTTTAAAATGTATTCCATTACAGAATACAGAATACATGCCCCAAAATGTATTCTGTAACGTATTCCATTACGTTACCCAATGAGAGTAACGTATTCTGAATACTTTGGATTACTTAATATATTATCATGCTGTTTACAACTACGTGAATGTACTATTGCTGTGATTTATTACTGTTACTAAAGGTCCGCGGCTCCGAACCGTAGTAAAGGGACCTCTGGCTAATACGGCGGGTTCTGTGTCGGGCTCGTAGCCGAAAACTAGCTTTACTTTGTTGTCTGGGTCAACTTTGCTAGCGACAGACAGAGAGAGGCGTTGAAAGGCTGCTCCAACGGAACCTATTGTTTCGGAGGAAAACACGAACACGGTGTACAGTCGAGTCTTAATAGCTTACTTACAACTGGGCTTGTCAGGCAGTCTTCTTGGCTGCAGTGGTTATTATTATATTTAAATGCTTCCAGCTCCCGTTTTTCCTCGATGACAGCTCGTACTTTTCCTTTTTCTCCCTCCCTCGCTCACAGACACATAACGTGTATGGCAGTCCATTCTCCCTGCAGCACGGACTACACTGCCCATGATGCTACATTCTTTAGAGCTATACCTGTAGCATTCTGCCTATTAGCTTAGCACAACAACAACAAAAAGGCCTCTCTCACCCAGGAAACACGCAGAGAGAGCGTCACCCTGTAACCATGGCAACCGTAACGCTGCCACCTGGAACAACAGAACATAGCTGTCAAACAAAACCCAAACAGGCCTGACCCGCCACAATATGAAACAGGAAAGTACCGCAGTGTAATCCATTTATTTCAACAAAGTAACTTTATTCTAAATACCACCTTTTTAAACGGTAACTGTAACGGAATACAGTTACTCATATTTTGTATTTTAAATACGTAACGGCGGTACATGTATTCCGTTACTCCCCAACACTGCTCCCTTTATACTCACTGCTCTTCTGTAGTGCGAGCTATATACTGATGTAAGCAACTATAGCTTATTAACACCTAGGGTTGCCAACCGTCCCTTAAAAAACGGAATCGTTCCGTATTTAGAAACAAAAGTACACGTCCGGTATTGAGCTGAAAAGGGACGCACTTTGTCCCGTAATACAGTGAGAATCAAAAGTAGTCTATAAGTTTTAATGTAATTAACGCTTTGTTTGAAAAAATTATTCCCAGCCCCGCTCCTGCTTTGTGACCAATGAGCTGACAGCACACTTATGACAATTCGAGTATGACAATTCAGATTACCGCTCATCTCATTGGTTGAGGAAAGGTCGCTAGCGGAGAAAATACTGGAAGACAACAGATGACCACAACAAAAAGCATGGCCAACAGGGAAACAAACGCCGACACTGCGGTGCAAGTCTCAGACGACAGTACACCTGAAGCTGGGCAAACACTGTGCGATTTTCAAACTGCACGATTGGCTCGCATGGGTTATAAGTTCGTAGGTCACGATGCAGGGTCTCACACTATACGACCCGATGCTCTGATGCGACCTGAGTGCTCACACTGTGCCTCCATAAAATGAAGGTTATAACAGAAAATCTGTCGCTCGCTCTCCCTCTCTGTCTTTCACTCACACAGACACACACCACCATTAGCTTTGCTAAATTGCTAATGAAAAACACTGATAAGGCAGCTGTGATTGAGCAGCAATGTAAATCCAACTATTTTCACGGTTGTTGTGGTCGTGATAATTTGGTGATGCCACATCGAAAAGGCTCGGATGAGCTTTCCGAAGTTCTACAAGTTGTGCCTCCATCGCTTGTGTCCAGATCACACGCTGCACAGCCGTGCTGCTCCATCTTTTTCACCAACGTTTACGTGTTTGCGCGTGAGCAGTGTGAGCGGCTGCGGTGACACCCTCATGAGCGATTGATGATCGGGAGCTGGTCGTGAGGTGTTAATCGCTTCTCGTTACCCCATGTATACTACACGATGCACGATGAAGGCCAAAATCGGGCCGATGACCAAATTGGTCGCACGACTCAAAAATCAGCTCAAAATGGGCCAAAAATCGTACAGTGTGAGCCCAGCATTAGACCAGCAATGTTTGTTCCTCTCAGAGAAAGAAAAAAGGCTGCAAAAGTACAGGGAAGAATGGGAAAAGGAAAACACCTGGCTGGAAAAGTGCACGATAACACCTATAAAGCGCACTGCACTGTGTGCCGGCGCACTTTTTCCATAGGCATTCTTCTAATGGTGGGCACATGAAGAACATGAGGGGCGTGAAAGCTCGGGGAACCCTTAACCAATTTTTGTCCACCAGGCCACGGCAGAAGCAGATATGTATGTAAACACTGGTTTGTTTGTTTTTAAACCCCCTGATTAAGGTTAAAATGGGCATGTGCAGTGAATATCAGCGCTATGTGGCCAGAAGTGTGATAATATAATTTATTTTGTGTAATAAACAACTGCAAGGATAGATGATTACAACAAATAGATGAGTAATACATAAAAGTAATACATAGATGAATAATGATGATGAGTTATGATGCGTAATCATGGGAACAAGTGGGTTTACAAATAGGAGCAAAAGCTGAAATAATGCCTCTACTGAAGCCAATTGCACTAAATGCACTAAATGTGCACTGTTACAAGAATATTTTTCTTTCTATTGTTTTCTATTAATTTATATAATTTTAAGTTAAGCAGGACAGAGTTCCTTTAAAGAAAGATTTACTTTTATTCTCAAAAGTTAAGCATGACAGGCTTCTGTTTAAGAAAGAGACCTGTTTTATTGTGTTAATGTTGTCATTTTGAGCTAAAAATAAATGGCTAAATGATTTTTGTTTCCCATGTGTTGATATCACAAAGAATACGCATCTACTTAAATCAAATTCAAGTCAAATGGTTAAAAAAATAATTTCACACACAAAAAAAGAGCTAAAAAAATTCACCACACTGGGAAGGGTGAAGACAACTGGTTCGCCCGGCCCTGGCCACGAGGTGTCCCTTATTTATTTCTCAGGAAGTTGGCAACCCTATTAACACCTGCACCAAAAACGTTATTCCCAGTTGTTCCCACTGACTTTAACCCATGACTACCATGCTATAAATGATCCATAGATTATATAACTGTTGGCTTTTTCATCTTTTGTGTGCTATTTTCCCCTCTCCATTTAGGTTCAAATAGGGTTTATGTTTAAAGGCGTATACAGGAGCACAAAACAAGTCAGAAAAGAATATATTTTATTTGACCTATGAGCAATCATCCTACATAACCGAAACAGAGGGATTAGATACACTCAGTCAGATAGGTCCATCTCTTTTATCTTGTCTTTGATGTCCTCCCTTTCCCTTTTAATCTAACACTGCAATTTATTTTATCTTTGTCTTTGTGGATTTGTATATTTTGTCTTTCTGTATTTGTTGTAGGTTTTTGCACAGCATTTGCATAGAAAAGCAAGATTTGTCATTTTGACTCTCCAAGATGCCTTAGAAACTCATTGATACACATACAAGAAGTGAGTAGAACTGCAAATCTCAGAGTATTTACTCACTTTGTGGGTAAATGGAGTTAACTGGGGACTCAAGTTGCTCAAGGCTTTGTGTGCAACCCATCATTTGAAGTAAAAAAAACACAAGAGCCCCAGCTTTTACAAATGAAAGGTCATTCTAGATTTAAGCCCTAGACACGCAATAGATTAGATGCTGTCCACACTACCTGCACATGTAAAAAAAAAAAGAGAGAGAAACAGCTGTGTACACACAAACAAGCCAACAGATATGACACAAATAAATTCCCATAGCTGGTGTCACATCAGAGCCTCTTAATGCCAGTTTGAAGTTTCCCGTTTGTAATCTTTAAAATTGGCATCCACTTTCATGGCTAAATGTCATATCAGTCACACTGATGAAAAGCAACTTAACGCTCTCTTAGAGGTATGACACCAATTCAATCTCTGATAATTGTTACTTTTACTACCACAGAAGACAGTGAAAATTGTCAATGTGTAACCGCTTTCAAGTTCAAGAGATGCGCATTCCATGATATTGTACACTTCATGCTTGTGAGAGATGCTGTAAAGGCATGCATTATTCTCAGTTAGATTCAAATAAAGCTTGGTTTCTTTATTACTTTCACTTTAACCTTACCCATGACACAATGACCTGAAATAAATACTTTGAAATGGTCCATTATTTCTATTTTTTGTAACAAAACTCTTATTGACACTGCAAATAAGACTCTGCATGCACACTGCTCTCTTAAAGAAATTGTTTCTCCCCTTTTTTTGTATTAGAGCTTGCTTAGCCCCAAGCTATGCTTTATCTTTATTAATATTTTCAGCACAACTTTGACCAATGGCAACCTAAGTAAAAATAATGTGTTAAACAGAGCCTCATGCAATGTGAAGAGCCTAAATTGAGATTTAGAGCCACATCTTAATAAAAGTTCTGTTAACTTTGGCATTGATGACATGATGACCCACAGTGTTATTTTTCCTAAGTCAACATTAAGTGTTAAACACACAGTTCAGTTCCAGTTTATTTAATTACCTGAAACTGTCTCCATGGCTGTGATGATGCATTAGGGCACATTTCCAGCTTAAATTCATTGGTAACACATTACATTTTGTGAGTGTGTGAGGAACTGGAATACAATTTTGGTTTCTGTCCTTCCAGCTTCTAGGTCCTCTGGCAGAGGACCTAGAAGCTTGAGGGTTCTGCACAGTATATTTGCTGTTCCTTCCCATTCATTGGGGTCCTCAGGACTTTCCTTACTTTCTGCAGGTATTTGGTGGCTATGGCTTTCCTAGTGACCTCTTCACTAGCCTCTCAGTGTCTGTAATATTGCCTTCTGGTTGTGCAATCCCCTCGGTTCTGACAGTCCGAATTAAATTCCAATGCCGTTGCTGTAGATTATATATTACCAAATGGTGGACCTCTCTCTGGATCCGGACCAAGTGTTGGTTCTGTCCGGATCATTAATCATTAATCAGAGCCACAAAGAAATTCCCGGTAATACATAAACCCAGAACACCATTTTATCAGTAAGCTGTAAAACAATGGATTCTGTGAGGCAGCATTCTGTGTTATGAACAATATAAAAAAACAAGCACCGTTCCAGGCTCACCAGCGCACACCTTCATATGTGCATGAAAATGGCACTAACCACGTTCAAACCCAGATCACATGGGTATTTCTCTTACTGAGGAAAAAAAAATGTAATGTTACAAAAGAATGTAAAAAAAATGTTAATGGGTTAGTGGGCACTTGTTTTAAAGAGGACCATTTTTGTTTTATGTTGTATAAAAGTTTCACTCTAATGTTACTTGGAATTAAGCTTCCAATTGCACATGCTGTGATTTGTTTCTTGAATGGTTGGCCTCAAATTCCTCTTTAGCTGATTGAAAATTAGCTAAAGTATTTCCTAATACAGTTAACAGTTGTGCTGAGCCAGGTTATTGGCTGGTAGTTAGATGGGACAGGTCCCTTCTGGGATCCTTTGAGAGCAGGACTTTCCGGCCTTCGGTTAGCCATTCTGGACATGTCTCATCAATTAGCAACTGGTTTATTTGCGCTGCCAGACCCTCATGGAGTGCACTTAGGTTCTTTAGCCAATGTGCATTGTTGTTCTAGGTTGCATTCTCGGTGGGGCCACTGAGAATACAGTATTCAGTGGCTTCAATCTCTATGGTATACCTCTTCAAGCGGCTGGCCAAGGCTCTGAGTCTTTGCTTAGCATTTTCTAATGTGTCAGGTATGGATGACTTGTTGTACTTTTTGGCATCCCTTTTTTCATCATACTTTTCTGTAGCTCTAAAAGTTAGCTAACTTCCCTCCATGTTGCCTTGATCTTGGCCTCTATTCTCCTTATCCATCCAGGGAACTGCTCCTTGTGGCTGTTCATTTTGTATCCAAGTATCTCAGTGATCACTGATGGCATGGTGTAGATCAGCTGGTTGTTTTTTAGGTCAAAGTCGCAGTGGAGATTGTCCATAATGCTGCATTCACCTTCCGAGGGTACTTCAAAGTGCCTTGGTTTTCAGCCATGTAGGGTCCAGGTTTCCATTTCGCTTAGCCATGATTCTATCTCTTAGGTCAACAACTCTCTCACTCAGCACCAGTTGTTATTGGTTCTTGGTACCTGATCTCAGAGGGTGGGGGTGATATCTCAACCCTGACCTGACATTCTGGTTTCCCCTTGTCATAGCATTTGTATTGTATCTCATCAATCTATAGTTGTGATAGCAGTTGCTTGTTGAAACACTGAGCTACTAGTTGTTTTGCTGTTAGTCTAGATGTTGTAACCCCTTAACCCTTTCTGCTAGGATTACTTGCCTGGTTGCCTTCCATCAGCCTGACGTTCTCATCCCTTGTCCACTTATGCCTTCTTGTTCCAGGGAATTGAACCCCAACCAAAGTTCCAAAGGCGAGTAGTGGTAACACTACACTATCCAGCTGTGTGCAGTTATTATTTACATTATTTATATTTCAATATTCTACTTTTGACGTTGTTTAGGATAATCCTATGTTGTTTCCTATTTGATTACTATTATATTTCTTAGCTATTTCTTTCTACCTTTAAGTTGGAATTGTCTTTATCCCACCATCCCTGTCTTCTAGTCCTTTCGTTCACCTCTTCAAATGACAGCCCATTCTCCCATGACGGCTCCAGGCCAATCTGTCATCCACTTTGTGTGTGTGTGTGTGTGTGTTTGTCTGTGAGTGTGTGTGGAGTTATAAGAGTATGGCTGTGCTTCTATGTGTGTGTACCAGTCACTATGTAGCCTCTCAGCTTTTAGATAGAGTAAGAAGTGGGGATTTTATTTAGTTTTTGGATCTATTTAGAATTTCGTCTGGAATTTGTACATGTGCGTTTCTGTCTGTGAATGCAGAGTGTTTCTGGCAGACTCTTTGTGAAAATGTCATGAGTATGGATTTGTCATTGGATCTTTGTCAACGCTGTGTGACTGAGGCTTGTTGTGACAAGGCAAAATTTGTGCCCGTTTTTTTTCTCCTGGTCACCACCTGCTGCTTTTCATCTATTTGTGTTGAGTAAGATGGAGATGGGCAAAGCTAAATGAATATATATTTTTAAATGGTCTTGGTATGTTGCATTGTACTGCAAAGACTGAAACCTATTCCTTGACCAATAATTGAGAGAAAACTGTGGCATTTTCTAGTTAACAGCTGAGCTGAAAATGAATATTTCTATAACTGTAAAATGGGCCGATGTGCTGTATTGCTACCTTTGGAATATGCTATGTGTAGTTATTCTGCAGTTATTTGTAAAGTAGTTGATAATTTCATTGGCACAAAACTAATCAGGGAGTTCTACTAACATGCATTGCTCTGAGTTGAATATTAAGCACAAAATCTGTGGATATTCTGCTTACCTTTTTTTCTGTATATATGACTTTAGTTGAATATCCTGATTCTGAAATGCACAAAAAAGTATATATTTTGATTTTTAAAAGATGGAATGAATGATCAGAAAACTAACCAAACTTATGTTTAAGTTCTTTAGGTCATTTCCATTATGCCTAGGTTGCCGTTATATTTCAGTGTTTATGAGATTCCCTTTGTGTCTTCAACCCCTGTGTTTAAGTCTCCCTCGCCACTCTTGTGTTTCATGTCTTCGTGTCTTATGTTGTCAAGTTCGTGTTGTCATGCCTGCGTCTCATTATGTTTCCTGTTTTATTTTGGAAATTGACCTCTTTAATTTGAAAAGGTCTTGTGTTTCTATGTTCAGTGTATTTAGCTTTACCCTTCCCTTGTGACATCATTATGTTCATTTGTGTCAGCTGTTTCCCTGTGTGTTTCCACTTTCCCTGATCACCTCCTTTGTGTATTTAGTCTGTGTGTTTTCATTCATTCCTCATCTGGTCGTCTGCTATGTTCACGTCATATTTCCATGTCTTTCTTATGTGTCCATGCCAGGTCTCCATGTTCAAATTTTTTTCATGTTTTAATCTTAGTTCACCCAGTTTAGATTATTGTTTAGTTTTGCCCTTGCCTTTTGTTTGTATTTATTTTGCCAGCCTTAATAAATGGCTCGTTTTTGTCATGCTCAAGTTTTGTTTTGCCTCTTCGTGTGTCTGCTCTTGGGGCCACCTCCTCACTCCACACAGTCTGCTCTCAGCCAGATTGTGACATCTTTTGAGCGTGTTCTGATACCTTGGCTATCCTCAGATTTCTCCAACATTTTAGCAAAAGAGATGGTATTACGCTAGCAGTTATGATCTTTAACATTTTGATGTTCTGATCCATGAGTCCCCTTTAATCATTACTGTATATTTCATACTCACGACTAACTGGCTACGTGTTGATGCATTCTCAATCATCCAATAAGATTTCCCCAACTTATAAACAGTACATTTGCATAATGACTGAAACCAGCCAACTGAAGGAACAATGGGCTGTGAGGTCAGTTCCTTAATCATAAATATGCAAATTCTCATGACCATTCATCAACAACCACTGACCCAAAACCCACTGATCAAAGACCACTGATCAACGGCCATGAGTACCATTCACAGAGAGTTGGGGAATGGCTACAATCACAGCATTGTAAGATGGCGAAAGATGTACCTTTAGGCCCCCTCCTCAATTCAGAAATGGTCTTTCCCTTTTCACGTAAATGGCCTCCTTGACTCCACGCTCAAACCAGCGTTCCTCCCTGTCCAGGATGTGTACATCCTCATCCTTGAAAGAGTGTCCACTGGCCTGTAGGTGTAAATAGACTGCAGAGTCCTGGCCTGATGAGGTAGCTCTTCTGTGTTGTGCCATCCGCTTCGCCAGAGGTTGTTTGGTTTCCCCAATGTATAAATCCTGGCAATCCTCCTGGCACTTAACAGCGTACACTATGTTACTCTGTTTGTGTCGGGGGACCCGATCCTTGGGGTGGACCAATTTGTGGCGCAGCGTGTTTTGGGGTTTAAAAGCCACAGAGACCCGGTGTCTCTGTGGCTTTTAAAGATGCGTCTCAACTGTTCCGATACTCCTAACACATATGGGATCACTACAGGTTTTTGCTTGGGCAGCGGTTGTCCTTCTCTCCTGGATCGGCTGGAGCTTTCTTTAGGTGCCTTTCCAGCTTTGACAAAAATCCAGCTGGGATAACCACATTTTCTCAGGGCCTTTTTGATGTGCTGTTCTTCTGCCTCCCTGGACACTGTGTCAGTGGGGATGGTGTTTGCTCTGTGTTGTAGCGTCCTGATGACACCCAGTTTGTGCTCCAGTGGATGATGAGAGTCAAACCTTAGATACTGATCCGTATGTGTAGGTTTACTGTACACGTCAGCTTTTAGATGTCCCCCATTACTGATGAAAATCTCACAGTCTAAGAAGGCTAACCTGCCACTTTTCATATCCTCCCTGATGAATTTGATGTGTCGGTCCACCGAGTTAATGTGATCCGTGAAATGTAGTACGTCCTGAGATTTGATTTTCACCCAGGTGTCATCCACATATCTGAACCAATGGCTTGGTGTTGTTCCAGGGAAGGATAGCAAAGCCCTCTTTTCCACTTCTTCCATGTACAAATTGGCCACGATGGGTGAAACTGGGGAGCCCATGGCACGCCCATGTTTCTGCCTGTAGAACTGACCCTTGTATGTGAAGTAGGTGGAATGAAGACACAGGTCCAAAAGCAAACACACTTGGTCGATGCTGAGAGTGGTCCTGTTGCTGAGGTTGGTGTCATCCTGTAATCTCTTACGGACTACCTCCAACGCTTCCGTGACTGGGATGCAAGTGAAGAGAGATGTAACGTCGTAAGAGACCATGGTTTCATCTCCCTCCATAATGACTGAAGAAGTCACTTGGATGAGTGACGAAACGTTTCTTCCAGAAAACGCTACGTCCAGATGAACAGAATCAACTTTTGGAGACTAACTGGCTACTTTTAACTCTTTCCAGATTCTTGGTCCCTGAATATTAGTCTACTAGCCACAAACAAACCAACCAAACACATGATGTCACGTTCTGTACTGACAGAAGATGGCACTAAACATGTTTTTAAAACTTTAACTTTAAGCACTTCTTAAATCCAGCTTCACAGACATAGTTACATCTGTGTCAGTTTTTTGAGAGCAGGGCTCAATGATGTGAATTAGCCTTTATGTGTAGTGTTTCATGTCCCCTTTAAAGTCAATAAGAATAGTGAATACCAAGAGTATATCAATAATACCAATGTACAAACACAGAGAGATTACTTGTTTTATGTGTGAAATGAAATGAAATATACAATCCAAGATCAAGGTAAAATCGGTAATGGGGAGATTTAACTTAATGCATTTGATTTTGTAAAACGTATAACAAGCATGTTGAGTTGTGAAACTAAATGTAGCTATGCACCGGGGTTGTTGTCTCACATCCTGCAGTTAGAAACCCTTTCTATAAGCATCTCTGAAGAAATATTATGCCTATGGATTGTTGGCTTGCCGATAGAGAGAAGCAGCCACACTCCTTAATGAAAATAGCTCCTAGGGTAGGGATCTCAGTAAACGGAACAGGATGCCTTCTTCCCTGCATGGACATTTATAGATATTTTAAAAAATGATAATTAAAAAATGATCATAAAAAATAATAATAAATAAGATAGTGAGGAATTGATGACACAGTGGGACAATAGAAGCAAACTGCCTTCTTAGGAATCTGTTCAGTGTAATATTTTTGGATTCTTTCTTTAAACTAACAACCTTTCATGCTGTTGCATTTTGACATTAAATACTGATGTGCCACAGCAGTGAACTGGATATTTATTCTTGGCACGTTACAATGTTTGTATTGTTGTGTTTGATTGCAAGTGTCTGAAGAGGAAAGTGTGTGACTGAGAATATTGCATATATTGATTTAAATAGTCCTAACAAGCTGTAACATTCAAAAATTAATGCTATTTTATAGCACCTCTTGAGGAAGTTCACGACAGGATACACTTTGTCCTTTTCTCTAATGTGCCCTTAAACCCTCAATAGCATGATTTTTTTTCTTTTTTTGAGAATAAAATATTTTACACTTCTGTTTGACAGCTCGGGCCCCTGTTGATATATCAATCAACAAATTTGTCACCCTGACCTCCCCTCACCAGAAATTGGTTTGTTGTCTCAGGGCAGCAATGTGATATAAGGGTATCAGTATGTTTTCTGTGTACACTCATGTAGTAAATTTAGGAGAAAATAATCACAGAAAATCGTTTAAACAGACCTTATTAACACATTTAAATGCCACCTAGCTTAATCGTTTCCGACAGTTAGGGACTCTGGAATGTACTTAATACATTTTTTGCACACTACTTCATAGGTTTAAATCTATTATCTCCCCCTGCTGGTAATGCAGCTTCTCCATGCGTGCACATTTCACGTTTTGGAGAGGCAAAGCGTGAAATGGACCAGTGTTGCCAACCTAGTGACTTTGTCGCTATGGTTAGGAAGTTTTCAGACCCCCTTAGCGACTTTTTCCCTAAAAAGCGACAAATCTGACGACTTTTGCTGGTGTTATTAGGAAGACTTATGACCACTTTTTGACGTGAAAGCACATAAAGCTCTTACGCTCAACAAGCAGCAGGTGCTGCTGTGGGCACCTCGCCCGTGCCGAAGTGTTCACAGGCAGCGGATCGTCCAGAGTGCCTGTTTTGGGTCACTTTTGCCGGTACCAAGCCTAGATAAAGGAGGAGGGTTGGAATTGTGACATTAAAAAAAACAATAATTGCTAAAGGAATTTGTAGTTCTAAACATATTCTAAATGCATTTAGGGTGGTTTTTTTACACACTTTATGTCTCTTCCACAATGTTATTTCTCTCTCCTACAACGTAGGTTACAATTACATAAGTATTACCAATTATGCAAATTAGGCGATGATATAATTTAGTGACTTCTAACAACTTTTAGGACAACCAATAGCGATTTTCCTTACTGAGGAGTTGGCAACACTGAAATGGACATGGTGTCTATTACACGTTTTGCTGTGATACGTCAGCTGAGTTCTGCTCAGTTTAAATAAAATACCACACAAAGTAAAGAGTGAGAGGACAGAGCCAAAGTTTTGGCACTGCACTCACAGCTTTGAGCTGTCCAGCTGAGCCAATTACGCACTTCTTCTGATAACATTTCCCCCTCTCATTCCAAATAATAAACACTCCTAGCAACAACTATCAAAGACATAATGGGCTTAAAATAAGAAATGCCTTTCAGTCTCATATTTAGTGCAAGTTGTAGTAAATTGTCTCTACCAACTGTTATATGTGCCTCATTTGATGGCGCAGGCAAGTTACTCTCATTGGCACAGACTGACTGATTGCAATGTGCTAGCAGTCTGTCTCCATTTGTAAATTAGCTGGTGATTAATTTTGAACCTTATCAACCTGTTCGAGAAGGGATGTTGTCAGTCTGAGTTGGACTAAGGTTTCCACCCACCGGGAGATTTGTGCAATTGCCTCACGGCCAAAAGTTGCTCGCTGCAGCTACTTGCAAACTGTCACCAGACAAAAAAAAAATAATAATCACTTACCAACCACTCTCTAACCCTGTAAAGTAGACTGTTTTCTTTTCTTAATTGTTTTTCATTGGGGAGGGGTTCAGGAAAGTACTTTGTTCTATTCTGATTTTTTTTAGTCCCCTCATTTTTTAAAGTATTATTATTATTTATATGGATGCATGTACACACGTACACATTCTTCACCAACACTTCAATCCCAACACTGCCAAGAACCATCCACTATGGAAGAAGAGAAAATGTAAAATGTAGGGGAAAAGTAGACTGTTTTTTAATTTTAATTTTTAAACTGACTTTTAAACTGAAAATCTTTCATTATTTCAAATTAAATATTGAGGTTTAATGGTATAGCTGGACAAATAACACAAAATGGAAGGAGGATTTAATTATGGCATGTTAAATGATTTAAAATGCTACGTTAGTTCAGCAGCATAGCAGCCCTGCGGTTCATAGATTATTTTTGCACGAAGGAAATAAAAAAAGAAATAAACCCTCTATTTTTTTTCTCAAACTGCATTCAGAAGAATTTTATCTCGTTTTAGCACAGTTATAATGAACTTGTTTAAATTATTAAATTATCGAACATGTTTGTTTACTGACAATCATTTTCCATTGCTTGGTTTAAATACAAAAAGAAATTGGATTTTTACAGAATATTTCTATAAGGCTTTTTTGGCTCTTAAAAATTCACGCCTTGAGCTATCGCAAAAAAAAAAAAAAAAACTGTCAGAAAAAGAGAAAGTTTCCAAGAGAGTGGATAAGAGAGATAAGTGAATTGCAAAAGTATGTTCGGAGGTGTATACAGTGGATGCAATCCAGTCATAGCATTGTTTTAATGTCGGCAATACATGTCAAAACGTATCTCAACTCTTTTTATGTTCCCCTTGGCTGCCCTTTATACTTCTGTCAAATAATATATAGATAAAAAGAAACAACTATTATTTTCAATTTTTCACATCAATTCATGTTGTGTAAGTATGAGTCACGATCAACAGCTGCATGTCTTTACTTTTTGTTTTTAATTCTTTTTGCCATTTGTCATGTAAAATGATACAGTTTCCATCTCATATTTGTGTGCCTCTGTCAGTCTGTCAAGCTATCATTTTTACAGCATGCTTGCACACAGTCACTGTAGCTACCTATATCATTTTCATGTAGTCGGATATGAGTTTCTCATAGGATGCTGAATGGTCTCGTAGAACTCTAGCTCTGATGCAAGCACACGGCTTGAAGTTTGGCAAGATGATATGCAATTTGATTTGATACTGCAAGAAGGATCTGACTCCTTCAAAAGGTACTGGTCCAGAGGTCTAACAACATATAATATTGTAGCTCTCCTTAATTACATGTTTATCCAGTCATAAGCAGATGCTAAGATTAAACTGGACCTTTTCTGCCCTTCAGTCCCTGCTCTTTCTTTTTCTGTCTCCGGCAAAGTATCCAGTCCAGCTGATGACACCCACCTTCAAAGAAAAAAAATCAGGTAACACTTACATTTAATTTTGTGTTGTATCAGACAGTTGTTTCCTTCCAATAATCCAAAATGCATTCTCTTATCATTTCTGACTGTCAAACATACTACAGACTTCCACATAAGCCACACACACTGTCAAACACACAGACACACAAAGTATTTACATAATGATGTCTCATATGGCCCCCTTCAATTTACTGATGAGGCCAGAGAAGAACAGAAACCTTTCCAAATTTGAGTTTTAGCCAGGGGGAACATTTTTAATGTGCCATACTGAGCATTCTGACAAAGATGGACGAGTCCTCAAATCGAGGGTAGGGGGGGATAGATATTCAGTACACACACATGAAAGACAAACAAGTCATACAGTTTAGTCATTTTAATGTGTTGTGAGGCGTTTTGATTCATTTAAGATGACCGCACTTTAGTACGTGTAGAGCACATAAATGTGGCTCTAACAACGTGTGGAACCGAGAACAGCCTCTCAGGGAAATCATCTTTTTATTTATCTATTTGAATGATGAATTATTGTGAGAAGTGACCCTACTGCTATCACTGCCATCCCTCTGTTTAACACATATGCCGGCTGTCACTCATTCAAATTACAATGTTTTTGTTTTTGCATATTTTGGTGTCTCTTGGTTTTTAAATGAATATAAAATGTTTTTTGATAAAACATATTTTTTTGGTATTAGTGAGAAACTATAACATTCAAAACCTGCAGATATGGATGTTGTTAACACGTAATTGGTTTAAGATTCAAAAGTTGAATGGTTTTTGATTTAAATAGTATGTTTCTGCCACAGTGATCATGAACATTTTACTGTCTTATTGCACATAAATGGTCAATCATATTTGTATAAACCAATTCAGCTGCAGTAACTGAAAACTCTCTTGTAGTCACGTGCAATTCAGTGGAATACTTAATAATGTACCTTTCAGCTGTGCTAAGAAAGAAAAAGTTGTTTTCAGTGAAAGCTGCACGTCCTTCGTGTATGATCTTGGACGTTTTTTTTAGGTTGACGACTTAAATACATGGAGGGGCTACTTTAGAAATGCACTTTTTTTAGGGAGTGATGTGTGTACCATTGTGACCATTCGTCTCGTGATAAGGCAGTCTGGAGAAGGATGCCCATGCCAGGAGGGAGGTCAAGGCACCAACTCATTCCTCTTCCTAGACACTTCCATTTATCAGGCCTGACTGCATGCATCACACACCCTCAAGGTAGGAATGTGTGTGTGTGTGTGTGTGGGGGGGGGGGGGGGGGGGGGATGGTAAAAGACCAAGAGAGTGGGACGGACTTACATAACAGGGACACTTTTATGTTTACCTGGTGGATCTAGAATTTTGGCATGTTTTCAAACTTTAAATAGATTAAAAAGAAAAACATATATATATAATTCATCTGCATGTGGTGCTGGTGTCAGGGGCTGGATCTATGACCCAGCGTTTTGAGTTATTTTGTGTTTTTGAGTTTCTTATGTTAAGTTTGTGATTGTAAGTTTTCGTGTTATTCTTATTTAGGGTCTAATTGACTTTTAGTTTAGCCATTATTTTCATTCAAGCCCCCTGGTTTGTGTCATGTTTCCTGTCCAATATGTCACGTGTTTCATGTCTGTGTTGTCTCCACGTTGTCAAGCTCAGGTGTCATGTCTATGTCCCTCCATGCTTCCTGTTTTATTTTGAAAGTCGTGTCTCCATGTTTAATGTATTTAGTTTTGCTTTCCCTGTAGCGTCGTGTTCATTTGTGTCAGCTGCGTCTCCCCAGGTGTTTCCACTTCCCTCATTACCCTCTTATGTATTTAAGTCCTCTGTCTCCTTCCTTTTTTCTTGCTGGGTTGTCTGTTTGTGTTCATTTCAAGTCACGCCAAGTCAGAGGTTTTGCTTCCCACTGTTCAGGTTCATGTTCATCTTTGGTTTTTTTCATAGTTACGTTGTTGCATGTTCCTGTTCAGTTCCATAGTTTTCCAAGCCTTAGTTTTCATAGTTAGTCATAGTTTTTCGAGTTTAGGTTTCAATTTAGTTTCACCCTTGTTTGCCTCGCCTTGTTTATCTGTTTTTTGTATCAGCTGCAATATCAGCTGGGTCCATTTCATAAATACCCCAGCATTCCCCGCCGTGACAGCTGGAGCCTCTCCCAGCTGCCACAGGGCAAAAGGTGGGGTACACCCCGAACAGATCGTAATTGTGTCACAGGACACAGAGAAACAACAGTTCACACTCACATTCACACCTGTGAGAAATGTAGAATGACCAGTTAATCTAACCTCACTAGCTGTATGTCTTTCCACTGTGGGAGGAAAGCTCGAGTACCTGGAAAGAACCCATGCAGACACAAAGAGAAAATGGCAACTCCACATTGGAAGCCCTGAATTTTGGATTTAAACCAATGACCTTCTTCCTATTCCAAATTTGGACTGTATAAGCAATAAATACATTCAAAATATAAATAGTTTGTATAAATATTAAAAACTTAGTGTGTTGGTGTAAAGGACTGCTCGCTTGACTTCAACTACTGTATTAATGGTTCAGTGCAGCATGTCTTTATTAGAAGTTTGAACCCATTTTCTATTGATGGATTTCTGGCTTACAACATATGAGAGAGGCCAAAGTAGCTTCTCCAAAACAAGTAGGTTGTAGCATTGCATAAATAATGTTAAATTAGCAATACAGTAGGCACAAAAGTATAACGATGTAATATCTGAGATGGCCAGAAACAGGAAGTGCATGACCTGACATTTGCCTGTGTCAACTATTTAGTATCTACAGACTAATGGTGAAATTTTTTTTTTATCTATATTGTGTTTGTTAATATAAACTTATTGTTACCAGGTATTTATGGTAAACTATTAAATTCCATGTTTACATGCTTTTTATAAATGCTAAAGTCAGCTGAAGTCACACAGGCAACCAACATTGACCTAAAATGAACTATCCCAACACAGGAAAAAAGAACTTTCTCTGTTTACCTTTCTTGGGTTTAACTATTCTACTAAAGTGTGAATGCACCTATTATATAAAATCTGTCAGTATGTATCATTCTAGACATCATCAAGGCAGAAATACCATTTTGTTGCTTGAGAGGACAACCGTCAATTGAATTGCATTTGTCACCTCAAGAAAATTATTTCATACAATAACAGTTTACTTCAAATGGACTTTGAAGCAACATTCGGTACATTAACTTAAACTAACCGGTTCCAACCTTTAAAGAAGCAAAATTAATTTTCATGTCTGTCATACAGAATTTCCATCAAAACACATTCACTGCTGAAGTGGAAATCAGCTTGAAGATGAGAGCATCACAGTGAACAATTAAATCCTGTCACGTCTTTTGCATATTTAACTGTCTTATTTGTAAATGTACAAAAACTGACACACACACACACACACACACACACACACACACACACACACACACACAGAGATCAGTGAGTGTAACATATAAGCAATTAAATCCTTGACATGGAACATCTTGAGGTGTCTTTCACAGTTGCTTACATTCTGATAATTGAACCTGCAATTCTGGGAGACATGTCTGGAGACAGATCAGATCTTTTCAATTGCAGCAGCTTTGTGATTTTTTTCCCCCCGTCATTTTGTTTTAAACATCAGCCATATATGCTGCATAGAGGCAGTCAGGCCTGAACCTATGACAGCAGCACAGTTGGTTGAGCACCTCAACCGTCAAGCTGTCAGTTTGATGTCTGAATTACTGTGCGCACACATCTGTATTTGTCAAACGGCAGGTAATCTCAACATCTGTATCTGTAGCTGGCAACAGCTGACTAGAAAAAAATGCATTGTAAAATGACATACTATGCAGTGGAATTTATTTCTTTATTTTTTGTTTTGTCAAAACACTCTATGTCTAATAGCCTGATATAGCAGCTGTCTAATTTTTTGCCACAGTAATCCATGGCTTCTTGGATTGGAATGGTGACTGGCTGGATTATACCTTAACAGCTCTAATGAATTTAAAAATATATCCACAATACCGGATTTAAATGACAGCTTTGCCTTCATTTGATGGTAATTTAATGTGATAGATGAAAAAGAGATAGACCGCACAGAAATGAAGGACGACATGCGAAGCATTGGTGTGACAAAGGAGGATGCTGGGGATAGAGTGAGATGGACGCAGATGATTTAGGCGACCCCTAAAAAGAACACTTGATTCAAAGCATTGATCTGTGACAGAAAACATTATACATGAATCTAGAGAGCTACTGTATTTATTATTTGTTTGGCCTCTATTGCCACAAGTTCTAATTACGGGACTTCTGGTGAATCAAATTCTGCTTTCCTGACACTTTGAGTGATGAAACTATGAATTGCTTGAGCACCAAACACAAAATGATCATCTCAATAAAACTTAGCATTTTTTTTTTCGAATGTCCGCACTGATAAGTTTACTTTGTACTACTGTTCTTCTTTCTTCTTCATTGACTTGTGGCCACAAACATCACTGGAAATGTAAAAATGCAATTTCAGCAGCCAATAAAATAGATGGAACTGTATCTCTTTCCACCAATATGTCAAGTTACTGTCACCTAACTGTCACCAACTAACCTTTGTCTAATTTGGGTAGCAATTTGACCATTGTGCAAACAGCAAAACATAACTAATTCCTCCTCAATACCCAATGCAAGTCAATGTACAGCTAAAGGACTTTCATCCAAGTGGAAAACTTTGTCCAGATACTTTTGAGCTTCTGAAACTGGGGGATACAGTACTCTGTAAAGGTCTTGAGCCGTCCCTTTTGTTTTCTTCAAATCTGGCTTCCCAGGAACCAGATTTCATTGTAATTTTTTAAAAGGGGGTCTTGAGTAGTAGTTCTCCAGGCTTTCTGAAGGTCTCTCAGAGTATTGGCAACTTTCTTACACTATGCGCCTCATCACTTGGCCAACCTGCTCTGTAATTTTACAAGGTCTATTTGGCTGAGTTGATTAGTAACAATAATACTACTTAGAGTTGATTGTCAAATATCTAGGAGAAAAAAAAAACCCATCACACACTGGCTTGTTCCAATGGTGCCATCCTATTACAGCGCCATGCTTCAGTCGGCTCTTTAGGCTCTTTCACAGACGTTTCTAAAGGCAGATGCTTGATTTTTATCCACCTGTGGCAACTGTATTAAAAACACCTCTATTCAAAGATTAAGAATTGTGGCCCAATACTTTTGCCAGTATAGTTCATTTCTTCAGCCAACAAATCTTGTATCTGTCTCCTGATACAGAATGCCTGTATGTGATATGTTAAGATGCAGCGCCTATCACCACAAATACTGACTGCAAGCTTCTGCAATTAAAAGTCCAACTGACCCTTGACAGTACTCTCAAGCACACGTGGAATATTGTGTTTCATGACTGCATTCTATTATCAAGGGATGTATTGTTGTTATAAGTGGAAATGTGTCCATACTTTATGTATTTCCTAAACACTTGATGGGAGAAGTTTGTTAAACCCTTTGAACTAAAACTAAATCGTGCACTTTAATAACATCCCGATTGTCTCATTTAAAATCCATTTGTGGATGTGTATGGAGGCAAAACTACAAAAACAAAAAAGTGTCTTTATCCAAAAACTTTTGTGAAATGTAGATGTACAGAGTAAGTACAAAATTTCTGAACAGCAGTTGGATAGACAGCTGAACAAATGAAAATTAATGTATTTCTTTTCTGCCCCTCATCCCCCTTTAACCCTTATTTGATAGACAGTCATGAAAATTGATGAAAAATAGGTGTTTGGAAGTCAAAATTTGTAACTGAAATATAGCAAAAGTGCTTGACCTGATATTTTCCATGACAATTGTGTGGGCTTGATCTCCTGTCACTTAGAAAATGGTTAAATGGGAGCTGTAAGATTTGTAAATGACATCAATGATATGCTTCTCTAAATTGCACCTATATTATGTCTGCACGTGCTTTCGGGTAGATTGAGAGCTCTTCTGTTTAAGAGTCACTTTTCGGGAGTAGCTCTGCTCTTGTGTCTGCATGATAAGGGCTTGGTGGCAATGACTGTTCCAATTCAAATTTCATAATTTGCAATGTCAGTCACACATTATCCATTCAGCTCTGAACGATCTGGATGGGAGAAGAGGCAGCATATCCAAAAGCCTCTTGTGGTAATTCTACAGATACAAAAATCAGGTACACTAGCAAAAATATCCCCAAATAGGAGAAGCAGTTCAGAATAGATGGTCTAGTAAAAGGGTAAATGGAAACAGAATGCAATGATATGCTGTTGCTTTTACATATTTCTTGCCAACAAAGACGCCCACCACTTTGCCATTTAATAAAAGCACAACAGCACTGTTGTAGTGACAATCTGGGGTGACTGAAATAGGTACATCTGGTTCAGAGAACACAGCCTTTATTTTATTGTGAGAAATGATCAGTTCAGTCAGTTTTACCTACATTACACACAGACAGCAAAGAATTGTTATGGATCACTTTGGTTCGTCAATGCTTTTGTTCTGTTAAAACACACACACACACACACACACACACACACACACACACACACACACACACACACACACACACACACACACACCCATCTCTCTGTCTCTCTAGATCTATCTATCTATCTATACACACACACACACACACACACACACACACACACACACATATATATATATATATATATATATATATATATATATATATATATATGTGTGTGTGTGTGTATAGATAGATATTGGCAAATGTGCTTGCTCATCTGCCTTCACATGTATATGAACTTGAGTGACATCCCATATAAGAGCTTCAGGAGTGTGTTTGTGGAAGTTTTTGAAGTGCATTTGTGAGGTCAGACACTGATGTTAAACGAGAAGACCTGGCTCACAGTTTCCTCTCTAATTCATCAGGTGTTCTGTTGGGTTGAGGTCAGGATACTGTGCAGGCTAGTCAAGTTCTTCCACACCAAACTTGTTTGTTCATGTCTTTATTGATCTTTTTGTGGACTGATGCAGTCATGTTGGAACAGGAAGGGGCCATTCCCAAATTCTTCTTGAAAAGGTGGGAATATTTAATTGTCTAAAATGTCTGGGCAAAAGTCTTAATGCTGCAGTTCCAGTGAAAGGAATTCTCCTTACACTGGAACTAAGGACCTGAGCCCAACTCCTCAATAACAACCCAACACCATAATCCCCGCTTTTACACAGCTTACCACCTCATAGCTGAGGTGCTGTCATTCTCAGTCACTTCCCCTTTGTTCTGAAACACATTGACTGTGAAATATTTAGTAGTGAGGATTCACTGAATTCACTGGAATTCACTGAGCACCTGCGAGCGACCCATTCTTTCACAAAAGTTTGTAGAAGCAGTCTGCATGCCTAGGTGCTTGGTTTTATACACTTATGGCCATGGATGAGATTGGAATATCTGAATTCAATCATTTGCATAGATGAGTGAATACTTATGGCAATATCAAAGTATTCTGTTACTTTACAACTGTGAAATCTGTTTAAATATCTGCACTTTGAGTGTATGTTTTTAAAACATGTGTCCAGGGGCAGAAGTTGAATATAATGATTGTGTAATCCACATCCTCACTGCTATGGCACTGATAAAACACAAGCACACACAGATAACCACAACACAGTCTGCTTGGACTCCCACTGACACCTCTGGGCTTGATCACCTGCACTCAACAACATCCGATAATAATAACACCCAGTCAATATTCTTTCCCTTCCCCCAAGTGTGTGTTTGTGTGTGTGTGTGCTTTCTCTTATCCCTGTTATTTTTTCAGTCCCTCGGTTATTGGGAGGACAAACATACGGAGGGCAGAATTACCATGGAGCACGCATGCCTAGCCAAAGGCCCAACAGAGGTATTAGCCCGATAGGATCTGTAGTCTTCCATCACACACCAACAACTACACACACACTTACACTTGCATGTAACACTGCATGAACAAGCAGGCGCAAACAAATGCATGCACGCAAATACACACAAATGCATGTGTACACACATACAATGACTGATTGTTCTTCTCTTATCTGATGTTTCAGCCAATGGTTTATTTCCATTCTGTGGCCAGGGAATTGTCTCCAGAACGCTTGCAGTGAGAAAACTCATTCCGATGATCTGGATCAGATAGAGGCACTTCCATCGGCCACAGACAATTCCGGCTTGGAATGACGACAGAACTTTAAAGAGAGAGAGAGGGAGGGAGAGACTGCCTCAAGACAAGATGTACCACAGATTATAAAACAAGGGGAGTTGATATCTACTCAGTGGTCTGCCAGACAGATAAATACTTTGCTCTGTGTGTGTGTGTGTCCCTTGAATGAATATGCACAATCCAAGCTGTTTACATTCACCTCCATCAAACAGGTAAAGCTGTGTGGTTATATATACACATTTCTCCTTTTGTCATGTGGTGCTGTAAATTGCTTTGGGCCTCTCATAAATCCATGCAAGACCACTTGAAGGGGAAATGTTTTCTGTTTTCTCTGGTATCACTTTGACTTTTGAGGAAATTGGTTTGCAAAGAAGACATGTATCAAAAAAGATCTATCTATCTATTTCATGTCTGAGGAATAATTTTTTTTCTCTTCACATCTCTTTTGTATGTAAGTAGGCTCCAATATTCAACTTTAATGCCATACTCATGTATTTAAGCATGCAACATGCATAGCAAGCAAATAAGCCAGTCAGACTCAAAGTCAATTTTAAATTTACAGCCATTTTAAAACAAAACTTAGCATAAAAAGTTTGGAATGCTGCTACGATGCAGTGAAAGTCTATTGATAAAAGAGAGACATCATTGCTCTGAATGTTGATGTAGCCATCTGCCAAACAGTTTACTTATCCTGTGTTTGCTGAGAAATAGAGGAGGTGTGGGCAAATATTTACAGCAGCTGTCCTTTATCTGATAAAGACAAAGCAAGTAAACACAGGTATAATCTTGGATACAAATTAGAAGACCTAAGTTTGTGATCCATGTCCACAATAGATGTTTCTCCCTTATTACAGCTGGTCGACCCTTTGGCAAGAAAGAGTTTGGCTCCCAAATAACGTGTGAAAATAGATGTAAACACCAAAAAACAAAAAAAGAATCTGCAAAACACACTCAAGTAACAATGCATGCAATGATGACTGACTGAAATCATTCTATATTAGTTTATGGTAGTTGTGTGTGCGTATATATAGTGATATAGGTTCTATATTAAAGAAGACATTTTTGTGAGGAAAAATAATTTCTGGAAGCATCTGGAAGTTTAATTAATAGGGGGAACTCCGATATGGTGATGTTTTTTTAAATCTCTGGGAAAGCAAATGTAAATATAAGAATATTAAAGAAATATTTTACAACAAAATAAGGTATTATGGGGATATGTTTTGCAGAAATATCTGCACATTCTTCTAGCAACTCCTTCTAGAAATTATTATTCACTTATTCTTTGCCATAAGCAGTTCCACGTAGGAAACTATGATTTTAGAGTAAACTCTCCCTTCAAGGTCTGTGTCCAAAGAATAAAAAAAAGATGAAGGAAATGTTAGCTCAAGACATATGAGGAGTTTCACATTCTTTCACATATTTGCCATTATTGCCTTGTCATTTCTACTGGGAATCAGTCGGCATGAGTTCAGCTTGTTAATAAATGTCTAAACTGACCATCGATTTGAGAGTCTGAATCACCCTTCAGCCTGTAGCAGAATCATCATCCCTCCAATCTCCCTTTACTGTCTTGGTGTAAATCATCATAAACTACACTACCATTGTAAATGTCATTCTATAAATATCACCCATATGTTGCTATGCTATTTGGATTATATAAAGCCCCATGGGGCAAATTGGTGAATTGTGACAGTGGAGTATCTAAACTGAAAATGAACAGTGATGTAATCAGGATGGCTCAGTTTACAAAATGTCCACATCGCCAGATAATCTGGGCTGACAATCACAGCCTAGCGTCTGATCAAGATTTCTCCTACAGCAGGATGAGCGCAGTATCAGATCCACTTCATTCAAGAAGGGGAACTAAAGGGAATGAGATGGTGAAATGCACTGCGATACCAAATATAATTAGATTGCGCATAAAATGATAAATAAGTATGAGGTGTTTTATAGGCATATTTTTTAGCAGTGTTTTTTCCCTTCTTTCTCTCCTCTTAATTGCATCAGATTAGAATTATTCAGGGCACGGTAGCACTAAATAAAGCACTTTGAGTACTTATTTATACGAAAGCCACTTCTTAGTTGCTAGAATAGTGAATGCCATTGTCCAGCATATGACAGCCTTGTTTGAAATATCAAAGTGAAATAAAAAAGTAATAACTTGTCAGGTTTGCTAAGAGGCGTAAAGAGAGCATCAGGCTATTTGCACAGATATGAGTAAAAACCAAGGCAGCTAGGGAGTGTGATCCACTTTAATTAATAGCTCTCCATCTTTGGAGGATGGCCCAAAATTAGACAAAACCACATACTGCTCCCATTGTCCCTGCTGTCACTGTCAGAGAAATAATTTGGAGTCTAGCCACAGACGAAAAGGGAGTGTGTGTAAGGGATTTAGAGGCACTGTAAATGGGTAATATTATAAGCATGATGGTGGTTATTGGGGTATATCTTATTGAAACAGAACACCAATGCCATTGTTCTAAATTATTTTAATCTTCATTCCAGTATTGATGAGACATAAACGTGCTAAGAATGCATAAGGTTTCAGTTATATGTGTACATTAACATCCTACAATAAACCAGAAGACACTGAATAACACTTCATGTTTTAAATGTATCTGTAGTCTAAGAGCTCTACTGTGCAGCTGTCATATTAGAAATAAACAGCAGCAGCAAGAGTGCGCTGAACAGTAAAATAAATATAAATTGATAAAATATTCTTCTTTCCACTCTGTGTGCCTATGTGATGATCGTGGATTCACAAGATTCGCAAACATCTGTAGAATTACTCTCTTGCCTTATTTGCAGGACCAGCAGTGCATTTACCATTTAATTTTTATCATCCTTACAGATCTCTTATCACCTGTTTTTCTGATAATGTCTCTGATTAGAGTAGGCGGGTCAAATCACGCATCAAACACCCCCTTTTATGTGAGTGCACACAGGGCCTTAAGCATAAGGCCTGGGTTTATAAAGAAAGACGATAACCCTCATCGTGACCGTGATACTAGTTATCTATGACTAGTATCTGTGCCATACAGTAGAGCCCACATGGAGAACCTACACACAGTTCTAACCCAGTGGCTTGGTGAACAAGTCCCTGAGCTTACCTGAAACTGCAGGGTGCAAAGCTGTATAGTTAATTCACATTAGTATGACCTAGCAGACCTTTATATAGTCAAGCTGTCACTGAGTCATTTTGCCACCCCCAGAAGCTGAATCAAAAGTATGAACAACACTAAAACATAGTGGTTAAGATTAAGAAAACAGCAGCTTTTTGCCTTCATATAGAATCAAAAAAATTATCCAAATATAATTTATGATCAGAAATAGGGAACTGCTTAACTTTGTCATGATCTGTTTATGAACATTGCACTTCATGGTAGAAAAACAGCATGTGATATTCTACGTCCGTGACAATCCAATAACAAAAAATGTTAGTCCCTGGCTTCAATAAGGAAGACCAGAACATAAAATAGATTCTTAATAATGTGCATCCTCCCTGTAGAGCATGAAGATATTGTTTTGAAGAGTTCAATATGCCTACGTGGTGGCCTGCTGCTATATGTAGACTGTATGACAGGGTTTTTAAAATGAACAGTCAATTGCTTTTGTCTGACCCCATCAAGCAGTTAATGCGCAGTTGATGATTACCACTGATAATAACATTTTCAGCAGAACATTCAATCTTTTTTTTGTCTTTCTACTTTTGATTGCCCTGCTGTAATTTTTTATACTCAAAGCACAGTGTGTCATTGAATTAATATTATTGATGTCAACAGCAGAATATCCCAATCTCTAGACAACCGTCTTGCAAAATCTATACAACTTGCTAATTGGTTTATTACCATTTTATCTGTTAGTAAAATCTTTTAAATGACAAGTGTTCAGATGCAAAGGCAGACGTAAAGGCTGTAGGAGGCCTGACGGGGAGACAAAAACACAGATGGAAGGACTGAGTCAGGAAAAGTGTGCATTAGAGCGATCTGGAGTTGGGAGACTGTCAATCTACAGCCAGACTGCTTGATGGAAATAACACTTGGACTTTATTGTAGTCCTAAAAGAGAAGTGTTGTCTCCTAAATCATCTGACATTGTTGCTGTTTTAAAACTTTGGGGATAGCTACCCGACTTTGCCAAAGATTTATATCTCTTGAGGGATTAAATATGTCTTCAGGCCAGTGTGAGGACACAAACTGGTGCAGGTGCATGCTCTTTTAGTTGTTGCCAAACACTGTGCCAAAGAGGGATTTTTTTTTTTACTTGTCTACGCCTGTACTATACTATAATAAATATATTCAAACTTCTCTTTGACCAAACTGTTAAAGTACTTGCTGGATTCTCAAGGTAGTTGTTCCCTTTTCTTCGGTCTCTCTTAAAACAAAATCTTGTTTTTATCATTAATAACTACTTTCTAGCCTGTGCTGTTTTTCAGATTTTGAGCCTGCTTCTTTGTTTTCTCACCCTCTTCAGGTTTACTTTTTCAAATGGAAATTTACTTTCTCTTTATGTTTATATTCCTCAGTGGTCTCTGAATCCACTTTGACCTTATTCTGAAGGAGAAATAATGCTAAATCGCAAATAAAGTTTTAGTTACCAAAACCATCAAATAGAAGATTGCTTCAAGGCCTTTAAGATTTATATGTGATTCATCTTTCATTACATTCACTTACTTTAACTCTCAAGACTGACTTTGTAAGTGTCTCATCAGAAACACTGTAAAGTGAATAAGATGCTCAATGGGAGCGCTACATGGGTTCAACTTAGCACATTGTGTGGTTTTGCTGAGTGTACTGTATGATGGTGGTGATGTAACCTTTAACTGTTTAATTGCTGTCTCACTGCTTTGGGCCTCTTCTTGTTTCTTCATTTAAAGGAATATACGCAGGTCATGGGTGTGGAAAGCTGACCAACAGTTTTTCTGATAGCCAAGAACTTGAGATACAGAAAAAAATATATAATAATTAAATTATTCTAGAAAAAAGTACTGCAGTTTGAGAAAACTTTACTTCAGTTAATCTTGTCTAACCTCACTTTGCAACAGATGGAAAGATTTCATTATGTCAGATATCAATCCAAAATGTAATAACCCCACTTTTTGATGACTGGAGTTGCTCTGTTGCTCTGATAAATAGAAAATGACATTTTCAGCTCATACTCATTTAGGCGCCTAAAATATGTGCATAATTTGAAACTTGTAATTGCCCCAAGTGAAAATTAAACATAGTGAGTAATGGACACATTGGTAGTTTTGACATTTAACAAATATAGCGCTGACACTTTTTTTCTGTCTTGTCCAATGAAATGAATGAATATCCTCCATCAAAGGTCAGATTCAGTTACAGAAAACAGCACCAATGGAGCATGCAGGGATTCAATAAGTGCATGGCTTTCCTTTTCTTTCGTATCTCTCCTTTTTCCCCATGTTTGTGAGACCCTGAAAATGCTATAGATAATTCAGCGTAACTCCACTCCCGCAGTTAGAAAAAGCTATGCCAGTCAGTCATATGAAAACCTGTGACATCTTGAATGTGATTCAACATGCCTAGGCAATGGGAACACTGTACTGTTGAATAGTTAGACATCTGGTATAATAAATTATAGCCTAACTTGGCACAAAAAATGCTCTTGCAAATTCAATTCAAAAAGCAATTCTTTTCTTGTCTAAATAGGCATGTGGGGATCTAGCAACAGGAAACTATATGTCAAACACTTCAAATTTAAGAGACAATATACTCTATGCTACATTTTATTTGCCATTTTATTTTCACATCTGTCATTTTCCATGGAAGCAAATGATTTTCAACAAAAACAGACAGCTATATAGCCAGTAAAATATAGCATTAAATGGAAAGACACTCAGCATTATGCAAACAAATAAATATCTTTAGAATATGTTCCAAGTACAGTGACAGAAAGAAAGTGAAATATTACCTATAACTGTTCTGTTGAACTCCCAAATTAATCCACAAAGGATTTATCTAGATCAGCAAGTTATTTTGGCTGTTGTGCTGACTAAGTGCATGTTATCCCACTTGTAGCTCAAAACCAATATGGCCTTCAAACAAAATAATGGATAACTAAAGGTTCTGGAGAAGTTTAATCTGCAATAAACCTGGTAAGGGAGAAAAGTGCACATGTGTGCTTGTGTGTCTAAATTATTATTCAGCTAACAGGAATACTTCCATTCAACTTGTGTCTTTTTCCAGCACATAATAAAGGAAATGAAATTCTGAATATTCCATGTTTCTTTTTTCTAAGTATCTCTGTTCACTTTCAACCGTTTATTTCAATCTGTATGTGTGCATGCTTTTTCTTGGCCAGTGCATTTGTGTGTGTGTGTGAACTCTGGCACAGTAGTCAGTGTTAGCACAGCTGTCCAATCCAAAGAGACACAGGAGGCGGGACACAGGTGTCACATCCACAGCAAACCACATCCATAATTAGTGGACTGTGTTTACCACTTTGGCAATGGGTGCCAAGTGACTGACTCTGTGTATCATTTACTGTGTTTGTGGCTGTGTGTGTAAGTTGCTGTATGTGAAAGGAAACAGTGAGTATGCAAAAGTTAGTTGTCAGGTTTTTTTTATTTGTATGAAAACTCATTTAGATAAAGATCTGTTTTGCAAGACAGAACTGAGAAGAAAACACATCTAAACACAATCATAGGAATAATATTTTTTCACTTAAAACAACCACTGCAAACACAGAGCTTCTACTCTAATTAAAAGACCCATAAGTCTATCTGAGGAATGACTGTCGCTAACATCAAACTATATATTGCAGCTCATTCCAGTAGCACCACTGACATTTTTATGGTACTCCCTGGAAGTCCTGTTCTGACCCGAGCACTTCAGCGGCTGCAGTGTTTGCTGGATCACTTCCAGTGTGTCAGAACAGCGAGCGTTCAACTTGAATTTCAATTTGGAGAAGAGGGCAAAGTTGTAAGAGCCAAATCTGCCAAGCAGGGCTGATGGTAAAGGAACAATTGTGTTGATGTGGCCAAAAAAACAAAAACGTGAACCGTGTTTTGAATGCGCTGCGTTCCAGCACACGATGGCAATAACTTGGTTGTAATTGGAAACCCAGCTCTCATCACCACTGATTATGTTCAGCATAAAACTTTATCAGTTTCAAAGAGAAGTAATTTTTTGTTTGTTTTTTGTGTACAAGACACACACGTGTAAGTGATCTGAATGGGACTTCCAGGGGGCAAGTGCAGCAGCTACACAGAAAGTGATCTGTAGGTGCACAACAAGAAGGCCCTGTATTAAAAGTGGTAAAATTGAAAGCAGGTATAGCTGTTGGTTTTTATGGGCTGGATCACTGAACTTTATGATTGCCCATTAAAAGTATGATCTGCTCTGCCCCTGGACACTGGATAAAAGACAGGCTGCAGGTCCTGTAATGAAAAGGCAGAGGTTAATGACGTTCACTTTTCTTTTCTTTTATTAAAATGTGTTCCTTATGTTGTTGTAGCCAACTGTGTGATCGGTTTCAAAATTTAGAAAATAACATGTTCATGTCATGGCCTGGCAGTGGTTGCTTTCATCTTCCTTTCTTTAGACTCCATTCTTCTCTTACCCTCTCCCTTTCTCCTGCCTTCTCTTAGGTGAACAAAACTCCTTATCCGGTGAGGTCCGCCTTGAGGTGGGCTTTCCAACCAGCTGCTGTTTGCTCCACCTGCACGCACCTGCTGATCATTTGCCGAGTTCTTGCAACTGATAATGGCAGCCTTAACCTTAGTGTGTTTCCTGTCATAATTATCTTGCCCCTCTGTCTCCGACTCCTTGTTTCCTTGTGGTGCATCTCTGAACTCCCATTTGGATGCATTGAATTCTCTCTGCTTGTTTTCATTCTCAGATTCATGCTTTGGACAGAAAGCTCGCCTGCCTCCCCCCTCTCCACCATATTTTCCATTATTGTTACTCACCAGCTCCCTGTAAAAAGAAGCTTAGAGTGTTTTGTATGTAACTCAGCAAATTCTTTGTGTGAAATAAATTACCTTAAACTTTGGCTTGCTTCTGGGTTTGCGTTTATATCCTCATGGTTACTGATCTCTTGTAGTGAGCACACTTTTCTTTTTGTTACACCTCAGCACAGCCAAAACAAAACATTATCCTTCATGTTTCACCTCTGTAATGATAATAAATAAATATAATTTAAAAAAAAAATTGGAAACTTTGAACACACTCAAGGGGAAAAAAAACACAAAATGAACAAGGAGTTCAACATAATAGTGAGAAAGATTTTAACTCTAGAAATGCTGTTCAAAACAAGATGGTTATGGTTGATATGCTGATGTGAACAGCTCGGCTTTGAGCTGAGATTTAAACGGTGTCTAGTTAACACAGCTAAAGTGGTCATAAGTCTCAGAGATGATGTGTACAGCGGTTGAAGTCTCTGGCACCCTCTGAAATGAGGAGCAGTCAGGAGAGTAGCTGTCCTCGTGGAAAGCAGAGCATAGGAAAGGGTGTGAGAACGAAGGAGACTTGAGAGATAGTGAGAAGCAGAAGCTTGCACTGGATGCACAGAAGAATGGAAAGTCAGTGATACTAGATGACAAGAGGTGTAATATGATCGGTAGACTTAGAGCGGGTGATGATCCGTGCTGCAGAGATCTGTAAAATTCAGAGCCGATTAAGAAGATCTTTTGGGAAACCAGAGAGAATGGCATTACAGTAATCTAAACATGAAGTGTCAAGACCAGGGCATGAACCAGAACTTGAATGCTGCATTGAGTAAGAAAAGGATATAGTCTTGAAAGGCAAGATAATTCCAAGACTTTGACACTAGGGGAGGTATGGACTGGACAACCAAAATGCTGTATTAAATTAAGATGTGTTATTAATTGTGTTGTTTTTTTTGGTGGATTCTAAACAATATCCTACCTTTAAGATCTATGTTGAAATAGTCTAAATCCTTCATAAAACTAAAACTGAATGTTAAATAGTTATTTTATTCATTAGTACTTATATTCAGAAAAAAACCCCACAAGAAAACAACCACTTCACAAGAATTAATATAATTCCCCCTGATGCTACAGTTAAAGGATGGGGCATGTCTTCTGGTGGTTCTAGGGGGTTGGACATTTTGGCAGTTCTAGTGCTAAACCAACAAGATTACTGCCCCCTTGATGTTTGGAGGTCTAATCGTGTTGCTATGATTATTACTTAAGGGGCTATTAGCATCCCAGTCACAGGCAGCAATGCCAGGGAAATATTTAGAAACGTTGCTCCAGGCTATGATTTTATCTCCAGAGGATAATTAGTGGCTAAAGTTTGTCATGAAAAGATGGTCCTTGGGGTAGATTGCGCCTACTACGTTATCATTATTATAGACCGTTGTCCTTTTTTTTGTTTTTGTTAATACCTGTCCCCTGAGGCCACTGATGAAGTATCTCACTACATAAAGTTCATAATGCATTCAGGTAATAGAAAACTGCTCTTCTGAGAGAGTTGGAATTAATATGTAGAATACTATATAAGTTATTATTAAGAGATAGCAGCCTTTACATCCATTTCTTCTGAAACATTATCTTCACATTTTATATTTAATTGGGTATATGTATAGAACAATGTGTGCATCACCAGGAGACCTTTAACATATGATGTTTATTTTCAGTCTTTTGTTTTTGGTTGGTGGTGCATAAAAAGACAAAAAAAATATAACCTGCGGGCAGTGTTGGGGAGTAACGGAATACATGTACCGCCGTTACGTATTTAAAATACAAAATATGAGTAACTATATTCTGTTACAGGTACCATTTAAAAAGGTGGTATTTAGAATACAGTTACTTTGTTGAAATAAATGGATTACACAGCAGTACTTCCCTGTTTCATATTGTGGCGGATCAGGACTGTTTGGGTTTTGTTTGACAGCTATGTTCTGTTGTTCCAGGTGGCAGCGTTACGGTTGCCATGGTTACAAGGTGACGCTCTCTCTCTGTGGTTCCTGGGCGAGAGAGCGCCTTTTTGTTGTTGTTGTGCTAAGCTAATAGGCAGAATGCTACAGGCATAGCTCTAAAGAATGTAGCATCATAGGCAGTGTAGTCCGTGCTGCAGGGAGAACTGACTGCCATACACATGTGTCTGTGAGCGAGGGAGGGAGAAAAAGTATGAGTTGTCATCAAGCAAAAACGGGAGCTGGAAGCATGTAAATATAATAATAACCACTGCAGCCAAGAAGACTGCCTGACAAGCCCAGTTGTAAGTAAGCTATTAAGACTCGACTGTTCACTGTGTTCGTGTTTTCCTCCGAAACAATAAGTTCCGTTGGAGCAGCCTTTCAACGCCTCTCGCAAGCAAAGTTGACCCAGACAACAAAGTAAAGCTATTTTTCTGCTACGAGCCCGACACAGAACCCCACGTACACTCTAAGAAATGACACACTGATGTTGGTAGCATTATGTAAATGTTTTATGTTAAAACTAATGCCACCAATTGATTTTTAACTTTAAACACAAGTATGTTGTTTTGAATTTAATTAACAACATAAGATTTCAATACAACAAAATGCAGTAAATTAAATCCAACGTAGTTCCAAGTTCATTTAAAATGAAGAGCACTTTAATTTAAAGAGGATTGTCCTAATAGGCTCTCCGTACTTCTGAGTTTGCACATGTGCAGTGTGGAAGTTTGATCATCCGCCATTTTCAACTGAGACTTGCATATGCTTAGTATCCTGGATAGAATCCATCGCCATCTGATGATTATTTGGTAAGTACAACAATTTAAGGATGACAAATTTGATTAATGTACACTAACTGATAAACATTTGACACTTTCGGGAATACTTTTGCACTTTTTTTAAACAAATGATGCCTGGTAAATTTTTTAACACTCTAGCTTGTATACCTCTCTCACGTGTTAGAAGTATGAAAACATTTAACAAATATTGTTGAACCTGCTTCGGTGTAATTTTCCAAAATCTTTTGCGATTCCTGTTAAGGTGAGACTTGCCTACTAAGACCAACAGTTTTAAAATTACTCCCAACATCTACCGCACCTGCTCCCTGACATCAGTAATGACCACCGGGAGCGCCAGCGATCCTGTAGTTTGAAGAATGAAATGAATGTATAGTATATTTTAGAAATGTGCCTCAATTAAGTTGCTACATTGTTTGAAAGAATTCGACTCCATGTTGATTTCTGGTTTAGTGTCAAACGCAGGGATTTAAGCGATTGACAGTTTGATTTGTAAAGTATAAGACATGCGTTCTTCTGTTGTCATTGAAGTGCAGAATAATGTGTAATACTGTTATATATAATGCATTTAACTCCTTGTATCAGTTTCCATTGGCTATCATCGCTACCGAAGACAGGAAATCATCAAAGACATGCCATTCATTGCAGGGGTCAAAAACAGATGGCCTGCCCTGTTTTCAGAGACTGAGGTAATTCTTACTAACTTTGTTATTGCAAGTCATTTTCATAAGAACTTGTATTTAAAGAAGAACAAAGTACTGTAAATTGTTAACTTTAAAAGATACAAAATGTTTGACTGAAAGTTGTAACATTCTTGCATGTGGCCTCTAATAAAATTAATAGAGAATACTCTCTAGTTGTAATTTTTAATATGTTTCAGGTTGTTGCAGAGTTCGCCCACATCACCATGGTCCCTTTGTTTTCGACTTTCATGGCCAAGCTGGACCACTACGCTGACCACCTTCTTAGAGTGTTCAAATAGAAGGAGGGAACAGCTAAATGCAATATCAACTTAATCATGGCAGCCATGGATGGGGTATGTATTTTAGATGACCTTGATTGAGCTCTGAAATTATTTGAATGCTTCTTCAACTTCTGTGTCTGTCATTAATCAGAATTTTTTTTTCAACTGAATATGTGTATATTTGAATATTTTGTAGATACATGTGAATCAGTGACATGCAGTCAAGTGAGGCACCTTAATGAGAAGTAAAATACTAACAAAAGAGAAATTCAATTTGTACACTAGATTTTAAATTTGCTTTCTGTGTGATTTCAATATTTTTATGGTCAAAATTGCTGTCATTACGGATTTTCTGTTCAAATACAAGGTAAAATGCTGAGAGGAGGCAATGATGATGCTGTGTCTCACCGCTGACACACACATGCGCAATCCCACTGCTGTTTCTCTAAATTGTCAACGTAAATGTTTGATTACACATGTAATACAGATGATGACTTGATGCAGACTACCTAATTTATTTGACGAATGTGTGTTACATGTCTAATGTAATTGGTCATAAATGTGCTGCAAAAATGCATGGAGTGAGGCTGATGGAGGGCAGTGCTGAACCCTAAAGGCAACATGTATAAGAGGTACACGTATATGGATTCACAGTGTAATCACATTACACTGAGAGTGCCATTGACACAGTGATAAAGCAGCGCACTTAGGGAACATCAGTAAATTTCACAAAGGACAAATTGACACCAAATCAGTCCTAAGCAATGAGACGCACCAATTTTATTTCAATGCATGTCCTATTTATAAATTAATAAATTGATGTAAAATGAATGATTTTTCTATAATTGTTTCCAGGTCATTTGACCAATTTATTTACTACACACAAAAAATGAGACACACCAAACCTAAATAAATTTTAATGCATCTTCTGTAGGGCTGGGCACTTATTGCATCGCTTATCAATATTGTGATAACACACGTCCTATGTGATTAAAATGATAGACTGCTTTCAAACCTCTAAAAAAATATATGATAATTTAGTTGAGACTATTACTTCCATTAATGTCAAACTTATCATCAATTCAACAAGATAAATAACTGCTGGTTTGTCTAAATAGCACATTTGCTAAATTTAATTTGCAGTATTTGTATTTGTGAGGCTTAAGAAGCTTGGAAAGAAAAGCGTCTGGACTTCTTTAAGTTGCTTGAAGACATTTCATCTCTCATCCGAGAAGCTTCTTCATTGAAGAAGCTTCACTTTTCTTTCCAAGCGCCTTAGACTATGATGACCTGGATGACTGAGAACCTTCACAGACTTATTGTTATTGCAAAAAATACCACAAAATGTCATGATAGGATTTTAAGTCCATATTGCCCAGTTCTAATCTTCTATTTAATTTTAATATTCTTATGGGCACAATTATTAAATATATTGTTGAACAATCTAGAATTGATTAAAGCAAAAATGAAAGCTTTCACGTAATGTCAAAATTCAAAAGCTTTGATTTTTGGGTTCATATATTTGTTTATCTGACTCAGAGGAATCAGTGCCTTACCAATCATGAACCTCACTGCACGTCACTGATGTGAGTTATGAAACATTGCTTAATCACTTATCTGGATTATGTGTTAATATTTTTGACTTTGTTTTGTAAAGAGGTTGAAAGGAACCAAAATAGGAAACTTCTCTCATATTGAGTTCTTATCTCCACCAGACTCCCAGCGTTAATGTTCGACGGGAATGCATTCTGAAAGCTGTCTGTGTCTACTTAAATGAAAAGCCAGATGACCTGTTCAAGGAATTCTTGGTAAGTTAAAAAAGAAAAACGATCAGTTATTTTCCTTTTTTTAATTTGGGATTGGAAATGGAAGGTGGACTTACTTGTCCATATGTATATGTATGCAATTAACTTTTTCTTTTATTTTTATTTAAAGGATGTGGATCTTGGAGTAGGCAGAGAAATGGAGCAGCTGACTTTGGGAGTCTATGTTGTCAGACATGAAGGAGCAAACTCTGCAGATACACCTGAGGACATTGGTGTCATCATAGAAGGATGCACTGTGCTGCAAGCTCTTAGTGATGTGGCAAAGTGGTGTGCCCTCCTGCTTGGACTAATCTACAGTCTAAATCTGAGCTACCCAAAGCACCTGAAATACACATTTGAATTTCTTCATAAGGTGCTGATGGAGTTGGATGGGAACAACCTATCCATGAAGAAAAACAAACTGCTTGAGTGAAACAGCCTGCACTGAACTATAGAGGACACTGAACTTTAAGGTTCTCGAACCCTTCTCCTTGCACTTCATAAACTGTTCAGTTTGAATTGCCACAAGAACTTCTGCAAGGCCTTTCACTTTTCTGCGTTCTTTGTTCTTGAACCTTTACCAACATCCAACTACACTGAAAAAGAGTGCTCCTAACTTTGGACTTCAGATTAAGTTTTGAAGCAAAGGTTATTTTTCTAAATATGGACAAAAATGACACTTAAGTAATTTCTACCTGCTGTTTGCAGGGCTGTATTATGGGCTTTTTATTGTAGCCCAGTCAAGTTTACATTAACATTAAGTAATGTTAATGTTAAAAATGTTGGAATCACAACACTTTCCAGTAATCATTTCAGTTTAACATGACATTTTGTATCTTTTCTTCCTGCACTTAAAATGCACTTGAATATTTGTAAAGATTGTTTAGGAAAAACTATCTAGAAGCATTTGAATTGCTCAAAGTGTGCTTCAACAAGTTTTACACAAAGTGTTATTAAAGTTAGGTTAACTGAATAAACTTGTGTTCGATTTTTTTTAATTTACAAACTTAAATAGAGTAAGTTGCAATTCTGTTAAAGTGATTTAATCCTATAGTTTCAGTAGAGCGTGTTTTGGGTGAGTAGATTTATCAGATTTACTTAAAATTTGTTGTTCAAATTAAATATATCATACATTTTATATTTCACTAACCCAGTTGTGTGGAACCGGTTGACATAACTGGGTGGAGTAAATACAACATTTTATTTCTTAGAGTGTATTAGCCAGGGGTCCCTTTACTACGGAGCCACAAACCTTCAGTAACAGTAATAAATCACAGCAATAAAACATTCACGTAGTTGTAAACAGCATGATAATATATTAAGTAATCCAAAGTATTCAGAATACGTTACTCTCATTGAGTAACGTAACGGAATATGTTACAGAATACATTTTGGGGCATGTATTCTGTATTCTGTAATGGAATACATTTTAAAAGTAACCTTCCCAACACTGCCTGCGGGTGAAATAGCTGTTTTGCCAAGGATTTATTTAAAATATCAACACCTTTAAAATAAAAGAAACATATTCTTAACTCACTCTGCCATTTTTACACATCCATTAAACCTGAAGTGCCCTTCTTCCCCTGGTACATTGAGTCTACTAGATTTGCTTTGGCAACTATTCACTGACCTCATCATGACCGCAGACGCTCAGACGATTCCTCTTCTGCTCACAATCGGCAGTTATCTCTTTCCTCTCTTCTTATTGTGGAATGTTCTGATGCTCAATTCACCTCTCCTCACCAACAGGTGTCACATCACAATGAACTGCAGGGAATTGAGTCCAGAGATTGGTGGGACAGAGATGGAAGGACTGCAGCTGTGTGAGTGTGGATACAAATAGTGTCAAAGCGTACCCAGTGGGGGTGGTATATGCTTGTGGTGTTTCTAGAGGTCTATGTGTGCGGGCTTACGTGTATGTTGCAAAGTGTGAAATGCTGATGGATGTGTGTCAGAGTTTGTGTGAAGGGAAGGCTATGCAAACGTTTTTTCATATTATAACCACATTTAAACCCCCTGCCTCCCAAACCCCGCTGAGACAAATGGAAATTTAGACCAACCACTTCAGAAAGCTGATTTTTCTACCCCGTTGCCTATTCTCACTCTCTCTGGCTGCAGCTAACAAGGCAATTGACAGGGCAATATGAGCACCATTTTCATTCTGGCATTTCCTAATGTTAAACAGCAGAGTAATCAACAAGCTGCCTGCCTTCCTGTCTGTGTCCCTTGCTTTCTGTCTCCTCTCTGAACCGATGCCTGCTTGCTTGTGCGGTCTCTGGCCACGTTCATTTAATGCATCCATATTGGATTTCCTAATGCCTACAGCCAACCAAATGTCTTATGCTGCTTGCATCTTTACTGCTTTCGTTACAGACAAGTCCAATTTGTGTTTGTATGTGTCTGCACACCTGCTTGCGTAAGAGGGAAAGAAAATGTCACTGTTTTTTTTTTTTTTTGCTAGACTATACCCTTGTTAAAATTGCTATAAATTACTAACTGAAAAACACATACACATACTTAAATTGTCCATATATGTGTGTATGTATGTGTGTGTGTGTAGTAATTTTATAATACTTTTTAAAACATTTGGAAAGTTGGAAAGAACAAATGTGTCTGTTTGGTTTAACTTTATAGCTTAATTTAATTTTAATGTCAAATTTCACATTTCAAAACTCGGAATGCCTTTAAACTACACAGCTTACATTTAATTCCGCTACCCCCTCCTCTGGGTCAAATCTGAAACAAAATAACACGACATTATTAGACCAACATTTTTACAGTGTATGCTCATTCACAGTCCTTCCCTTTTTGGTGATTTATTTGGTGCTGTTTATCATGCTGCAGTTTGTTTATCCCCACTAATTACTGAGATTCAGGATTTGGAGGTATTTGTAATTCCAATGTGATTTTTTTCTTCTCTGCCTGCCAGACTGTCAACTCATCTGACGTTTGACATCTGTAAAAATGAAGCATCAAGAGTCCTCATAAAATTGCTAAAAGCTGCTCATCTATGGAAATTTTTCTCTCTTTTGATGGTTTGTAGATTAGACCGGGAGTACGTTATTAATGAGGGAGATTACAACCAGCCGTTGCTAACCGGATTACGGTTTAATACAGCTCAATTTTCCTGTGCTACACCAGCCCTAGCTCCTTTTCTCTTCCCTCTGTCTCTTTAGTTCCTTCCTCGCTCTTCTCATCTTTGGACTCTCTGTTCATTAACTATGTGCTCTAGTGTTACACATGCATCTGTTTGTGAGATTTTGATTGTTTTTCACTGACGACATCAGGTTTCAGAAACTACATGGGTCAAAGAAACACATGGGCCTGAGGACACACGTACAATTTTGAGAACAATGTATCAACGCTGAGTTAATGATGGATAATAAAAAATATGCTAATGGGCCAGCAGGAGGTAGACAATGAGTGTTCCACCATCAGACGTGGAGAGAAGTTTAAAGAACCCTGTTTTGACAACTTAATTACTTCTAGCTGGGATATTACTTTGAGTTTTACTGATTAACCCCATTAAAAGAGACACACAAAACCAAAGACGGCACAAGAGTGTAGAAAGAATGAGGAGATTGTTTCGAGCAGCTTTTGTAGTTGGTAGACAGGGAGAGGCGCTTACTTCCACCAGAAATGAAATGAAGAGAACTGACATGAAAGCAGGGTGAAACAAAGGCAATGACAGTGACTGTAAAAAGAGTTTGAGGGGGTAAAATAAGCTGACAGTCAGGGGATGGAAGCAGTACTTATGTTTGTATCTGTAGCATTCTGCTTTGTCACTAATTGGGGATGCCCTTCCTCTCTTCATTTACTATATAACCGTTACTCACTGTCTTTTCCTTGTGTAGTACTACCTCTTTCTTTAATTGTTACTATACAGTCTCTGTTTGTCTTTTCTGTTTTTTCTCTTTTTTTCAGCTCTCTTTGCTGCAGTAGCAGGGACTATAGCAGTGGTTTACAGAAAGACCAGGCCTAACACGAGTCTTAGGTGACCAGAAGCAAAGAAAATCACACATTTTGCTGATGGAGGTGGTGCAGTTATCCTCATATTTGGCTAATATTTTTCTTGGGTCTTTTCCCCTTATGTTTTATACCCCTGCATTTGTAGAGAGCCTTCCTTCTTGTATGACTTTAATCGGGGCTTTGTTTTTAAAGTTGGGTCCACTAGTGGCACTTCTCATATGTTTAAGAACGTTTAATTGGCCTTAAAATATTGGTAAATAGGTTGTTTAGTTGATGTATAATGGGGGAGGGTTAAATGTAGGCTGAGTACACAATTGGATATCTAGTGGTAGAATTAGTAACTATGTAATAATAATAATAATAATAATAATAATAAAATAATAATAATAATAAAACAATCTCCCTCTCATTTACTGAGTTATGAAAGGTGAAAAACATGCAATCGAAAACACTGTTGTTGCGAAAATGACACACTTCTCTGGAGAGGCAAGCAGATGAGGAGTTGTATGTGGTGACTGTGATATTTTGTCAGATGTATTGGTAAAATCAGAGATTGCAATAGTAGAAGAGCATTTTTTCCTTTCAATGATGTTCTGGATTCCAATGACTGATACAAGATGACTGGAAACTGATCTGGTATCATTCAGTCATAATCAATGTGAAGAGCCAATATGGCCTCCTCACAAAAAGACAGATGGTCACCAAATTGGACCATAAAGAAAGCAGCACATGCATTACAAAGATAAAGTAGGACAAATTTAGAAAAATTATGCAGTATGGGAAAAAAAATAACAGCAAGTATTTTTTTTGCAGACACAAAGAATACTTGAGTCTGCAAACTCAAGCTGGCTATTTACATAGAATTTAATTCATTTTTACCAAGTATAAGGGCAGCTTGAAATGTAATATTCTGTTGCATTTACTTGTGAAAAAAATACTGTAGCTAGATAGCCCTTAAATTGTGTGTCCAAAGATTACAGAAATTAAAGGAGAAAAAACAAGAGAAACTGTGAAGGTTAGTTTGGAAATGAAAAAAAAAAGACAAAAGACAAAGAAGAAAGCCAAGATGCTGGCAAACACACAGGCAGTGGAGACAAAAGCCAGGCATTGAAATCCCTCCAGGGCACCGTGTGAAGACTAAATGTGTATCCCTAAATGGAAGTGTGAAACAGCACACTCTTTCCTCTTCTATCTCTCTCCTTCCCTCTTTCTTATTGGCATAACTCAATGCTGCATCCCTCATTTTCATCCTACTTTCTCTCAGTATTTTGTGGTCTGCTCCTAGATACTATGGACACTACACTATGGGCTATAGCTGGTCTGCATGCTATATATGATGGCAAGGTGTCAGGATTTCTTTGGAGTAGATACTCAACCATTTAGTATACTCAAGCTAGAATACTAAATGACAGAAGGTACTCATATAGAAATCCTGTCAGACAGATGAAAACACCAAACATCAAAACATAAAATATGTGTATATATACACACAAACAAACTCTTGGTACAGAAAGAATACTTCAAAATATACACTGGTATTTGGTCAAATAAGTCTCATGAATTGTAATACACAGAACCCCCACCTTACTCATTACCTGTTAGTCCCGTAGACCAGCAGTCCCCCAACCTTTTTTGTTACACTGACCGGTTTAATGTCAGACAACATTCTCACGCCAGTAAGCATAGCAGCCACTGCTGCCATCAAGTAGTAGCGGCAAGCGGAGGAGTATTACTGCTAGCAGTAGGAGACAAAAAGCAAATTCACTTGGATGCATTCCAGCTGCTCATTTAAGAGATAGATTACAGCTTTATTTACAAACTGTAATTAATATACATAGTTCCCAATATTTTGTGGAGAGGGAGATGAATTGAACAATAAAACATCCCACAGCTAAGAAAAGTTTACGTTTTTGTGAAGTGAGGTGCATTTTAAGAAAAGTTAGAAATGTATGTTTATCATAAGAAAATAGCTGTCTGTCTTTTTTCCAGAGTGGACAGAGACTTAGACTTTGCCTCAGGCTGGATGATTTAAATTGACTAGAAATTAACGAATATCTGAAGTTGAGAGAGCACTGCACAGGTTAGAGTGTTAGAGTGGTAGGATTTCACAATTAGTGTACATTACTGAAAATATTTAAAGAAGATGACAGAAAAACACTTTGATGTGCTGTATAGACTTTTGGAGTAAACAAGTGATTATCATGCAGACATTTCATTCAAAGCTATAAATGTTTTTCTTCTGTGTTTTTATCGTGCTTTGTCTACAGTATATCTTTGCTTTTAGTTCACCTAGCATAAGGAAAATAAATAACCTTGGATTATTTTTTCAGGGTTGGAACAATCACTGGCTGGGATTTGTCTTGTACATACAAACCACACAATCTGCAATAGAATAACTCTCCCACAGTACCTTGAAAGTACAATAAGAACTTCTCTACAGTTTAAAAGTCTGTTTATCACAATGGTCATAGAACATTCTGTCCTTTAAACTTGAACAATAAATTTAACATCTTGGCCTCCAGTGTGTAAATAAAATGAAGCAAAGAAGGACAATTCTATTCATGGCCATTTCTAATCCGCTCAGGCCGCTGCAGGTTAAATTTTAAAGTTAATGGTAGTACAATTCAAAACCCAGGTGAAAGCTTCTTCAAATAGGTTTGATTTCTATTTGAGGCATTCAAATTAATTCTGGAACAACCAAACCAAAGTGGAGACGTCAGACCTTGATGGTCACATTTACTTAAAACTAAATACAGAATATCAGCAACTTATAACAGTGGTATGTTAACATCTCCAAGAACAGTGGTGGCGGGCTGATGAGTTGGGCTTTTTTGAAGCCACAGGACCTGGGCACCTTGTAGTCATTTAGTTAACCATGTACTATTCTGTATACCAAATCCTTCTGGAATGAAATGTGAAGAAATCTGTCCAACAGCTGAAGATGAAATTGGGTCATCCAACAGGATAACAGTCCCAATAGTCCCAAGCACAGCAGCAAATCTACAACAGAATGGATGAAAACAAAAGTGTCGTAATAGCTGAGTAAAAGTCAGGACCTTATCCTAAAAGAAATGTTGTGGAGGGACATTAAGAGAGCTGTGTGCAAATAATTGCTTGCAAACTTCAATAATCTGAAGCAATATTGTAAAGAAGAGTGGCTAAAATAATTCTACAAAGATGTGAGAGATTGGTAAAGTCATGCAGAAGAAAAAAATTACCTCTTTTATTGCTCCCAAAAGTTGTTCCACAAGCTTTCGAAGGGTGTATTTAGATTTTCATAGATTTTCATAGGACTGCATAGGACTGTCTTTGCTCATATAGGTATATATGAAGAAGCTACTTTTGACTGCTCCCTCACCACAGCAGACAACTCTATATGCTTCATTTGGCAGAATGTTTTATACTGGTTGGATCATTGGCTTGTTAGGCAAAAGTGCAATACACTAAACTATGGTGCCTAAATCTAGCCTGCTAGTGGAAATGTTATTACATTATGTGTAAAAGCTAAAGTAAACTATGGGGTCAAAAACTGTTGTCAAAAACAAGTCAAAAATAAGATGGTATGGATAATACTATCTTTACTTATAGTGAAATATGGTAGTGGCACCATTATGTTCTGATGGCGCTTCTCAGTGGCAGAGAAAACTGGTAAAAACCAAGACTGAATACAAATAAGAGAAACTTCAACAATCTCTCCAATCTAATGAACTTTGAGAGCATGTGCTAAGAAGAATAGGTTAAACTGCAGTTGCTCAAAGACCTTTTTAACCATGCAATTTAATCTCAGTGCTTTCTTTTTACACTACACAATATTACCCACCAAAGGTTGTACCTCCCCCTGTTAATGTATATAACTCCACATACACTACACCAATCCACAACCAGGTGCACTCAGCAAGAACTGAAATCAACTTTAATGAGTCTACAAAACATTCCTACCCAAGCACTGCACAAAATATAGCATTTCAAAACTGAAGGCCTTTGTGTTGTTCTCCTTTCACAGTATAGCAGTGGCAGAAAAATATCAGCTGTGCCGTTCAATCATCTGCCCAGCAATAATTTTGTAATAATTTCTTTCCAAAAGGAGAGGAATGATTACCTGGCAGAAGCAGAAAGAAAATGGGCTGAAGAGCAACAAAGAGAGAGGAGACAGGTAGCATGTTACTAAGAGAGAAGAAAAGAAGGTAGAAACAGATGAGGTGGGAGCAACAGCTTGCCATTGGTAGCTGAAGCGTGCATGCCTTTGACAGCAGACAATAAGCACAGATGGCAACTCTTCCTTCGTTAACTTTGATGGATATTTCACATTCAGTGCCAGGGCTGAGAAGATTAATACATAACCTATGGAAAATTGTTAGCAATCATTTACCTTAAGAATATTCCTTTAATGTTAAAAGAAGAGCAGTTGTTTCTCTCACTGCTGTTCCAGCTATGGTACCACAGAGTTCCTGAAAACCAGTCAGTTACCTTATATATAAAGGCTTACCCACATCACAGCATATACTTAATGTGTAATCTAGGCAACACATACATTTTTTTAGTAATAGCATTGAAAGGTGAGAAGTCTGAAATAGTTGATAAAATCTGTCTAGAATCTGTTTTTGCAGTTTCACATCTGCAAGACACATGATGCCTGGATATTTTGAAAAACCATAAACACCACTGTTAACACATCAAAAATGGAAAAATAAAAGAATACAAAAAAACAAAACAAATTAAAAACAGCAAATAAAAACAAACCAAACAAATTCCAAAAATAATACAAATTTTTTTTTAAAAAAGAAAATGTATACAGTTCAAGCAGACCACAGAGGCAACAGTGGCAAGGAAAAACTTCCTTTTACCAGGAAGAAACCTCCAGCAGAATAAGGAATGGGTAGCCATCTACTGCCTGGGGTTGTGGGTGAAGGGAGGAAGACAGGACAAAGACATGCTTTGAAAGACAGCCAGAGATTAATAATAATAACTAATGATTAAATGCAGACTGCTGGGCTGGACTGGTAATCTGGCATAACAGGCATTCACCTGGTGGCCGAAGCACTTTTGGACCAGTGGGAGAATCGAAGGGTTACATATCATGGAGGTCTTGATGCACTGTTTCTGAGCAAATGTAAAGGCCACATGAAGTTTGGAGGTCTGTAGCGAAAGTTGGCAACCTCTGTGTACTTTGCTCCTCAGCATCCACAGACCCTGTTCTGTGATTTCATGTGAGAGTGACCCATTCTTTAACAAATCTTTGTAGAAGTAGTCTGTAGCTTAGGTTTTTGATTTTATACACCTGTGGCCATTGAAGTGAACACCTGAATTCAATGATTTGAATGGGTGAGCGAACGCTTTTTGCAATATAGTGTAGGTTGTATCCCATCCGATGGAAATGGTAACTATGCACACCAATTCCCATTTAATTATTGTGAGAATCAGGGCAGATTAATGAACTCTGTTTCCTCATTTATTTATTCAGTGGCATGAGCATCAGGTTTCCAGATGATCTTCCACATTCCACTGTGTTTCTGATATAGACCAAAATATCATATCTTGAGTGTAACCGAGACAGCGATGGTGCACAGAATTCTGATAACATACAAATGCTTGCAGCTAATGGACAATGCCTTGCAACAATAGAGCCAGAAATCATTGCAAACATAGGTTAAGTACATACATTTAGGTACATGTATTCTGCCTTACTGTTTTCTTTGTATTTGATAAAGAAAAAATACGTTTGTGTGCATGAGTATGTGAACTTCTTTAAAGCTGAAAGTTACACTACCTGTACATCTGTGCACGATATGAACAGAACAAGCCAAGTGTAAGAAGATTTTATGCGAAACCAACAGGTAATCCATAGAGATTCCACTGTTCAGTGATCTTTGCAGTGCTTGCAGATACCATTGCAGAGCATCCAGGAGTATTGAAAAAAGATACTGATCTAGGGTGCTACAGATAAAGGCCATACAGCTCTAATACTGTGAAAGATGTTTGGAATATGTGTGAATCATGTTAACATCCCCAAGATCTAGCAAAATCATCAAGAAAGAATGGAATAGGTACTCCAACTGAAAATAAATTAAAATGTTTTTATTTTTGTACACATAGTAGAGCAGTGATTCTTGAGATAAGGAACAAAACATGTCCACCAGATAAAACCTAATTTTGGGGTTAAAAATATGAATACAAGTGTTAACCCAAGTGACTAAAAGATAAACCAAGGCAATGTTTATACAACAAAAGTATGATTTTGCATTTTTTTATACATATATATTTATTTTAAATGGTACAATACATTACCAGTACCTTAAAAATCCATTGTCCAGAAACAGGTGTGATAATATTAAAATACAGGAAAAATATTCAAACTAATGTAAAATTAAACATCATGGCTCTCGTCACTAAGTATTTAAGTCAATACCTTATTGTGGCGGAAGGTGTGGTCCCGGGCGCGGCTGCAGGGGAGGGGTGGTGCGGTGAGCTCAACGGGGCGGTGCTGGAAACGCAGGTGAAAACAGCTGATGGCGTTTTGAACTGATGATGCTTTCCTTACCCTTTATAGTGAGACGGGAGAGGAGCGGAGGGGGGCTGGAGATCAGCTGTGTCCGACAGCTGTCAGACTGTGTCGGTCATCACGTACAAAAAGAAATAAAGTTGGTGTCTGAAAACAAAGACCTGTGCCTGTGTGTAGTGCATTCCACAAGTGGTGCCGAAACCCAGGAAAGCGTGGGGATGTCTGACCCACAGGCGGCGCCGCCCGCCCAGCCTTTGCAGTTCCTGGCGCAAATGCTGGCGGAGATGGCGAAGATGAGCCAGGACCAGGCGGCGGCCCAGCGTGCTCACCTGGCTAAGCTGCAGGAGCAGGCGGACCGGCAGACCCAGGTACTGGAGCGGCTGGTTGGGGCCGCTGCTCCGCCGAAGCCCCCCCCCCGCTGTCGGTGGCGATGCCCCGGATGGGCGACGGGGACGACCCCCAGATTTTCCTGGAGACTTTTCGGGCCACGGCGGAGGCCTGCCAGTGGCCGCAGGTGGAGTGGGCTCCGCGTTTCCTTCCTCTGCTGTCGGGGGAGGCTCAGACGGCGGCCCTGAGTCTGCCACCGACCTCGAGGGGCAGCTTCCAGGACGTGAGCCGGGCGGTGGTGGACAGGATGGGACTCGCCCCTGAGGACCATCGCCGGCGGTTCCGGGCCTGTCGGCTGGCCGCGGAGGATCGGCCGTTTGCATGGGCCCGGAAGCTGCACGACACAGCGGTGCGCTGGCTGCAGCCGGGATCGTCAGAGGGAGAGAAGCTGCTGGTGGACAAGGTGGTGCTGGAGCAGTTCGTGGAGGGGTTGCCCGCGGAGACGGCGAGATGGGTCCGGTGCCACTGTCCCGCGAGTCTGGAGGTCGCGGTAACGTTGGCGGAGGACCACCTTGCCGCTAGAGCGGGGGAGCCCGGGGACGGCGGCCGGAGACCGAGCAAACAAGCCCCAGTGCCGGCACCGAGGCGCCGGGTACCTGCGCCAGGGCAGGCAGAGCGGGCGCCGGCGCTGAGCCCCACTAATCCCTTTGCTTCATTTGTGCCTTCCCAGGGAACAGAAATGAGCAGTGCCGCCCCTGAGCCACGGAGAGCAGCACAGGCGCCGGGGCAGGAGTGCTGGAAGTGCGGGCAACCGGGACACCTGAGGAGGGACTGCCCTCTGATGGAAGTGGGGCAGGTGTTCCGCGTCGCCGGTGCCCCAGCACCCTCTCCCGGTCCAGGAGGGACGTACAGCATTCCGGTAAGGACTCGAGGGGGTATACGCCATGCTTTGGTGGACACGGGCTGTACGCAGACCCTCGTGCACCAAAGCTTGGTTCGCCCCGGGGCATTGCTGGAGGCAGAATGGGTGGAGGTGAAGTGTATTCATGGTGATGTTCACAGGTATCCCATAGTGCCGCTATTATTAAAGTTTAAGGGCAAAACGCATAGAGTAACGGCTGCGGTTAGCCCGCGCCTGTCGCATCCCCTAATTCTGGGAACGAATTGGCCGGGGTTTCAACATCTGTTAGGGCAGTATGCGGGGAGGCGATCACGACCGTTAGTAGCGTGTAGTGTCTGCGCGGCGCTCAGCGGTGACGCGGGGTCGTCCGACACTGACTCCGGGGAGCGGGAGACGGCGGGTCCTTCATGGGAGGCCCCGCCGGCTCCGGAAATTACCCCCACGGGCGATTTCCCACTGGAGCAGTCTCGGGATGACACCCTACGCTCAGCCTTTGACCAAGTGATTGAGATTGATGGTCACGTGGTGCGCCCTGAAGCCGTGCGGACCTACCCGCGCTTCATTTTAGTACAAGATAGGTTATATCGAGTGAGTCGTGACACTCGCACGGAGGAGACACACACCCAGTTGTTGGTGCCGCGGGGCCGCCGGGAAACGATTTTCCAGGCGGCTCATTATAACCCCATGGCAGGGCATATGGGATACGAAAAAACTCTGGAGCGCATAACGGCCCGATTTTATTGGCCGGGCATCCGAGCGGATGACTGACCAGGGCACGTCGTTCATGTCTCGCACACTGCGGGAACTGTACGAATTACTGGGCATTAAATCGATTCGGACCAGCGTCTACCACCCTCAGACGGATGGGCTGGTGGAGCGGCTGAATAAGACTTTAAAGTCCATGATTCGTAAGTTCATTACCGAAGATGAACGCAATTGGGATCGCTGGCTAGACCCTCTGTTATTTGCAGTGCGGGAGGTGCCCCAGGCCTCCACGGGATTTTCTCCCTTTGAACTGCTGTTCGGCAGGAAGCCGCGTGGGGTGCTCGACCTGATTAAAGAAAGCTGGGAGGAAGGTCCGAGCCCCGCCAAGAATGAGATTCAGTACGTGTTGGACCTGAGAGCGAAACTCCACACTTTGGGGAGGTTGTCACGGGAGAATTTGCTCCAGGCTCAGCAGCGTCAGCAACGCCTGTATGACAGAGGGGCTAGACTCAGGCAATTTTCACCGGGAGAAAAAGTGCTTGTGTTGCTCCCTTCTTCTAGCTCAAAGTTGCTCGCCAAGTGGCAAGGACCCTTTGTGGTCACACGGCGAGTTGGGGACGTTGACTATGAGGTCGCTCGGTCGGACAGGGGAGGGGCCACGCAGATATATCACCTCAATCTCCTTAAAGGGTGGAGAGAGGCTGAAACCGCTTCTCTGGTAAGCCTGGTTAAGGAGAGAGATGAGTTGGGGCCGGAGGTACCAAATTCCATCATCCCCGCCTCCCTCCCTTGTGATGACCATCTCACACAGGCCCAGAGAGTGGACGTTGTCGCGTTACAACAGCGTTTTGCTGATGTGTTCTCCCCCCTGCCCGGCCGAACGTCTCTCATTGAGCATCATTTTGAAACGCAGCCTGGTGTGACGGTGCGTTCACGGCCCTACAGGCTTTCTGAGCATAAACGGCAAACTGTTCAGAGGGAATTGGCTGACATGCTGAAAATGGGAGTGATAGAAGAGTCGCACAGCGCCTGGTGTAGCCCCATCGTTCTTGTGGTGAAGAAGGATGGGTCTATACGGTTCTGTGTCGACTATCGCAAGGTGAATGAAGTGTCACGCTTTGATGCTTATCCCATGCCCCGGGTCGACGAGCTCCTGGATCGGTTGGGCACGGCCCGTTTTTTCACGACACTGGATTTAACCAAGGGCTACTGGCAGATTCCCTTGTCTGCCGAGTCCAAGGAAAAGACGGCCTTCTCCACTCCGTACGGTTTGTACCAATTCGTTACGCTTCCGTTCGGCTTGTTCGGAGCCCCTGCCACCTTTCAGCGCCTTATGGACCGGGTGCTGCGTCCGCACGCTGCATATGCTGCTGCCTACCTGGATGACGTGATCATCCACAGCGACACCTGGGCGGAGCATGTGCAGCGGGTGGCCGCGGTCCTGGAGTCCCTGAGGAGGGCGGGGCTCACGGCCAACCCGAAGAAGTGTGCGGTTGGACGGAGGGAGGTGCAGTATCTGGGGTACCACTTGGGGGGCGGGCAGGTGCGTCCACAGGTGGAGAAGACGGCAGCTATCGCATCCTGCCCGCGCCCCAAGACTAAAAAGGAGGTGAGACGGTTTCTGGGGCTGGCAGGTTACTACCGCCGTTTCGTGCCGGGGTTTGCACAGCTGACCAGCCCCTTGACCGATCTCACCCGAAAGGGTGCTCCAGATCTGGTTCAGTGGACGGGGCCGTGCCAGGCGGCGTTTGTGCAGGTGAAAAAGTCTCTCTGTGGGGAGCCGCTGCTTCACACTCCTAACTTTTTCCTCCCTTTTGTTCTGCAGACGGACGCCTCGAACAGAGGGTTGGGGGCCGTTTTGTCCCAGCAGGTAAGGGGGGCCGACCGTCCCGTTCTTTACATCAGCCGGAAGCTAGCAGAGCGCAAAAGACGGTACAGCACTGTGGAGAAGGAGTGCTTGGCTATCCGGTGGGCGGTCGACTCCCTTCGCTATTACCTCCTGGGGCGCTCATTCACCCTCTGCTCGGACCACGCCCCGCTGCAGTGGCTCCACCGCATGAAGGATGCCAACGCCCGGATCACCCGGTGGTATGTGGCTTTGCAGCCCTTTAAGTTCAAGGTGGTCCATAGGCCGGGGGCGCAGATGGCTGTGGCCGATTTCCTCTCTCGCTCGCGGGGGGAGGGAGTAGGTTCGGCCGGACGGCTCCCCGGCCTCAGTCGGGCGGTGGGGGTGTGTGGCGGAAGGTGTGGTCCCGGGCGCGGCTGCAGGGGAGGGGTGGTGCGGTGAGCTCAACGGGGCGGTGCTGGAAACGCAGGTGAAAACCGCTGATGGCGTTTTGAACTGATGATGCTTTCCTTACCCTTTATAGTGAGACGGGAGAGGAGCGGAGGGGGGCTGGAGATCAGCTGTGTCCGACAGCTGTCAGACTGTGTCGGTCATCACGTACAAAAAGAAATAAAGTTGGTGTCTGAAAACAAAGACCTGTGCCTGTGTGTAGTGCATTCCACACTTATATAACATCAAAATATGCAATTGAAAATGTATTTTTACATATTTTTAAGTCATTAAAATCATGTCCAGATTTTTTGTCAACACCATCAGATTTTTTTTTTTTTTTTTTTTTTTACTTTTTATTTTGTACTTTTTCCAATTTTATAGTACATGCAAACAAAAACACGAAAAAAAAAAGAACACATAATAAATAAATAAATAAATAAATAAATAAAGGACACCCAATCTGTGGAAGAGGGGAAAAGGGAAAAAAAAACAACAAAAAAAAACAAAACAACAACAACGAGGAGAGGTCCCTGCCCTATGGGGCTGAATGAGTCTTATAAGCTATCCATTTTGTCCACTGTTTTCGGTGTTTGTCAGATTTCAGTCTCAAAGTGTAGGTCATTTTCTCCATTATATATATGTCCTCGATTACATCAGTCCATTCTTCCAATTTTAAAGGGTCACTTTTCAGCCAGTTTTTTGTTATTACCTTTTTGCTTGACAACAACATAATTTTAAACAAGTAATGGTCCTCCTTTCTTACATTTTCCCATATTCCAAAATACATTACTCGTGCCTCACACAGCACGTCATACCCCAGCACTTTCGTCATTGTTACCGCAATGCTTTCCCAGTAAGATTTGATATTTTTACACTTCCAAAACACATGAGAATGATTGGCGTCCCAGTCTCCACATAATCTCCAGCATTGTTGGGGTGTTTTCAGCTGCTTGCTTTTGATATAAGGAGTAATAAAGAACCTAATCACATTTTTCCAGCCATATTCTCTCCATCGTCTAGAACTAGTGGAATTATGCTGTGTGAGACATATGGATCGCCAGTCATCCTCTGACAACTCAAGATGTAATTCCGATTCCCACTTTTGTTTGATATATAATGTTTCATTCCTATTCAAATTTTGCAGGCCATTATATAATTTTGATAAAATTCTTGATGGAGGATTTTTATATGCACCTGTTATTATTTCTATTATATGGCTTCCTTCTCTCAAAAACTTCTTCCTAATTTCTGTATTGTAAAAATGTCTTAATTGAAAATACCTAAATAAATCTGATTTATCCAGTCCAAATTGTCTCTGTAGATTCTCGAAGGATTTGAATGTTGTCCCGTCTATTAATGTACACATTGCTGTAATTCCTTTATTGACCCATCTTAAAAATGTACTATCCCATTGTCCACTTTGGAATTTTCGAGAATATGCAGGCCAAATCAGCAATTTACAGTCTTCTATAATTCTATATTTCTTCACTATAATCCACCAGAGTTTAATAGTGAATTCAGTAATGAGATTTGTGTTCGTAGACTGGATAGTTTCTTCTCCCAATCTTGCTTGTGGATGACATGATAAGCAATAATTTATCTCCATATGCTTCCATTTTGAGGTGTAATCCGGTGAACACCAGTAAACAATATATCTCAGCTGGGCTGCATAGAAATATTCCTTGAAATTCAGGAGGGCAAGTCCTCCTTTTTCTTTTCTTAATTGGAGTATTTTAAATCTTATTCTTGGCTTTGTCCCTTTCCAAATAAATCTACTAACTAATTTATCCCATCTACCAAATTGTGCATCTGGTATATGGACTGGCAATGAAGTGAATAGATACAGTAGTCGGGGAAGCACATTCATTTTTATTACCTCTATTCTTGAGCTAAGGTCCATGACAAGCGGAGCCCATTTAATCAAATCTTTTTGGATTGTATTACTAATCTTTACATAATTTGCCTCGTATAGTGTACTTATTTCACTAGTTAGATAGACACCTAAATATTTAATCTTATTTGAGTCCCATTTTAGTTTATATTCATTTTGAATTGATTCTTTGGGGAAACAATTCAGACAGAGTACTTGAGTCTTTACGATATTTAATTTATATCCTGAGTTTTTGCCAAAATATTTTAATGCTTTAATCGACCGAGGAAAGGTCGTGTCTGGATCCTGTAGGTATATAATTATATCATCTGCAAAGAGACCTATTCGTTGTTCAATTTTAGAAACTAAAACCCCTTTTAAGTCTGCACTTTGCCGTATATACTGAGCCAAAGGCTCGATATACAGAGCAAAAAGGGCTGGACTCAGGCAGCAACCCTGCCTGGTTCCTCTGAAGAGCTCAAAACTGTCTGTCAGGTCCCCATTTATTTTAACTCTAGCCAATGGCCTGTGGTACAAGGATTGTATACACTCGATGAAGATACTGTTAAAGCCCATTCTCTTCAAAACAGCAAAAAGAAATATCCAAGAGACTCTATCGAAGGCCTTTTCAGCATCTAAGCTCACTAAGGCTGTTGGGATTTTCTCTTTATTAACTTCATTAATTATATGCAATGTGCGTCGTATATTATCTTGTGTCTGTCGCCCCTTAATGAACCCTGTCTGGTCTTCATCCACCAGATCTGGGAGAAACAGCTCTAAGCGTCTTGTGATTATGGATGTAAATAATTTATAATCCACATTTAAAATAGAGATTGGGCGATAAGAGTCACAGTTTTCCTTGTTTTTACCTTCTTTTGGTAAGACTGATATAATGGCCTCTTTCCAAGAGGGTGGAGTTTTAGCGTGTTTCAATGTCCAGTTAAAGGAATCTATCAAAATAGGAGCCAAAACCTCTTTAAAAGTCTTATACCACTCATTGGGATACCCATCACTCCCTGGACTTTTATTAGATTTCAATCTCCTTATTGCCTTATCCAGTTCTTCCTTAGTGATTGATTTAGTTAAAAATTCATTTTGAGTTGTCCCAATAGAAGGAAGGTCTAACTGATCCAAGTACTCTTCAATTTCTTGTCTGTTTTTCTGGTCGGGTTGATTATACAATGTTTTATAATATTTTTGAAAGGCATTTTTTATCTGTATTGGTTCATATAATAGTTCCTTGGTGTTTGGATCTCTAATCTTATTAACTGCATTACTTATTTGTATTGATTTTAAGCGTTTAGCCAGTACTTTGGTTGCTTTGGAACCAGACTCATAAAATGTTTGTTTTGTGAATCTCAGTTTCTTTTCTATTTCCTCCATAGACAGATCGCTTAGTTGTTTTCTTACATCTTTAATGCTTTCAGCCAAGTCCGCACTCAAATCTGTATGCTGTTTTTTTTCTAAATCCCTTAATTGTTGTTCTAATTTGAATTGTGTGAGCTTTTTCATTTTTTTGATATGGGTAGTCCTTGATATCAGATACCCTCGAATTACTGCTTTAACAGTATCCCAAATTATTGTTGGATCCATCTGTTCATCCTTGTTGTCAGCAATACAGACTTGTAATTCTTTTTTAATCTCTTGTACCACAGATTCATTGTTAAGAATACCAGTATTTAATTTCCACAATGATTTCTTATTCTGATTATATAAGTGAATAGTCAAGTGTATGGCATTGTGATCTGACAGATCAGCTATACCCATATTACACTCTATGACTCTATGTTTATCGCTTCTATTTATCAAAAAGAAATCTATCCTTGAGTGTACCTTATGGGCTACTGAAAAATGTGTATAGTCCTTCTCCAGAGGGTGTAATTCTCTCCATACATCGCAAAGATCCACTTCCTTTATAAGTAAATTAAGAGCCTTGGGTTTATTATTTTTGCGTCTTTTTAAGCTTGTAGTATCTTTAGTATGATTTAATACACAGTTCCAGTCACCCCCACATATCAGAGTCCCTTCACTAAAACTAATAATTTTTTCAGATAGTTTTTGATAGAATTTTGGGTTGCCCTCTGGAGGGGCATACACATTTATCAGAGATACCACATTATTATTAATCCTCCCTTTAACAGCAACATATCTACCATCCTTGTCACAGATTTCCTCTAGCATTTCAAAATTTACCGTATTAGAAATTAAAGTTATAACTCCTCTTCGTCTGCTATTCTTACATGAGCTGTAAAAGGAATTTACATAGCCAAACTTTTTAAATTTTTCATGTTCTTCTTTTGACATATGAGTTTCTTGAATGAATATAATCTGCGCCTTGTGTCGTTTCAATTTAGATAACAACCTACTCCTTTTAACCGGATTCCCCAGACCGTTGATATTGATTGAGATAATGTTTATTTTACCTACACCACTCATGACTTGTACAATGTGCAGTAACCATCCCCTCAAATTTGAAAAAAGAAGAAAAACCAATATTACTAAACATAAAACAAAAAATAATCAAAAACTTGCGACTCCCAATTAATAGGAAAAAACAATCTCCCACCATGACCCCGTTGGTAGGTCTAGGGTAAAAACCTCCATAAACGGAGGGCCCTATAAAAAGTTTGAAAACTGAAATTATTGTTCCCATCTTATAGTCCAACGTATTTACCTCCATCCGGTGTTGCTCCTCCCGTTCTTTGAATTGATGAGGCAACCCTGTGATATTCTGATCAGTGGCAGGGGAGAGATGTCCCCCGAACTAATCAACATTTCTCTGAAATTCCTCCAGCTTTTTTTTAGCTCTCTGCCCCGGGGAGGTAATTTGCTCTCGACGGGAAATTGGGACCCGTTTCCACTCTCGACACCTTCTAGTTAGCGCGTCCTCCTCCTCAGATACCACCGGGATCTGTACATCATATCCCCGCCTCTGTAACTCCAAAGCCGCATCTCGTGCATTGCTGTAGTTTCTGACTCCGTCCCGCCAATGGATCCGCATGTTCGTGTAGGGAGTTTGGAAGCGCACACCCGCGTCCTTTAATATCCGTTTAACTTCTCTGTATTGTTTGCGCTTTTGGACAATATCTGATGCATAATCATGATCAAAATAAATCGTCTTGCCATTCACCTGGATTTGCTTCTTTTTCCAAGCTTCTCGAAGTATAAGTTCTTTCGTTGTGAATTCCTGGAAATTGATAAGAATCGGGCGTGGGAATTCTCCAGGGCGCGGTTTGTGTATGGGGATACGATGGGCCCGCTGGATCTTGAGTTCCAGCCCGTCTGGTATAGATATTTCGTGCTGTAGCAACTCCGAAACAAAGTCTTGGACGGATCTCCCCTCAGCGCCTTCCTCCACTCCAAACAGGCGTATGTTATTTCTGTGGGATCTTGACTCTAGATCCACCAGCTTGTTCCGAATAAATTTCTGTGTTTTCAAACTTTGGAGGAGCGCTTCAGTTAACTCCAGTGTCACGTCTTCTATATTTCCCACTCGGTCCTCAGCTTCCCCCACTCTCTCCGACAGAGTTTTTATGTCCTCCTTTATCTTATCGAGTTTGGCGCCCAGTTCCTGCTGTAGCGTGTTGATACCTTCTCTCAGCCTTTCGTTATCTTGTTTCATTTCTGATTTCAATGATTCGATAGCTTTTAATAACTCGCCAGCCGAGTCGCTAATTATACTGTCGGGGCTCGTGCAATCTTGTCCTGTTGCATTGTTAGCATTTGTTTTTGCGGCTTTGTCATGTCCCCTTGGCATTTTGGCCTCCTTTTGCCTTATTCCTCACCAACTACGTTCGCCTTACTCAATTGAGTTGTCTGTTAACGAGTTTTCGGTGTTTTTCTATTCCTGATTATAGGGAGCAGCCACCAAACGCGTCCACTCATTCCGCCATGACACCCGGAAGTCCGAATAACTCAGTCTCCATCAGATTTTTTTAAAAGTACAAAATCAGGAATTATTGTGGGTAGCTTACACTCTGAGGACCCCTTTACCACTTCCTGTTTGATACACATGCCATGAGGTCACTGCTGTGATAAGTTTTTATTTTTTATTTTTATTTCATTTATGACATACCTTTCTGATAAAACTCTGTGTCACAACCACAGTGCGTCATCACCAAAGTCGATGAAATGCAAGATTTAATTTTATTCTTTTTGTAAAAAGAGCTTCATTTAGGTAGACTGTAGAGGCCATAAGCAACTGATGAAAAACATGATGGCTTCTGTCAGAAAAAGATTTGTTATGAAAGAAAGTAGGGTATTTTGTCAACACCATCAGGATTTTTGTCTGACGGTGTTGACCCGTTTTCTAATGGTGTTCTGCTTAGTCCTCTGCATTTAACCCATTCGCTCAGTGATGCAGTGGGCCGCTACAAATCCAGGATAGCCGCTGTTTGTTGGATTTGATCGCCCAACCTTCCGATCATGTGGCATCTACTGAGCTATCTCTGCCCCGAGAGCCAGTCTTTAAGTGATGATGTATGAATCCTGCTTCCAGGCCCAAACTACTCTGTGCTTATTAAGCCTGTTGTGCTGTTAAAATGTTTTAATGTTCTTTATCTTGTTCTATTTAATCTGAACAAGCCCCTAAAAACAGTCAGTGATCACTGTTGGCCTAACCGTCAGAAACCCTTGCATTAACCTTTATCGAGTGGAAAAAAGTTAGCGTTCATCCTCCAGCTTTATTGTGTTTATGTTATTCTAACATAGCTGTGTCGCTAGCGATCACCTAGCACATCATTATATACCAGCTAGCCAAACTTCAGTAACCCGACAAAAGTCACTGCTGTTTAGTTTTCTGTCTTCATTTATGTTGGAATGTAGGTTAAACCAGCTAGCTAACTTCTAACTGAGCCACAATGATCATTTTATTAAAGATGAAAGAATTTAGACAGTTTGTAACTCTCAGTGATGCCGCAGAGTTCCTTTGACTTTGGGATGGGAGTTTGGACCTGGAAACGGCTAATGACATCAGACTTAAAGACCGGATAGCATCTCTATTGCTTAATACATAACTGTGTTGTGAATATTCATCCTTAATCTGTATAAATGCATATGGTTCAGAAAGATTATAGTAATTACAAAATGGTACATTTCAGGCTAGAATGGCAAAGGGGAACCTGTCAGTAGAGGAACGAAAGACAAGGAACAGGGAGTATCAAAAAAGGAGAGAAAAAATTAACATCCACCCTGAGTTGAAGAAAGAGTTTCTCATAAAGGAAAGGGAAAGATCTATAAATAGAGTAAAAGAGGGAAAAATAAAGAGCATCAGTGATCTGAAGAGATCACTGAAGAGAAAAAAGGCAGAAGAGAAGGTTTTGGAAAGAAGCACAGAGAGACAAAAGGAGAGAAAGTACACAGCAAATTCAAAAGTGTTAAATGTTTTGGTGTTAGTAGTCTTAGAGTTAATTTTACTCTAAGTAGAGTCACATTCTTTTAATGTAACTCTGAGGTGTAAAATAATAGTAGTTAAAATCGAGTGTTAAAAATGAGTGTTTCTATTTCAAATCTGGAGGTGTTACAATGGAAACATTAACTCTTGACCTCTTAACTCTGAACTCCTACAGGGGCTATGACACCAATAGATTAAATTCACAGACTCCGCCCCCAGCACGGCTCCAATCGAAGCTGAAGTGAAGCCGTTTCAGAACATTTTGCTCTACATATTTGAGTTGTTTGCCATGCTTGGTAAGTCATGTTTTCAAAGATTGTTTCAATTATTGTTATTAGCTTTTACTTCTGTGGCTCTTTGGAGTTGAGACAAAGCTGTGTGAAAGGCATTAGCCATGTTGCTCGGTGATAGCATAATATTCTGTTTTAGCTAGCTGAAAGGTATTGTTTGCGGGCAAATACCACAGCCTTGAAAAAAAGCTTGCATGTGAATTTTCAGTCAAATTTCTTGGTCAAATACACTTAAAACAATGTCTAGAATGTGAAATGTTGATATAATGGTGCTACTTGAAGCCTGAAAACGATCCCCCATAAAAAACGAGCAAACAGCAGTAGCAGATGTCCCGAGTCCCGACTGAGTTCTACGTTAGCACTTAGATTCCTCCAGAGTTTTGTGCACACGGTTTAGGTAAAAATGAAAAAGGTTGAGGTTTTACATTTAGTTCAGTATTACCTGTTGTCTGTGTCCTTGTCTTTTGGGAAAATACTTTACACAAGTAATGGCTCAAAGGATTCCTTTTTTTTTTTTTTACTGTGCTGCAATTGATTTGTGCCATTAATTAGTGTCAGCTAATTTTGTTTTCAATCTCCACATAGGATATGCTTGTGAAGATGGAATATGGGGGAGAGCAGAAGTGCGTTGCAGTTCCACAAAGTGATGAATGAAGGACATGCATATTGTATTTTGTATTTATTGAAATAAGTGATGAGAATGCTGTTATTTGCATTTACCAGCTCACCTATGTCAGACCTTTTGATAAACAAAATTCTAATGAAAGTGAGAACATGTACACTGTTACATCTTTCAGAAAATGTTTTGAAATTGTGGTGCACAGTTCAGAATAAATGTTTTTCAAAAACCATTGCGTCTTTTTAGTAAATGTTTATTTCCAAAAGAAATTTCTAGAAGTTCAGAACAGTAAAATTCCAGTTTTTTAGAATTAATTAGAAGATAACTCTTACGTAGTTAAACTAAAATACTCTTTGAGAGTTAATATATAAACTCTTAACACCAAGTGTTAAATTATCAACTCCAGAGAGATTTGGTGTTTAACACTAAATCAGAGTTAACATACCAACTCTCCAAAAAGAGTTAAATTAACACTCTCTGGTGTGGACCCATATAGACACTTTAAAAGTGTTGAAATCAAATCTGACAGTGTTAATTTGGACATGCTGGATTTGCTGTGTAGGGTCTAAACACACAACCACAGAGTACTTTAGGAATCAAGGAGTAGTAGGCGGCTACTTGCTGGTGAACTATTAAGAAGTAGAACTTGACATGTGCAAAAACAGAATTGTTAAGAAGTTTCTTGTGATATTACATAAGTTGTTAAGGTTGTTAAGGTTTAATGGTCATTTTGAAAGAAATAATATCTTGTTTTCTACTAGTGTGTCACCACTGTGAGATTTGTCAACTCCATAATATGGATTTTTTTGTTAATTGTTTTCTTCCAATAAAAATACGCAATTTTCTCAATAAATGTGTCATTTGCATGCTGCTAAATATGATTGTTTCTTATAGAGATTAAATACAAGCTTCTGAAAATATGTATGACTGTAACTCTAATAATAAAAAGCCAAAACAATCTTACTTTTAAACGTGGTATAATTAGTTTGAAAACATATGTGCATAAACAGTAGAACAGGGAAGCTGCTAATAGTCAAAATAGCTGAAACAACTTAATTTAAAATATATATTTTTGCATTTCTTTGTGTCTGATGGTGTTGACAAAAACCTTGCACTTCTCCAGCAAAAACATAAATTATTAAAAAATGTTACACGTGGGAGATTGTACGAAGACACGGTGAGACAGCCAAAACTTTGTGTAACAATTATATGTAAATATGTTTTTGAAAAATAAATAAATATATTTTAGAAAATTAAAACCTGTTTTGTCCCTAATCTCAGAAATCACTGAGAATTGAGGTAAGATGGCAGCTATAATATCTAAATATAACATTTAAATAAGAACAAAATTAAATAAGAAGGTTTTTTTGTATTATCTATTCAACATTTTTTTTAATATTCCATAATCACTGCTCATATACCTAGAAAACCAAAGCAATTTTTTCTTGTTAAGTGTTCAGTTTCATGTGACAGTTTGTGCTTCTGCTTTTGGATAGGATAAGTTACATACCAGTCAGAAGCATTTGCAGTTGTGGATTCATTGTCATTTTCTGTCAGGTAGTCACACTGTCATGACGTTCTGATGGCTAAAGGATAAAACAATTCCCTTTTTCAACGTGGTTGGGTTGTTGAACTGCATAAGCAGGGTCTCTGGCAGCACGCCAGCGCTGCTGAGGTGAGATGCAGTAAGACATTCATTTGGAATTTCCTGAGGTTTATGGAACAAAAAACTCAAGTGGAAGACCCAAAAAAATGAAGCCAGCACTGAGCCAGAGGATCGAATTGGCTGTCTGTCAAGACACTGGATGATCCTCAACCCAAATTGACGCTGTTACTGGTGTCGACTGCAGCCCCATAACCATCAGATGGCATCTGAGATGGCATCTGAGAAAAACAAAAAACGTCTTCAAAGGCCTCGTCTCCTTGAACACCACAGAACTGACCGTTTGGAGTTTGCAAAAGAGCACCAAACATGGGACATTGAAAGGTGGAAGAAAGTTGATAGGTTTGTAGCGTAAACCTATTTGCTGGAACGTTAAGGACAATGTACTACACAGCCAAACAAGACACGAGTAGGTAAAGTTCTTCATGTTTCTCGTGCACGGGAGAGAACCGGACAAACGCCGTTCCTTCGCTTGACCCCAGTTGCTCTCGTCCGCTCCCCCGTAACACTGCTCTTTTATTGAGGTTACATGAATATGCATAGGTTCATTAACATACGCCGCCTATATACAAACAAAGAGTACCTTGCCTCTGTTTGTGTGTGTGTGTGTGTGTGTGTGTGTGTGTGTGGTCAGAGTGTGACCCCATAAATGACTTCCCTAAACCTACTGGTCTGGAAAGTATAGCACTTAGCCTAAAACAGATATAGCCACGTTAATCCTGTGGATTCCAGAACACTCTGGAATGCGCACCAAGCCTTTGCAGACTATTAAGGATCACACATCCTATCACTAAACAATTATTTAAACACCTCTAAGCATATATAAGTAGATATTGCTAAGCATAAATGACAATCAACCATACAAAACCTAACATTCCCCCCTTTTTGACTTTTATGCTAGAAAAGTTCCCAGTTATGATCACCTCATGTCTGACAGTTTCAATGCAAACATTTTTATACACAGCATATGTCAATCACCCTAAATTACTGTAAAAGTACACAGTTTAACAAATGTATTAGCAGTTATCCCATTCCTCATAGATCTCATCCAATGGGAAACTGCATCCTACGAGCAAACAAATGAATTGTTAAGTTAATAGTTAAAATAAGAAAGTAAGATTTTCAAAAACATCCCAGCTCTGCGGTGATCACCCATCATCTGTGCAGAGTGGTTTTAGTTCGGCAGGGCATCATGAATGTCTCTTCCAGTTGATTCCATCACTGTCCATAGGACCAGAGTCCAAATGTATGTAGAATAGACATTCAAACATACCAGTTGGCTTTGTTGTTTGTCAACATGGGTCTCAGTTATCTCCAAAGCTGCAGACCTCTTCAGCACTCTAGTTTTATGGCCTCTACCAACCCCCATCACCTCACTTCAGGCCTTCGTCCTGCGAGGGGGATACTTATGACTCCTCCATTGTCCATGCTCTGCAGAAAACCCCTCTGTGGAAAGGGTGCTGGGTCCAGTTATCTTACTGCTGTTAAGATCCCAGTCTTCAGAGTGTCATCATATCCACAGTACAGTGGCACAGCATTAGGTGATGTTCATAGGAAACTGCTGTCATCACCACCATAGCTTCTGGTTCCTGTGCTTTTCATAGAATCATGATGCCATCCTTGGACTCCCCCTGCGCTGTCGATGGAGCTTGGCACACTCCCCTCATCCTTCAGGTGCCCGTCTGTTGTCCACAATCTCCTCTGTTGGCCTCTGGAACGCCCCCTTGGCACAGCTCTCATTCCAACGCAGCTTCAGTTCCTTGCTGTGGCTCCAAAGTCTGATCTCATGATGGGCCCAAACAGCTCGACCTTTGACCTCAACCACTGCCTGGACTGTCAGCCATGCCTGGAATGGTTCTTGTTTCTCACCGGGCCTCTGAAGATTTCTCAGGAGATGACTGCTGCACCTGTATTTCCTTGCTAGGAGGAAAAACTTCTATTTGAAGAGCATGTCAACAATCATCAAACCACCTCCTTTAGTTCAGTGAACTTCACTTATAGGCCATCAAAGCCTCATCTGAACATGGATACACCACTTGCATAGGTTTAATACCCATAAATGAACTGTTAATCACACAAATCACTGCAACAATAATAGAAAACATTGTTTCATGTTAATCCTGGACCCCTCCTCTTGACGCATGGACACTCCCATGAGTCAAGTTAACACCTGGCTCTGCCAGGAGCCTGCATACACACCATCATGGCCTGGAAAACAGATCTGGAAGTGAAATCAAACTTCACACCTATAAACAATTGTATCATAAGAGTAATAAAGCATTCAACATCAGCAAGACAAGTATCATGTGCAGGTTTTCTCAAATCAGTAAACTACAATTATTACCATAATTTGCCTCAGACATGGATCATCCCATGTACTCAGTTAACATTAATGTAATCGGTGACTTCCCTTAAGCAAAGTCACTCCACTCATCAATCACTAGGAGCTCAAAAGTGGCCAGCTAATGAGTCCCATATTCAACTATTCCATAAACAATGCATCTCTTATTTGTTTTTCTCATGTCACTTGTCCGCTTCTGCTGAATCCACTACATGTACTCTTAGAAAAACAAACATTAGCAACACACATAGATGGTGACCAGGCGCAGGTCGACAGGTTCCAGAGGTGCTATAAAAAGACCATAAAGTTAGCCATCCATAGCTGTGGAAAGAATGTTATTCACATCATCAAAGTAACCTTCACATTTTCCCAAAAACACAGTGTAACAGCATCACCACTCATAACCTGTAAACACAGTTATCTTCACAAATAAACCCAGAAATCCTATAGTAGGAAAAAACATTAACCAGTAGGAAAAAACATCAACCAGCTGTCCTGGTATAAATCACATGATCAAGTCACATGAAGAACTGTAATGCTGTAGAAAAGAAAATGCAAATGTTAGCGCTGCGCAGATGTATACACTCTTTCTCACAGTTTCCTCTGTGAGCAACACAAGGTAGTGAATAACACCCCTGGTAGATGCACAGACACAGAAAGTGGCATTTAAAAGGTTAAACCATCACGCAACCTCAAATGTTGCTGTCATCTTTCTGCTCCTGTAAAACGAAACACACATAGATTCATCCACCCCTTTGTCCTGTCTAGGTGGAGGTTAACCTTGAGTAGTGGTCAAGCCTTGTCAGCTTTTGTCAGCTTTTACCAGTCAGTTTTTTTTTCTTTCACTCATTCATTCATACATTCATTCTTTCTTTCCTTGCTGATAGTGGAATCGATCGTCTCATTACGTTTCCACCCTCAGCAAAATGACGTCATTCCAAAAAGAAAAAGAAGAACTTTAGCTCGGATTACATTGCTGAATCCTTTTTGGGCAGGAACTTACTCTCTAATTGTCCCAGATAAGTGACTTTCTCCGGAGCCCATTTTAATGTGGAGAAGCTCACTTGTAACAATTTTCTCGACAACGTGTCGTACAGCGCTTTCTGTTCTAATTGTGCAGATCTGCTCAAACAAAGATTATCGAACAAAACTTTCAGTGCACTGTGAAAGTAACAAAATAAAAAGGCCTTGTTAAGTCATGACACAAGCTCCTCATCTCAGGAGGGTAAATCATACCATTAGCATGGTTTATCATACCATCATACTAATTGGCAGGCTCAACTTCACAACAAAAGAAAAATCATCAGCTAGATTCACTCCAAACCAATCAGCTGCACAACACACAACATAACCCTAATATGTTATGAGTTTAATCCCCAAGTCTGTGCCTTTCACTCATTTGGGCCACAGATCTATATTATCCAGTTTTTCTTTTTTCCCGTCATCATAAAACGTGTGACATGTCATCAGCTATTTCACAAAAAACGTTTGTTCTTATGTATTCAGAGTTGTGTATCTAGGTACAGAATTCACTCACACATCAAAACAGGAAACTCAGTGTTTTAGAGTCTCCACTCTAACAAACTCCAACACATCTCATTCACTCGTGCTAGAATTCAGTCACCTTTCCTTAATCTAAGAACGATCAACTAATTTGCATTGAGAAAGCATCTCCCAATTTACTATATTAACAACTAAATTTATTATCTGATCACTGGTTGGTCAAACCAGAATCTTTTTTCCCACAAAAGTTAAACTGTTGTCCTGCAACCTAGAGAGTTAATTGTCAGCATTGGATAAATTCAGCATTTGATAACAAGTGTCTGTTAAATTAACACTATTTTAACACTGATGAGAGATAACAAGCTGACTTTCATTGCATGTGTGTTTGTGTTATTAGGCAGGTTTAATCAATGTCTGTGGAGCTGCATCTCCAGCAGGGCATGTTCTTAAAGCTGCCTTTCCTACACATTTTTCTGCTATTATTTGATCATTTCTTAACTAATGTGCTATGAGTCCACTGGTCTTTGCATCACACGAGGTGACTTGGACAAGATGATAAACAGACTCACATGCTCAAGATGTTGTCTAATCTTCATGAGCTCTCTTGTGTTTGTGTTAGTAGGGTTAATGCATGTTCTGCTTGTGTGTGATTTTGTATGTTTCTTTTTTTGCAGTGTTTCAGACTCCTTCACAATTTTCCAACTTAAGCAGTCAGTTTTCTTTTCCCCAGGTTTGCTAACCCAAATTTTGATTTCCCATATTAAAAACAAAATTCCTATGTGTTCTCACCACTCCTCTCACTCTGTTGTACTCTCCCACTTCAACAGTCCAATAGCAGGCAGTTCTCTTTCAGCTGTGTCCTGTGTTTCACTGTCTCTTCTTGCCATTTTACTCCAAAGGTGGCAAATGTCAAACTCCAACAGTCTCCTCAGTTCTCCTCAAATGTTCTTGTCACATGCACAGTGAAGTGGCAGCTTGTTGGGAACACAGTGCCATTCATCCAATCAGGCAGGATGATGGGTTTGCTCTTCTTCTCTGATGCTGTTTGTCCACACTGCTGCTGCTTGCTGGGACTCTTTGCCCAGGACTTTGCTGCTGTCTCTTTATCTGCCATGTCATTGCTCTTTGGAGCTGCATTCCTTGTCTTCAGGGAGGAGTGAGAGCTCGCTTGTGAGATTGAGGGACACATGGAGCTGTAAATAAGTTAGCCAAAAACTTGGCCTGAACGTTTCCAATGATGTTAAACTATAACTTTCTTCCGACCGCTGCATGTGGAAAATTGATTCAGGTCTGCTTTTCACCTGAAAGTGACAAACTAAGACATTTTCATTATTATCATCACTGCTTAATCAACACCCATCTCTCTCTCTCTGTTTCTGTGAACAGTCCTTTCTTTAAAGCAGAAAATGAGATTGTAGTTGTTCTTGGCTGATCAACACAAAACCTTTTTCCTATGATTATTTTTCATCTACAATGTAAATTTTGTCTCTTTTTCACTCTTTTTTTTCTTTCTTTACAATAGCTGGCGACCTGCAGAATTACCGCTCTCACAATCAGAGGCAATTACTTTTACACAGCGCACAAAAACACTGTGACGTCAGACACATTAACACTCACTTTTTTCATCTGCGTAAATAAATCATTTGGCCAATGGCATGTGCCATGGTGATCCATAAATATGATCACAAGTTTATTTAATTATTTTCAACCTAACAAAACAAATAAACAAAAACATGATGCTGATGCTATGAACTCTCTACACACATGAGTCAAGATGCAGGAAAACTGCTCACGGAAATGCTGCACACTCCAGTTATCATAGTTATCATAGTTCTGTTTCCCTCTCTTTGAGTTCTCAGCCAGCTCCTGATCTGATAATGTGTAGCTTGCTCATCAGCTCAGAAAAAAACAAAACGCAACCTCACACAGTGGTTGCGTGCTTTGCCCCACAGTGGCAAAGACTTGCACTTTCATATTCAATTCAGCTTCTCCATCATGTAGTTTTATCCTACCATAAAACAATAAAACAAGGTACGACCTCTTCCCATGCTCCCAGGATGTAGGTGTGGATTCCAGAACACTCTGGAATGCGCACCAAGCCTTTGCAGACTATTAAGGATCACACATCCTATCACTAAACAATTATTTAAACACCTCTAAGCATATATAAGTAGATATTTCTAAGCATAAATGACAATCAACAATACAAAACCTAACAAAAGTTTTATTGTCTGATGAGAAAAAATGTAACCATGATGGTCCTGATGGTTTCCAACATTACTGGCATGACAAGCAGATCCAACCGGAGATGTTGTCTATGTGCCATAATGGTCTGGGGTGCTTTTTCCTTCACTGGAACATGGAGCTTCAGGAGGTGCAGGGGTGTCAACCAGCTGCTGGGAATGTCTAGATGTTGCATGACTGAGGGCCCTCGTCTGTGTGGTAACGGCTGGGTTTTTCAACAGGACGATAAAAAAAATAAAAATGGCCTTTATTTGTATAGCGCTTTTACTAGTCCCTAAGGACCCCAAAGCGCTTTACATGTCCAGTCATCCACCCATTCACACACTGGTGATGGCAAGCTACATTGTAGCCACAGCCACCCTGGGGCGCACTGACAGAGGCGAGGCTAGGCTTTCTGACCACCACCAGTAGGCAACGGGTGAAGTGTCTTGAACAAGGACACAATGACCAAGACTGTCCAAGCGGGGCTCGAACCGGCAACCTTCCGATTACAAGGCGAACTCCAAACTCTTGAGCCACAATCGCCCAGCGATGGACAATGCTACAGTAGACAATGCCTACGGTACATAAGGACAAGGGACTTCTTCCAGGAGAATACCATCACTCTTTTGGACCATCCTGCATGTTCCCCTGATGTAAATCCAATTGATAACCTTTGTCTTCCCTTTGCCTGTGTGGCAAGGGAAGTTTACAAAAATGGACAACAGTTTCAGACAGTAGATGCTCTTCGTACAGCCGTCTTCACCACTTGGACAAATGTTCCCACTCACCTCATGGAAATGCTTGCACCAAGCATGCCGCAACAAATTTTTGAAGTGATAAACAATAATGGTAGAGCTACACATTACTGAGTTCATGTTTGGAACTTTGATTTTTTGTTGGGGGGGGGGGGGGGGGGGGGGTTTACAGTTTTTTTTGGGAGGTGTGGTCCTAAACTTTTGATTATAAAACAGCCTGTTTCAGTTTAAGCATTGTTTTGCATGCTCAAAAAGTGTTTTGTCTCACTCCCATTTCTTCTTGTTGCATGTTGAAGCTCTACTTAACCTTGTTAAGATCCAACCATGCAAAACATGATTTTTTTTTTTCTGCCATTTTTCAAGTGACTGGGATAATAGATACAGATTGGGACTGTATCTATTACAGTGCCTTGGCATGTTTGTGTGCTTGATTTTCTGTGTTTGCATGCATGTAGTAATTTGTGAGTGTATGGACACATACGAGCAAGAGACGTTCCTGCTGAGAAGTAAGGAGTGGTCCATCCATATTTAATGCATTTCTATTCATAATTCACAGGCCAAACCTCAGTAACTTACTACTGAAGGATGTGTAATAGGATAAGACATTTCTTTCGTCTTCCCTGTGACTCTCTCAGGCTTTCATACCAACTTTTTTTATCCAGAACATCTTTTTTGTGTGTGATTCCCTTTGTTTTTTATTTCCTTTCACACATTGTCTGGGTTGAATGCCAGTCCACCATTGCTGTTTTAGGCAGCTTTCTAGTTTTTATTAGCAGTTTTCTTTGCTCAAGGTTTAAAAATTCAAGCACAATTCAGAAAGCTTGAGTTGGACAGAGTTCTCTGGATCCATGACTTACTTATTTGGCAGTTTAATTTCAGGTTGATTTAGATACAACTGAAACAAGGGTGCATTAAAAAAGGATATAATACAAGGAAATAATTAAAGAATGAATCCTTTAATAATAAAAATAAGTAATATTAAGTAAATGGTTTATGTAACAGTGCAACAAAAGACTTGGATTCAAAAGTATCAAGTGTGGTGGATAAAAGGCAAGACGAAAGCTAATCAAATATTTCTAACCTGAAATGAACACAAAGTCACAATAAATTATTTATGTATTTATGAAATAGTAATACTATAGTGTAAGCTGAGTTAAACACTTGTCCAGGATACACCGCTCTGAGAACTGATAGTTTACAAGCCACAGATCAAAGCAGGCTTTTTTAACTGGTCTAGCAGTCTTGTTTGTCACTTTGTTTGAGACCATGATCAGTCAGAGCAGAGCAATGTGATATAGGATGTTGGATATGTGAGGTAAACAAGGCCCAAGACCTTATATTTTTGAAATCTGAATGTGATTTTTTTTAAATTAGTTTGCAAACATGAAGAATAAAAAAGTAAAAAGTAAGTTGATTCAAAAAGTGACAGAATAGATATCTGTCACAATAATATGATGTCCTTAAATTAGAATTAGGATTAGTTCCCTTTGTTAAAGATGATAAAGTTTGGCTTAATTTGTATGGAAAGGATTTTGATGATCGAAACTCTACACATTATTTTCAAGGATAAGAAAGGATAGGAAATAATAAAAAATAAGGTGTAACTGCAAACGTGACAAATAACAATCTCTAGTTTAAAATAAAGAGAACATTAAACACAGATCAAATTTCAAAACTTAATAAGGACAATGTCATAACATAGCAAGATTATTTTATTATTATTATTATTATTATACATGGTTATAATTGCTAAAAAACAAAAACATGCAAAAATATGTGTGTGCCAATTTGGTTAAAAAGACAATTGCAGTTCACTTTTTAAGTTTACCATTTTTCACAATCCAGTATATATATTGATTAAAGTATCAAGTGAGTTCTAAAACTGATAAAACATAATATAAATGTATCATCTTTTTCAGTGCAGTAATTAACCAGTTACAGTGTCAATTATGTAGTCAATATTTTAAAGTCTCCCGGCCATATCACCACATCACCATTAATTTCAGTCTTAAGCTTTTACTTATATAGCATATAAGCTATTAAGAACCTCTATCATCTATTGCCCCCTCTCACAAATACAGTATCTCTTCTCCTGCCCTTCTCCTGTGCTCTTCAACCAATTTTCCCATGGGATTTGGTTAGTAATTATAGTGGATATAGGTTCTATTCACATGTAATTCAGCCTTACGATGCTTTCAGAGCGATCAGTAGACTGCACATGACCACTCTAGGTTCACAATTCAGCTCATGTTGCAAATGTGCTTTTACACATGTTTGTTTATCTGCCCCAAAGTTCCTGTATCTTGTAAGGTACACTTTCCTCACATTTATACAATTATTCTTTTTTTATGTCTCTATTTTTTCTAGATCTCTGTACTACTTGATGAGATGCCCAATTTCTTTTCTTTTTTCCCTACATTTAAAAAACCCATTTGACTTCTGGATACATATCTCTCAGCCCCTCTTGTTTCTTAACTATCTTTATGATGTGGGGCCAGCTGCATAATAGTGTGTTTGAACTCAGAACTGAAATTAAGTGCAATCACAAAAGCAGAAAATCTCTATCACTCACATTTAAAAACTACTATGTGTATAATTCTTCTGAAACTTCACTCACATCTTGCATAGAAAACTGCCTTTTGCATCTTAGCTTTTTGGACATTTCAATAAAAAAATGTAATGTCCAATAAATCAAAATAAAATAACAAAATATTAAACTACAACATAGTGATGAAGTTAAGAAAAAGAAACATATTTTTGATCTGAGAAGAAAAAAAACATCTATCAAATGTATACTCAAAGCAAAAGACCATAACTGTCATGGTCCCTGAGTTCTCCTGTGCTGGACCACCACTCACTCTCTCTCTCATTGCTCTTTCCCTCCCTCTCCTCTGTCCGTGTTAATGTATTTTGTGTGTTTGAGGGGTGGGACTTGTCCTGGGTTCCTGCCGTTTGTCTCAGGGCACTTGGAGATAACAAACTCATCTGTTTGCGATCATCTCTTCTCCTGCCAGTACTTGTTGTAGAATTGTAGAATGGCTTCAGTCTTCATTGGACAGTAGAACAGAAAACAGTTAGTAAAGCTGGTTTCCACTGTGCATAAACCCTTGAGATTCATGACTTCACTAACCACAAACCTTTTGCCTGAGCACCACCTGTGAACTTTACTGTTGTAAATTAACTTGTTAACCTTTTCTTCGGAGTCTTGCTTCAAATTGTTAACTATTAAAATTTAAAGCAGAATGATTATTTATGAAAACTTAAGGTGGGGTAATTGCAAACTTAAAACAATCTAATATTATATAACAATAACAAGCCCTATTTGACACTTGTTAGAATTCATATTACGGCAGGAACCAATCAACTAAGTAAAGAAATACATCAGTTCATCATTACTTTAAGAACGGAAGGTCAGTGAGTCCGGAAAATTGCCAAAACTTTGAACGTGTCCCCAAGTAAAGTCACAAAAATGATCAAGTGCTACAACAAAACTGGCTCACATGAGGACCGTCCCAGGAAAGGAGGACCAAGAGTCACCTCTGCTACTGAGGATAAATTCATCTAAGTCACCAGCCTCAGACATTCCAAGTTAACAGCACCTCAGATTAGAGCTACACAGAGTTCCAGTAGCAGACACATCTCTACATGAACTGTTCAGAGCAGACTGTGTGAATCGGACCTTAATGCTGCTAAGAAACCACTACTAAGGAAAAGCAATGAGCAGAAGAGATTTGTTAGGGCCAAGAAACACAAGAAATGGACATTAGATGAGTGGAAATCTGTGCATTGGTCTGATTTGTCCAAATCTGAGATCTTTGGTTTCACCCACCATGTCTTTCTGCAATGGAGAAAACGCAGAGAATGAATGGTCTCTACATGCATGGTTTCCATCGTGAAGTATGGAGGAGGAGGTGTGATGGTGTGGGGGTGCTTTGCTGGTGACACTGTTGGGGATTTACTCAAAATTGAAGGCACACTAAAACAGCACGGCTACCAAAGCATCCTAGAGTGACATGCCATCCCATCCGGTTTGTTTTTAGTTGTACCATCATTTATTTTTCAACATGACAATGGCCCCAAGCACACCTTCAGGCTCTGTAAGGGCTATTTGACCAAGAAGGAGAGTGAGGGAGTGCTGTGCCAGATGGCCTGGCCTCCAAGAGTGTGCAAAAGAAGTAATCAAAGCAAGGGGTGGCTATTTGGAATAATGTAAAATATAAAACACATTTTGAGATATTTCACACTTTTTTTTTTACTACATAACTCCATATGTGTTCATTCATAGTTTTGATGCCTTCAGTGACAATCAACAATGTAAATAGTCATGACAAAAAAACATTAAATGAGAAGGTGTTTCCAAACTTTTGACTGGTAGTGTATATGCACTCAACTAGATATTTAACACCAGGAAGATGACAGTTCATAATCTGTGTATATTAGATCTAAATCATTTGGAAATGTGTGTTCTCTGTGGTTTGGCTAAGATTGGCTATAAAGGTTGAAAATAATGGGGTTGCCCTGTCTTCTGGACCCAGGTGGATGAAGAAATCCAATATGGGCACAAATTGAAAACAGTTGCTGTTGTCTGACTTCCTTTGCAATTTTTAATGCCTCTACCATTATATAATGTTACACAAAACCCTACTGTAACTCAGTCTCTCAATATAGGATGCTGTAAAATTATTAGACAAAGAGAACCAGATAAATACAAAATGCAGTTTTTAAACTACTTCATTTATTAAGGGGGGAAAACCTATCCAAACCAACCTGGCATTTTGTAGGACCTTCTTGCACATCTGAGTTCAATTCCACCATCAGGCTGGGGTCTTTCTGTGTGGAGTTTGTATGTTCTCCCTGTGTTTGCGTGGATTCCTTCCGGGTACTCTGGCTTCCTCCCACAGTCCAAAGACATGCAGTTTGTGGGGATAGGTTAATTGATTAATCCAAATTGCCCATAGGTGTGAATGTGAGAATGGCTGTCTGTCTCTGTGTGTTAGCCCTGCGACCTTTAGCGTGTACCCCGCCTCTCGCCCTATAACAGTTGGGATAAACTCCAGCACCCCCTGCGACCCTGAGAAGGATAAGTGGAAGCAAATGGATGGATGGACTTTGCCTAAGCTACTCCAAAACCTCATTAACATTTAATTTTCATTTCAACTTTTTGAGCCATCCAGAGGTGGACTTGCTCTCAGATTATTTTCCTGCTGCATAACCCAAGTGTGCTTGAGCTTCAGGGGATGCACTGATGGCAGGACATTCTCCTCCTGCACTATTCATGGTTCCATCAACTATGGCAAGTAGTCCAGGACTTAGTGACAAATGTTTTACTCTTAAGCAGTGTATGGCAGAGTACTCTTGCAGCATGGATGGGGTCCCTGACATAAAAAAAAAGGAAAAATGTTCAGTTGAACAAACCTGACCTTTGTGACCCAGCAGTTTTAGTTGTCATCTTTAATATCTTTATTAGTATGTTTCTTTGTAATGTTGCAATGCAAATAATATCAATGATGTTTTTTTTTTTTTGTTAATTCTTTCAAGGATGAAAGAATGGCCTTTACTGATAGAATTAGTATGAGATCAGAGAAGTACTAAGTTGTTAATTAATTACTGAAACTTCAAAAGCTACTTTGTTCAGGAAAACTGCCCATAGAGCGGGTGCATAAACACATATACTGACATCACGCGGACTGTCAAAGTATGTTGTGTTTGCAGTGTTCAGACATTTAAGAAACACACCTCCTGCAGGCATTCTACATATTTAAGCAAGGACCCATAAACATGTAGGTAAACACACTGACAAAAAATATGTATACTAGTGATGTTCCGCTATTCACATGTGCAGTATACACACACACACACACACACACACACACACACACACATCTTACACACACATCTAATGGTGTCCTCTGACACTGAGATGAGTTACTTCAAAGGATTTGGCTCAGAACACTCCCGCCTCTGATACCTGAAACAACTCTGTGTTGGAGTGTCAACTACACAAACTCTAATATACAGAGTCTTGCACGTCAGCAAATGTACACTGATTGGTCCCACTGCAGAGCCACTGAGAGGTAAAAAGTAAAAAAAAAAAGAGAAGCAAAATACAGGAAGGAGAGATGGGGAAGACACCCCCGAGAATATATTTAATGGTACATTTGTTATCACTTCATTTCTTTCCACTGTACTTCATGACATGGTTGTGTTGCTTACAGAACTTGTTTTATTAGCATAGTTAGCCTCTAACAAGCTTTACAGCCTTCCTTCTACCAAGTAAAACACAAAACTCGGCTTTTATAAGTTACATATAAATAGCTATTACCTTCAAAGTTGTCTTCGACAAAGTCAGCAATATCAGAGTGACCAAGTCTAAGCAATTTGCTAGTCATCAAAGAACTACAGCTTAAACTTTGTTTTATTCCACACATATTTCGTGCTTGACTTGTTGCCCTCTGCATGAGCTGACTAGTCTTCTAGTCAAACCAACTCTCTGCATGTCCTTACGCACTACATCCACAAACCTTTGCTGTGGCCTCTTTTCCTCTTACCTAGCAGTTCCATATTCATCATTGATCACCCATTATATCCACTGTCCTTCCTCTGCAAACATTGAAACTAACTTGGATGTGCCTCTCTAACATTCTCTTCAAACTGCTCAAGTTTGAATCCTGTCCCTCCTGGTCGCTCCCATCTAAATCTTATCATCTTCAACATCCTCAACATCTTGTAAACCTAGATGGCAATTAGTCCCATATATAAACCATATTTTTATCCCCAACCGCATGATGCAGTCACAAGACAGTAGGCAATTCAGTTCAGTTAAAGTCAATTTTATTTATATAGCCAGCATTTAGAAGTTAGCAAGCGTTTGCTTGTTATGTCAGAGTTGAAGCTTATACTGTTCCTTAACCACACAAGACCTCTACAAAGGTGTAAGGGATGACATGGAGAAATTAAGGCACAAATTATCCCACCGTGTGGGCCCTATATAATCATGGTAAAAAGAAAGTACACCCTTTTTCCAGTCCAAAATTTTATATATCATAATATAATAAAAATAATATAATCTGATCCATAGTAGCCCTTGAAAATTAGGTGTAGCAAGGTGTTGCTAATCAATTGCAATTGTTTAATTGATAATCACCAAGTGTGACCACCACTATAAAAGCAAAAGTTTGGTGAGTTTGGTGCTCTGGAGCATTCAGATAGGTGTTAATGCAATATCAAGGAGAAAGACATCAGCAATGATCTTAAAAAAGTCGTTGTTGCTGACTGTCAGTCTGGGGCGTTTCACAAGGGCAATTGTCAAATAACATGAAGTCTGTCGTTCTGAGAAAAATCATTCACAAGTTGAAAACATTCAAGAGTTACTGATCTTCCCTGTACTGGATGTCCTAGCTACTACCTACCTCTCTAGAGTCAAATGTGAGGCTTTTGTAATATGACATGTGTTGTTGTTCATCTCACATTTACCTAATCTTATGAGCTGATAAGAACTAGGTAAAATGACCAAAATCCTGTAGATTTTGTATGTTTTTGTTTTTTCCATTTTGCTGATAGAACAACATGGCCAACTAATTACTAGCAATAACAGGTGATGTAATTATTGTGATGTAATTACTGTGTTGTGCACACTTGGGTAAAGTGCATGTTACTGATATACCATCTGCACACACTTGTTGCATAACATTAGACATATACATGTCCAATATATCACGTGTAGTAAAGCAATAGTTTTAAGAAGTATCTGGCATCTGAAAATCCCCCCAAATCCACTGTGAAACGTATCCGCTCCTAGCACAGTTGACCTGTAACAAGGATAGACACACTTGTGAGCTTGCAAAGGTCACAAATCTCTAACATCGACACGGATATTAATAGTGCATTCACTCTTTAGCAAAAAACTCTAGTCAGGGTGTTTTGGCAACAATGTCCTCATGATCTCCCTAGATAGAACGAGGTAGAATTTACTTATACAAGAACGATTTTATGAATGCAATATTGTAATGAAGGTGACTTTGGCTTCAGACTGTTAATGTATAAGCATCTTGTGCCCCCATCCTGCCCCTTCTGTCTTATCTCATTTCTCTTCCTCTCTAGCTTTCTCTGTCATGTCTTTATTTCCTCAATCCTTTTATTGCCATCATTATCCAGAGTAATCTCTGCCCACCTGCCTATTGATTGCTTGTGAATCCTTTGTAGCCAGCTGGGTTTTCAAGGGTACATCCAGGTGAACAAAATATACCAATGTCTCCTGGGTACTCGGATTAAACTGACATTTTGACTAACTCCCACTTACACGTATTGCATTCTCATGGTAAGCTCATTGAAGGCCCTTTCATAATTTGTGGGTGCAAATGTTGCCCGAGTTACCACTGTAACTTTGTTTAGTGGAGTTTAATTTATTAAAAAAAACAAAACAAACTAATAACAAATATATAAATAGCCAAAACTTAACCATAGTATGCAGAGTATAAACAATGATGCTTACGCCACTTAAACGTCTGTGGTTCACAAATGTCAAATGTCTTAAGTTATTGAAGCTTACCTTCCAAATTTTGCCAATTTAAGATTTTTAAAATATACTTTTACTTACTATTTTTTGTAATTCTGCTTCTTTAAACCATTTTTTATTGAATTTTGTATGAAATTACATAAACATAAAAGTTAACTAGACCAGTTCTGCAGAGCAGAACATCTTATTAGTGGAGCGGAGGATACCATAAAAGAGGGACTAGATAAAAAAGAGTGACTCATAAAATTTCAGAAAATACACTGACAAAATCAGTGACATTATGATTTTATGACCAAACTTCCTTGCAATCTCTTAGAACAGATGACAATATGCAAAAATGACTACTGAAGTCACCGATCTTCAAAAATCAGATTTCCAAACCCAAACATACTTTTATGCAATTTTCTTTCCGGTGTAACTTATACAGTGAAATGCAGTTCTATTGAAGTAAAAGACTTCATCTTATGAGAACTCTGACATTGACAAAACCATAATAACACCAAGCAGAATCTTCCTGTCTCCCTGTCTCACTGTAAAAAGTAATTTGAAATGCTCAGCTTGATGTTCCTTCAGGCCAGTGACACTGGCAGAGAGATCCACTCCACACAGACTTGTCATTGCCTATTAATGACTCTTCACACTAAGTGGCTGCTCGAACACTGTCTGTTTCCCTGTTTCCGTTGACTCCTATTTGTTTCATGGCACCTTATCTGCACCTCTTATGTCAAAACACACTCATGGAACATGACAAGCATCATATCATTTAACCTGCAGGACAAACCAAATTCCATTAACAGCACTATACTAAAGTGTTGATGAGGCATGATGGTGAGAAGCAGTATCCGACAGTGCAATCTTTTTTTTAATGATGATGTACTTTGAATATTGTGTCTTCTTAAACAGTTTCCTCTGTTTAAATCGGTTACCTGATATGGGTTCGTAATGGGTAATCTATACAAAAGTTGGTGTAGATTACAACATTAAGAATTTATAAAAATGATAATTATTAAATGTTTTCTGAAGTTCTTTAAAAGTATGAGCTTAACCTTGAAAACGAGTATTCTTTCAAATACCACTGGTAGCCTGTATCTTACTTTTCATTTTATTCTACACTATCATCTCCTCATCTCCTTCACAAATATCACACTGTAGCTTTCTTTAAAATTTTGTGTGTTTTTCCATTCCTTAAATTTACCTTAGATGATAATGGCCATTTATTATTTATCAGTGACTAAATAAATGACGGGAAGAATTTTTGGAAGAATTTTCCATTCGACTATCACTCTCACTTTGATTTTCAGTTTAGATGTAATAGTGATGAACTCAAGGTTATTAGGCATAAATGGCTGATAAACACTTAAAATAGTGATGCTATTATCTATTCCAGCTCTGCAAGACTCCAAATTAAGCAGCATGTTTTGGCACTAGCACAGTAAAATTCAGTCTGTCCAGTTCACATGAACATGCGGCACTGGAATACATGGAGGTATTCCAGGGCCTCCAAGAAGCATTACACTAATTTAGATTCAATTGCTGGCTAATTACTTTAACCTTAACCATAACCAGGTTACTACTTGGCTAACCCTAATCAAGATTTAGGCCCACACAGCATAATAATAATTTACCTTGATATTGTATATTGAAACTGGTTTTAATCAGGTTAGTACAGTTGTTGTTGGGTTAGTTACACTGCAGCATGTGACAGTTAAAAGGTTTAGCTATTTTACTTTAGCTATTAGCAGTAGCGCATTGTCAAAGTAGCCATTCGTTTTACTTGAATCTCTCCTCTCGTAATTATACTCCTTCATTATTTTCTTACCAGGTTAATTTCATTGTCCTCTGTCTCTTACTCACTTCTCCACAGCTGGTGCTAGCAGCAGCTGTCTCCTGTGACTGTGACGCCTGGTTACTAGTTGTTGCTGGTACAGCTGTTCACAGTTTTCTCTTGGCTTTTCAGCTCCGCCTTCTCTCCACGTCTTCCACACTAAGCTTTTTCTATGAGCTGCATGAGCACACAGCAAAGGTAGGGGAGGGGCCGGTCGCATTAAGAGATTTGATTGGACAATCCAGTGTCAGTAATGAGAATTAACGAATGGGCTGCTGTCAGTGCTTGTACAGTCAGTGCACAGCAGCCTTTCAGGCCGGCCCATCAGCCCAAAAGGGAGTCAGCCCACCGGGAAAATGCCCGGGATGCCAGATTACCTGTCCAATCAAGCCCTGCCAGCCACTGACAGACAGACTGCTCATACACAAGTCAACCTGAATTCTACCGTAAGAAATGTTAATGTTGCGTATGAGTACGCATACTCACAAACAAATAAATGGTATTTTAGCTCAGCTGTTAAAAGATTAATTCTGATTTAACCAGAAATACATTCAGTGTTACCTTCAGTATTCGATTTAAATCTTCATTTGGTTTAGGCTGAACTTGTAAATTTTAAGTATCACATGTGTGTGTGTGTGTGTGTGTGTGTGTGTGTGAGAGAGAGAGGGGGGGGGGGGGGGGGAGAGAGAGAGAGAAAGCTTTTTACCTGCCCTGAACACCGGCTACTTGATAAATGGGCAGAGAGTGGCTGATGTGGGTCCATCAATCATCCAGACCTTGGTCTATGGCAGGCAAATAAAATAAAACGTCCCAGGTGCATAGGCAGGAGAAATATGGAATGGACCGAAGTGACAATGACAGAGGCCTCCAGGCATGAGAGATGGGGTTCACCTAAACACTATGGTGCATGCAAACACAAGCAAAGACAAACGTATGTACATGTACACACATTTATATTCCTACCTGAAGTGTTTTCCACTCATGCATGCAGTATTGACTGGCCTTTCCCTACTAACTCTGTAATCTGCAAGTGCATTTCAGATGGAAACTTCCATCTGTTAATGTGCGCCTATGTACTGTTGTGTTTCTGGCTTCTTCTTTCGAGTGTTGTTAGATCATAGTGTTTCATGATTCTGTCTTAACAATTGTGTTATATCTATTCTAGAATAGATATAACACAACAACCTATGAAGTTCTGTTAAATTTTTCAGATTAAATAGCATGGAATACTCCACCTAAAAAAAGATATTAGTCTAATACCACATTACTCATCATATATCACCCCGATTTATTTAGTTTGACCATTTTCATGCATTCAGATCCTAGAATTCAGATGCTTATTCTTTGTAGGCCTGGTTTAAATACATTTTGTTAACTGAAGCAGTCCTGAAGAATGTCCTGTTTGACCGGAAGCAGAAGGAGATGGATTGTTATGGAACATTCATCCATCCATATGACTCCCAGGTGTCATAGAGCAAAAGGGAGGGAACACATTGGATAGGTTCCCAGTCTATCATATGGTCGCATGGTCAGGGTATATAAACCTGTCAGACAAAACAACGTCACATAAAAATGCATTATTACTATTTAAGTGGTATTTTGTATATTTTGAAAAAAACGGTCCTTATTTATCTTACATTGGGCATTAATGCAGCCCTACCGTTCATACTCTAACTGACACAAACAATTTTACATCCATTCCTCTTACACCTGATGTACCTGTGATTTGATTTGCATTTTGACTTGTGGGCTACTTTTCTTTTAACTTTTACTTTCTTTTAACTACTGAATATCATGTGGATTTGAGACACTTTATCAAAACAAGCTACCCTATATGTTGTTACATGAGTCACGTGGGTTACAACTCCCCTGAAAAAAAGAAAAAAAAAAAAAAACATGGTGCAAATACAAGACATTCTAACTAAAACATATTAGTTTCAAGACTGTCCAGGCCATCATGAACCAGAAACAAACATGGATAGATCAAGGACCTGCATGCAGTGGGCTGCCCTCAATGATCTATAAATCTTTTAGACAGTTGTGTACGTGTGTGTGTGTGTGTGTGTGTGTGTGTGTGTGTGTGTGTGTGTGTGTGTGTGTGTGTGTGTGTGTGTGTGTGTGTACATTCAGTGTGCTTTGATCAGATGTGAATTTGCAGGTGTCATGACCTTGCCTCCTCTTCCATTAAGGACATTTATTTGTGATGACTTGCTGTCATTTCCAAGACATGATTTAGAAGTGTGGAGTTTATTACCTTAATTGCACTGCACACAAGCATGAACTTACAGAGACTAAGAAAATTCAGTGCTACATGTTTGCAGGAAGGCCATGTTATATCTACAAAATAACAGGAAATATCTATTTTTTCTACTGTACATCTTGTTCCAGACAGTTTCATTCTCTTCACAGCTTAAATTTAAAAATAATGTCTTGTAGCTAGAATAAAATTCTACACTGTAAAATCTCTCCTTTATTTATTATTTATTATTTTAATGTGGTTGGTTGGTTATATGGTTATAAATATAATAATATAATGGTTATATTTTTTAAAAAAAAACTAAGATGTGCAGCTTGGTGCAGATAAAAAAAGAGTAAAAAATGCTTGCTTTTTCTGTAATAGGCACTATTTTTTATACCTTCACATAATCATAAACACAACACACACAACAGCTGGACCCCACACTCAAATAAAACCCAAGTAATGTAATGATATAGTTTTATTGACACCAAAAACAATATTGATTCTGTGTATAGATGACATACTTCATCAGGTCCCTCATTTATTTCAGCCTCAACACAATGTATCCCTTATCTCTGTGACAGAACACAGACTGAGACACAGTGTGCAAAACTGGCCTGAGTTTGATGCCATTGCTTTGCAAGTACATTTCAAACACCTTTAATGTCATTCCTCCAAACTCCCAAAACACCACTTCATCTTAACAAAAATAACAAAAATGATGTAATTTTTTAGGTTATGAATGACCTTTTGGTGTTTTTTGGGCACTTTTTTGAAACTTATGATGAGGTAAAGAACTATCTTGTAATGTCAGCTTCATGGCCCTATATTTGACAGTGTAATTTAGAAATTAAAACACTCTTGTTTCCTTCTGGATGGGAATTATGTATTCATTTTTAGGACCCAGTGTTAGCAAGACCTCTGCCCTTTTTATCTGCCTTGAAGAGAGGCTTTTTTGTGAGCTTTTGTCATCTGTCTGCAAATGCCTCTCTCACTACAGCTTTGTGAAAAGACACTTGTTGTCAAGTGAATTATTTATGAACTGGGCTGTGCTGTAGTCTTTGGGGAGAACAGTAAAACATGCATCCACATCCTCATTCATAGGCTTTGACCTAGATTATGATAATACCTCAACCCTGCAAACTCAAGAAAATAAATCCACTATAACCATCTACAAAACAAATATCATGACTTCACAATACAGTGAGGAGGCATATGTTTTACTATGTGTGTCTGTGTCCTCGCAAACAATATGCTCCATCTCTTTTTTTTGTCTGAAAGACCAACTCTCTTTTGCACACACACACACACACACACACACATTTCCACAGGCATCCACAGGGTGGGGCATACTTGTGAGCCAGTATCTTATCCCAATCTTATTGGTCTTAGTGCAGGGGCATTGTGGTCAGCAGAATAGAAAACTGCTTATTCAATACTTTGTTGAGGTTTTTTTTTGTTTGCTGCAGATTTGAGTGACAGGTGGGTTAGCAAAGAACCCCATGGGTCACAGACCCAGAAAGAGTGAAATGATATTGCTTCTGTAGTGAGTTTGTGTGTGTGCTAGACTTCTTGAAGAAAAAAAGATGGCATCTATCTATCTATCTATCTATCTATTGCTGGAGTCACTAGGTTACAGCCTCTAATATTCTATTACCAGTGGAACCATACTGGACTTAATCTAGAACATATCCGTCGAAATTGTTTCTTCACCCTCGGTTAGGTGTTCTTGTGCTCCATTTTTGTGATGTTACTGTTAGCTGGCATTGCCGCATCTATCACCACCTTGTTCTGGTCCTTGTCAGCCCCCGCTATGTCTGGTGGGATAGCCAACAACTGCTTGTCATTGTAGAACTTGAAGTCCCACAGAATCTTAGGTCTGATGTTCTCAACCATAGCGTATATTCCATCTGGACTGGGGAATTTCTAATCCATAAACAGCACAGATGTTTCTATACACTATGCCAGCCACTTTGTTATGGTTCTCAGTGTATGCTATCCCAGCTTGTAACTTACATTCTACTGCTATGTGCTGGGCTGTCCCCAGGGCACCTTTGGACAGCCTGCAACTTGGGTCCCGTAGGCTGTAGTAGACCCCTGCCTCTGTGGATCTAGTGTTTAGGGCCTATTCTTGTGCTTCCATAATCAGAGTCTCTGTGCTGTCCTTGGCAAATGCTAGCCTGGCATTTCTTGCCACTTGTAGGATTTAATTATGCTAGCCACTTTCTCTATCTGCCAATGAGAGAACCGTAAAGGGCACTGGTCTTCAGTGATATTTCTTCTTCCTCACCACTGTCCATTGCGTATACATTCTACAGTGTATGTCTAATCAGTACCAGTTACTGAAAGAGAATAATTGGAGGTGATAAGTTTGAGTTCATTATTTGAATGTGCAAGAATTCTAAATCGCAATTAATTCTGAGTAGGTTTTTCTTTTGTGATTTTCACTTGACTTTTTTTTCCCCTGTTAACGTTTGACTCTCCAACAGGGGTAACAGAGCAAGAAACATTGAAAAAAAAGAAATTGCCAAAAGTTACAATTTGTTCTTGTATAAAGTACAAACAAGGCAACAGTGAGACACAATGTAAGGACAATTAACAAAGGGCACATTAGAGGCAATTACGTCAGTCATGTCACTTCTTTGGCACTGCTCATCATGTCTTTCACTGCTCGTGCATATTTTATTTTAGCTGAAGTACACTTCTCATTTAGAGTCATGTAATTGCCTCAAAAGTTAAAATATTCATCACATTCATAAAAACATTACCATTTTTCTGCAGGGAGATGATCAGATATGCAAAAGCCTTCTGCTCCCCTCTAAAATTGTACATCTTTAATAGGGGATAACACTCTCTGTGAAACTTAGTGGCTTTTCATGTTTTTGGGAAAATTGTCACGTCATGTTGCTAAATTCTCCAAGCGACCAAAGCGGCATTTGTAAATTACAAGACAAGCAGAGTGGAAATGGTAGACATGGCCACAGGAAATTTTTCAGCAAAGAGGTTAGTTTTTGAGAAAACAGTCAGTGTGAAAGTAATTAAATATGAACCCGGAGCACACATTTTGTGCTACAAAAATATTGGTGTATTCACTGTGTATATTGGTTGACTGCTGATTTTATTTATAAGGGCACCTTTCAGAAGGAATATTGTATGTCTTGGGCACTCAATCAATCCAATATTCAAGACACAATAGGATACACTTTCACACACATGCCTAATAGCCTAAAGTTGTAAGATTTTACTTTAAAAGTTAAATCTTGACAAACATTGATGTGATCTGAACTTGATTGGTTTGCAGAGGAATTTAGCTGCGATGTGCTAACTCTAATTTAACTGAGCTAATATGGATGGCATGGGTCAAACAGAGATCACAGTTACATTCAGTTGAGAGTTGAAGATATAAACCAAGAAACTCTTTTAGTTTTAATTAGAGGTCTAGTTTAATGAAACTGAACTTACAAACACTGCACGAGATTTGTATTACAAAAGCTTAAATGTTACAGGGAGTGATTTGGGAGGGGGTGCATAATGTTATGAAGGTGACAGGGAGAAAAAAGATGACTAGCATAAAAGAGGATGACTACAATTATGACTAGTAATTACAAGAAGTAACTTGTAGAAATGATTATATTTCATACTATGGGGAGAAAAGCATCTACATGTGATTGCACTTATGAAAATGATGACGCTTTCAGTGGCAATGAGAGCCGTAACGACAGCAGAGATAATGAGGGCACACAGCACTAACAGTAAAGTTGAACTGCGGCAGCCACTGCCAAGCATTACTCATCTTATAATGTAATGAGACTGCCTGGTTCTAATGCTCTGCGCTTAACCTCGCCATGAGGCAAGGGCAGTGTGCAGGCAACAACTGACTAACCAGAACAAAACTGCGTGCACAGGTTCACTAACACATCACTGCTATGCCAATATTGCTGTATTTGAATGCATATGTACATATCTCTCTGTGCAAATACATTCTTTTGCAAATGTATGCAAATGAACAAAATAAGCATCCACCCCCCCCCCCCCCCCACCCCCCATTCTGTTGCTTTTTCCGTCTTTATACTGCACATCTACATGCATTAAACATTGCAAACTAATCTATTTTAGGCTGGGGCATGCAAGGTTAAAAGATGCACAGCAGATGGGAAATCCACAGTGGTTCCCATCAGGGACTAATCTTCTCTTTCAATTTGCCCCTCAGTTTCTCCCTTTTACCCATCCTTAATCCAAACCACCCTTCCTATCTATCCATTCATCCAGTAATTTAACCATTCCTCATGAACATTGTCCCCATTAATCCCTCCAGTCAATTTCTCAACTAAATCAGCCTTATCATCGAGTTTTCATAAGCAAAAACCACAAAATGTTAGGTTTAAGTTAACATAAATGTTATCTTATATAGGGAGCAATGCACTAGGACAAGGGTTTGTACACGACAACTATACAGATGCATTTTAAAGACTATAAGTACTATTTTAAAAAAAAACAACCCACTGCTACACGTGTTTATATAGATATAGTATGCAAAAAAATTGTTGCAAGAAAATAAGGGCCAAAATTACTTCAGCATAATTAAAAGGTAATTTGACAAAATTGAGACAATTAACAATTTCATAGTGTTTGGTCACTAAATGGGACCAGAGACGTCCAGTTCCAAGGTTAAATCTGAAATATATACTCTGAGAACTTTAAATGTGCTCTGTTTTTAGAGAAGAATAGTAAACATATTGAAACTTTAATAATCCCTCGGGTGGGTTCCTTCAGGAAATTCAGTTTCCAGTAGCACAGAACTGACAGAAGTTGCATGTTACAGATACAATAAAGGTGAATGAGAGTAAAGATATGAGCATAAATATACCATATATACATATATACACATATATAAATACAGAATATATAATAGGGATACATTGGCACACTCTATTCACTTACTTTTAGCTTACTCGCTACCTAACTCTAATAGGCAATTATTCACACATTACAGAGACATTTATTCATCATTTTAGTTGTGGGATTAATTCGGTGATCAGACTAGATAATTCTGTTTTGTCTCAGACATTATCCACCTGATATTATGGCATCATTATATTATATGAATAATGCAGGCTGTTGACGCTGGCATGTACTTGAAAGTAGCTAATATTAGACTAAGTGAATGGCATCATTTGTTTATCCTCATTTCCACTTGGCTAGTGGAACTGTCCATCTTTCTGTCAGAGCACAGATAGGGGAACAAGCTTGATGCTGTGGATTTGTTGAGCTTAGATTTCTGCTTTGTGTGGAGATTGTGATATCCACCTCGAGAGCCCTGAGATAGGCTAGTTGCATTTGAGTCATTGCTCATCAACAGCTGGACCGGTACTGGTCGAATGTTTGTGTGCATTTATATATGTATGTGTATATCCTCCCATGCCTAGGCTTTGGTTCTTTGGCTAGCTTTGGCTGGCAATCTGCAACTGTCACTCTGCATGGAGTGGGATTGTGACTGACAACCACAAGTGTGTGAGCATGTGTGTATAAACATTGTTTTTTTGGGGGGATCACTTAGAGTTTGTGCATCTCGTGGTGGGTGGGAGGGGGGAGAGTAGAAACTGCGTCTGTGAGAGAGAGAGAGAGAGTGTATAAGTGTACCTGCTGCAGGACACAGCAGGATGGTAGTGAGCAGATGGAATGTTTGATCCAGAACATAGCTAAAGGCAGGTGGGGTGTGGGATAGCCACTCTCTCTTACTCCTAAAACACGCTCTAACACAACAAACAGATACACCAAATATGCACACACTGGCATAAACTAAAGCCACGTTTTCCGTCACTTACACTCGGCACAGAGAGAGAGAGAGAGAGTAAAGTCAAGTGGAATGCATAATCACAGCAAAATCCACAATATACATGTTAAAAATATAATCAAAAAGTGTTCATGCTACAAGTCTTTTAGAAGCATTCTCATAATTCTGAGAGTGGTGACCTTAGCCCTGTATAGTGTATAATAGTCATAACATAACTATCTAAGCAAGTTTAGCTTCTATCATAGTCTCCCACTGTCTGTGTATTTTCCCCTCAGCCAAGATGGGTTAAGTAGGTCTTCTCCACCCCTCTGGGTGGGGTTTGAAGCCTTTCCACATTCCAGGCCATATCACCTGTGTCTCATCAATCTCATCATCAGCAATATAAATAGAGCAGCTCTGCCATCTAGTCTCTGCCAGATTACCTGCCTCTATAGAGTGGTAACCAGGCTCAGTTTAGTTGCTCGTGCTCCTTTATTCCCCTGTGTATTAATGTCATCTCTACTGGTGTTCCAAGTGTGGATTCTTCCCTTGGCTGCAAGAAGTGGATTCCTGTACCTCAATTCTTCACCTGCTTTTATTAGAGCTGGTCAAATACTCTTTGGTTATTCACCTCATCGACCTGCCTGCTTATCCTCTAATGGCTCCTTTCTCCATGGTAACACAGACCAGTGGACCTCATTGACCTCTGAGAATTTTTTCCTGTCAGACATGATAAGCACCTGCAATTCTCTCTTTGCGGACAGATTCTCGTTGCAATCCTCTAGAAAATCTTATCTGGACTAATTCTCATCTATCCCCTCTTTCTAAATAATAGACTTCAAGAATAATCATTCTCTGTGATTCTTGTTTGGTTTTGCTCTTGAGTTGATTTTATCACCAGTTGAGCTGGTTTATGATAGCTTCATCTGAGATTACATCTGAGTGAATCAGCTGAAAATACCCATACATCAAAAAGGAAATAGGACAAGGAGACTTGGTAGTGGAGTAAGGAAGTACAGGAAGGTATTCAAAATTAGTAAAGAAAAAGTGGAGCTAGCCTCCCAGTACTCCTGTCTACATTTTTCATCTCTCTGACTAAGTGTGCAGCCTAGAGAGGTGGCAAAGGAAAAGGCTTATAGTTGTATGTAAGGGTGGACACTAAGGAAGAAGAAATGGACTTGAATCCATTGGGTAGCCAGGACGATTGACCTGGAAAGGATGTACAGCAGGTCAGGGTGGTTAAGAATAGAGATGGTAATGACGAGTGTGAGAAGTTGGAAGGAGTACTTTGAGAAGAAGAGAGGGGAAAAAATACACTGGAAGAGAGCATATTCAATATACTATATAAAGGAGGAGGAGTAACTTCAACAATTGCACAGGGCAGCAGATAGGTGGTCGTATCAGCATCAGACTGGGATTGTTAAGTCAATCTGAGGAGGCAGATCAAGTTAAACCATGTTATAGAAAGTGGAGGTCAGCCATGGTGTTCACATTAATCAACGCTTAGAGTGGAGCGGGTCACATCATAACACAGCCATCTGTCCCATCACTTTCTCCACAAAAGTCACTACTTTCCAGGGTCGAGCGCCAGAGCTGTTTATAAAACACCTAGACTTCAGGCAAACACCAAGAAAAGCAGTTAAGCTAACTTCAATTTGGCCGACAACAAAGCTAACAAGCAGTATTTAGTGTTCTTAGCAAAGTTAAGAACGTAAGAACTGAGGGATGGCTGCGATAACAGGGGTTTATAGGCGAGCTGGGTTGCACATATCTCATCGCAGGTCATATTCGTGAATAGAGGTGTCTTCAGCCAGGACACACAGGGGTGTGATATCTCATAATATATGTGTTGTACAGAGTGAATCGACTGAAATAGAACAGAAGTTTTCTACATACTGTATACAGACTGTATAGTAGTAAGACAGACAGTAAGACAACACTGTTACTAAAACAATCAAACATAGAAATGACAACATTGCCCTCTACAATGTAATTCAGCTTATTTATAATTTAATTTATATAATTTATTAAAAAAAAAACAACTTATGTTAGTGGATGCAATCTAAGAGTGCCTGCTATAAACAAAACTCTTTTTTTCATTGCTACCATTTCAAAACAAGATTTTTGTTAAAGAAAGAATATGAGAAATACCAAGGTGATGAGTGCATAATTGAATTTTAAACTGTGTAATGCAGTCCCAGGTTGACCTGAGACCCTGTGTAGTTGGAAAATTTTAAACCTTGATGTCCTCCAATAGAAGGCAGATAGCTGTGCTGTTTATATATTCATATGCTTTACACTTATGAACCTGTTCTTCTGTGGTTGTCACACATACACACATAGTCTGTATATAGCAAAACATGGCGGTTGAGGGTACATTGTTATTGCAGAGAGTCACTGGGAGACAGTGAAAGGCTAGCAGTCATTAAGAAAAGCAATATGCTACTGAAATTGTATCATTCTTTGTGCATAACAAATGCCTTTCTGTTTGTTTTTACAGTGAAATGGAATCTATAGCATATTCGTTATGTGTACTATATAAAGATGAACCCTATGGTATTCTGCAAATGTGCCATGCATTTTAATATGAAATGTAATTAGTTTTACCAATAAAGAATAATTCCATGAAGAAAGTGAAGGTACTCTTTGAGAGATAATTTGGACCAAATAATTTAACCTTTGACTATCACAGTATAACAAAGAAAGCAGATTTAATTTTTCGTTTTCTTTGTCTTTCCCATTGGGAGAACGTAAGAACATATGAAATGAAAGATGACATCTCATATGATTTTTTTAATGAACAGAAATTTATAATAATACATATATATTTACAATAATAACAATAATTTCAATATAGAAGAATAAGGACACACACACACACACAAAATATATTATATATATGCAAATGTATGTATAAAACACAGAACTTCTGCTTAATAAGCATTAGCCAACCGAAGTACAAAAGACAAGAGCTCCACAGCACATTCATTTGATAGTAAAACAAAATTTCAATCCCAAGAGGGAACTTCCCTCAGCATTGGTTTAGCAGCTTAGTGCCAGCTTAGGCCTCTGTGAAGCCAACTCCAGCCTGTGCCCACTGTTCACCATGCTGCCAGAGACACAGCTGTTGAGCCAGACATACACCTGAGAGCAATGGGATCCAGCCAACAGGCTGCAGCATCTGCCCTACTGCAACCCTCTAATGAACACTACTGCTTGTGGGTAATGTCTATCCATCGTATATTGCCACTGAACAACATATTTTTCACTTAAATAATTTATTTTTGAAATTGCTGATGGTGTCACTCAAATTTTAGTGTCCTAATTTGCATATGTGTTTGTGTACACTACCGGTCAAAACTTTTATAACACCCCAATTTTTCCAGTTTTTTATTTAAAATTATGCAATTTAATGTCTCATTGCACTCTGAAATGAAAGCATAGCACAAATAAGCAATTGGAGTTAAAAAAGAAATCACGGAATCAATTTATAGACCAAAATGTATTCTAAATTTTTGACACATCAAAGAGGCCATCTTTAACAGCCTGAACACACCCGTGGCATTCTTTCTACAATAGAAATCAAATATTCTTCAGAAAATTATTCCCAAATCTGTTACAGAAATTCCAAAAATGTGTGGCGCTAGGTTGCTTTGCTTTCACTCATAGTGCCTTTTGATGGTGAAGGAAACTGTACTCACTGACACCTTGACTTTCTTTGCAGTTCCAGTGTACAAAAGACCCACATTTTTAAGCGTTATGATGTCTCTCTTCCGTTGTTAATTGCCTTTTTCTCACCATTTTTGTAGCAACACACTACTTTCTGCAACACAACACTGTTCAACTGTTGCTCACGAGGGTATGGTACCACAGTGTGTTCCAACACTGCTTTTATGCGGACTAGTGATGGGATTTCCGGCTCTTTTTAGAGAACCAGCTCTTTCGGCTCGGCTCACTAAAAAGAGCCAGGTCTCCCAACCGGCTCTTCGGGTTGTTTTGTTGCTTTAATTAATTTACTATTAACAACAATATAAAATTATGCACAAAATGAATTACTAATGTAAAAAAACCTGTGGTTTTATTTATTTATCTTTATATATAAATATATACAGCAGCCCCTTGAGACAAAGCACGTACACACTCCAAAAAGCACGTACAAACTCCAAAGCACATTTCTAGCGTTAACTTAACTTCCAAAACAGAGCTAAATAGATGACTTAAATTAAACAATTGAAAGCATATGTGTATTGTTTGTGTATGTATACACAAGCACTCATATATATTCAAGTAATTAAAAAAAATCTTCATTTACCTGTTACTACCACACACCAAATCTGGTCGTTTGTACTTCCTGGCTTGTGTAGCCACTAGGTAACAAAAGCTCACCACTGCCCCTAGCATCCTGGAGCACTTTCGTTGTGTTTTGTACGTGTTTTGGAGTTTGTACGTGCTTCGGGGTTTGTACCTGCTTTTTCTCTAGGGGTCGCCGTAAATATACTTTTATTTATTCACTCCACATAAAATGTAATAAATACATATAATGCAAAATATATGTATTTACATTTCAACTTTTAACTATTTAAATTTTCAGCTTTTTCCTTTTAAACAAATTTAAAGTGAAACAGCACAAAACACTGCAAACACAACACAATTAAATATAAATTAAAATATGAAAACAAAAATAACATGCATATTCTCTGTCATATGGACATGCATGAATTAACTTTCTGAATCCTTTATCATCCGCAACTGATAATAGTTGTGGTGATGATTACTATACCTTTCTAATGTGACGTTGTTGTCCCTGGCTCTCTTTCCCTCTGGCTCTGTTCCTGTCAGTATTGCCAACTCCTCAGTAAGGAAAATCGCTATTGGCTGTCCGAAAAGTCGCTAGAAGTCGCCAAATGATGTCATCACCTAATTTGCATAATTGGTCATGCTAATGTAATTGTAACCTACGTTGTTGAGAGAGAAATAACATCGTGGAAGAGACATCAAGTGAGTAAAAAACGTCCTAAATGCAGTTAGAATTTATTTAGAACTACAAATTAAATTTCTTTTAGCAATTATTGTTTTTTAATGTCACAATTCCAACCCTGCTCCTTTATCTGGGCCTGGACCGGCAAAAGTGACCCGAAATTGGCACTCTGGTGGAGTTACTTTGTGTGTGAGAGTGTGTGTTTATAAGTAGTTTTAAACCTTGTGATCCACAAAACAGCATAACAGTAAAAGAAGAACTGACTGCGTTACAGTCAGTGCGGGAGCAGCGGCTTCGCCCATGCGCGATTCGTTTGCCGTTTGGACGCACAGATGTGAACGCCTCATGCCCTGATAGCAGCTGTGGGAGGACTATCCTCCACCTGTGAGCGCTTTGGCACGGGCGAGGTGCCCAAGGCAGCACCGCTGCTTGTTGAGCGTACGAGCAATACGCGTTTTCACGTCAAAAAGTCGTCAAAAATAAGTCTCCAATAATACCAGAAAAAGTCGCCAGATTTGTCGCTAGTCGCTTTTTAGAAAGAAAGTCGCTAAGGGGGTCTGAAAATTCGCTAAATATAGCGACAAAGTCGCTAAGTTGGCAACACTGGTTCCTGTGCTACTGCGAGTGTAACTACCGCCCCTCCCCCCTCTTCCCAGCGCAAGTACAAGGCTCGTGTGTGGAGTGAAGCGAAAAAAGTGAGAGAGAGGGTGAGAGAAAGGAAAAAAAGAAAACAACCCACGGCTTCCAATAGGGAGCTGGCTCATGTCTTTCACTTCAAAGAGTCGGCTCTAAGAGCCGTTTTGTTCGCGACCGACACATCACTAATGCAGACCTAGGGGGTTGTAAGTAATTCAAAAAAGTTGGAACATCTGTAGGAATTAGTAGCACCAGCTTTCAAGGCCCAATCAACCTCATTGTTGCAGAGCAGCTTTAAATTGTTAACCCCTTGTGTGTTCCCTGAAAAAATCCTCATTCTATATTTCTGAAATGTACATTATTTTTCAGTTTTGGGTAACCTTATCTTTTTTTAACCTGTGCCAGTTCACCATTTATCTTTGTACCAGTGTACATTGTAGATTCTCACTGAAGGCATCAAAATTATAAATTAACACATATGGAATTATGTAGTAAACAAAAAAGTGTGAAATAAATAGCAGCATGTTTTATATTTTAGATTAATTGAATCAGCCACCCTTTTTCTTTGATTACTGCTTTGTACACTCTTGGCATTCTCCCAATGAGCTCCATGAGGTAGTCAGCTGAAATGGTTTTCCAAAAGTCTTGAAGGACTTTGCACAGATCCTGAGCAGTTGCTGGCCATTTTGCCTTCACTCTGCGGTCCATCTCATCCCAGACCATCTAGATTGGGTTTAGGTCAGGTGACTGTGGAGGCCAGGTCAGGTGACAGCAGAGGCCAGGCCACCTGGCACAGATAACTCTCCCTCTAGAGACCATCCATTTACCTCTTCTATGTTGCACAAAGACAAGGAACTCAAATTTGGTTTCTAAGCAGCTTTTTGACCATAAAGGCCTGATTCGCACAGTCCTCTGAACAGCTGATGTAGAGATTTGTCTGCCAATGGAACTCTGTGTGGCATTTATTTGGGCTCTAAACTGTGGAAGCTAGTTTCCGCCACTAAAAAAGGAAAAAAGTATCCATAACTCAAAATTTCAACTTATTAACTCTAAATTTCGAGAAAAGCAGCTCGAAATGTTGACTTACTTTTCTAAAAAAATTTGAGTTAATAACTCAAAATTTTGAGTTAGCACTGCCAAACAGTAATCTACGTGAATGACGTCATTTCCTTGTTACCTGGAAGCTGAAGCGTTCAGCTACAAATGCTACAGCTAAGCTACCAGTATTATAGCCAGTCATGAATGCACAAATTGCTGACTATTTTCAGTGTGGCTTCACAAATGATGAAATCCTTGTGTTATTAGCTGAATCACATGGCTTTACTATCAGCAAACGTACTCTCGAAAGTGCCAATTTGTTGTGATCCAGTTTTGAGTGACCATTCCATGCAGATTATTGACTGGAAGAGCCAACTTGAAATTTCGAGTTACTTTTCTCAAAATTTTGAGTTAATAAGTCGAAATTTCGAGTTATGAATACTTTTTTGTGTGTGGCGGAAACGGGCTTCCATACTAATCTGATGTGCTTTAAACTTGCAATTTCTGAGGCTGGTGATATTTGATGTCTTCAGTATACCTACCTACAATGTACACAGTAGTAAAAATAAAGAAAAAACATTAAATGAGAAAGTGTGTCCAGCGTACATACTGGACACACTGGACAAGCTTGCCAGCGTACATACTGTGTGTATACACACACACACACACACACACGCACACCTACAACTATACATACATATAGAAGGTCCACAGTATAGCTCCACAATATGCACGAAAGCATGTTGACATATTGAGTCATGAAACATATCAAGCAGCAGAAGACCACGCTGTCAGGTCAGGTGTGTGGGTCACTGACCAATCGACTTTAATCAGGCTTCTTTTACACAGTTTTACGGCCTCGTCTGGAATAAATTGTTGTGGACACTCCAAAACCAACATTATTATGCAAACACTTATCCGACAGCCTACACTCACTGCATAAATGCCAGCCACAGTATTTGAGGTGATTGTGGAATAAACACGTAAATTGAAAAACATATTTGTCACATATCCATTTTTTTATTGCTGATTCACTGCTAAGCATTGATTTTATTAAAAAAGTTAAAATGTAGTGTGTACAAGAACATTTTCATACACAAACAGTAGTAGAAACATGCCTGCCGGCCACGGCTGTTATGGGAAAATGCAAGGCAGCTGTGGGGTACGGAGGGTTAAATAGGGTGTTCATGCTCGAAAACATTGCAATGTGGCTGAATTAAAGCAATTCTGCAAATAAAAGTGGGCCAAAATTCCTCCACAGAGATGTGAAAGAGTCATTGCCAGTTCTCGCAAATGCTTGATTGCAGTTCTTGCTGCCAAGGGTGGCACAACTAGTTATTAGATTCTTCTATCTATCTATGCACACACACACCTATGCACACACACTAGAAATGGAGCCCATTTGCCCTCACCTTTTTAATCCACTGGATTCAGGCACAATTTTTACTTTGAATCTGAATATTTCTTGCTTCTAGTTCTTCCAAGTTTGACCTCCACATGGTGGTTAGTTAGCACATGTTTCCAGACAAGTGGGTGTCTTCCATGCGAACTACAAGTGAGAGTGATAATCTACTAGCAACCAAAGAAATCACAAGTGACAAGGTTTTTGATGTAGCACCCTTTTTTGCAACTTATTTTGACAGCCAGCAACAATTTGCCAAGAAACTGAGTACACATTTTTCCCTCGAGATGAGAGGTTGCCAATGGGTTACCAACTGATCTGTAGCCCTGTGTGTCTGAGACCTTAGAGATCAAAATGATCTGGATCTTTGCAGTTTTCATTGTTTTTGGGAAATATTCTAAATTGAAATACTAGAAATCTGACTTTTTCATGAGATTAATTTCACAAAAATGTCTTCAAAAAGGCTTCATGTGTGATTAATGTGAAATGTATAAGTATTTGCCTTTTTGAGATAAATTATGAAAAACAAAAACTCTTTCACAGTATTTGAATTTTGGAGTTGCAGTAGGTGTTTAATCTTGTAGCCTTGTTTTCAAACCTACATGTATGTTTGTGCATGTCTGTGCGTGTGTTCTCATGTGGTGATACGCGTGTGTAATAGTCTGATCAGGTGTGTAAATGTCAGCCTGTCAGAGCAGGCTGACATCGACAGTGTCAATGAGAGCAGGTGTGTTTTGTGACAGACAGGTGTGACATTTAACTTAAGATTTTATTGTAGAAACTCCATTCATGTCTGTCTGTCTGCGTGTCTGTATATCACTGTCCCCGTCTCTCTCTCTATCTCTTTCTGGCAAACACAAATGTTAGCTAATTAGAGAAATCCTTTTTTTCATTACAGGGTCAAAGAAATGGTTACCATAATGATCACATAAATTTTAGCCACATAGTCTGTAAACTGTAAAATTACCTTACCATTCATACCTATTTGAACTTAGACGAGGGTTAGAGAGCGGGAGGTAGGACCACTGATCCATTTCAAAGTGAAGGAAATAAGCAGTAGAAAGAAGTGGGATATTTGCTTCTATTATTTTGGCCAGATGTGATGAAAGGAGGTGGGTGTGGCAGTGAAACCTCATGCTCACTGGCTGATGATTTCTCAGTCACAAATCATTAACAAATGAGTATACCCCACATAATCTCCTTTCTGACAGTGGTGTTCTATCAGGATATGCTTTTCAAGTGAATTATAAAAGCATACATCAATTAAAATTTACCAAACAGATTGAAAGCTCTCCTATGATCTCAGAGGCGTTCTACCATAAAGTGTTTCCCCGCTTTACATCCATCCTTTTAATTACTGCCATATTTTGGCTGAAGTTAGCTAGCTGTCTCTGGAAGCAGTCCAATGGACTAAATATGGGGTTAGCCTTTTCATGGTATGTCTGTGTCCCTTTAACAATGGCTTAAGCTGGGCAAGCTAAGAGACCAGAAGCTTTTTCTGGTCGTTTGTGCATGTGCATTGTGGCATCACAGGGTAGGCGTTCAGTGGATTTGAACCACTGACCTTCCGATCATGGGGCCACCACTCTACCTACTGAGCTATCCCCCCCCCCAACAAGACCACCTTGTCCTGAACATTGCAGTACACAGGGCCAAATGTTAAGATAAGTTACTGTCAACAATCTCAGCTCTTGCCCTGCTTGATGACAGAAAATGGTGTAAAGTGTAGAACATCCGTCTTTCACGTCTTTCAGGTGTTGCCTCAGCCATGTCTTAGCAGATAAGGGTGGGACAAAATATTCTTTTTAGCCACAACAAGATGGAGTAACCTACATCTCACAAGAGGGATTACATAAGCAGATGAGGAAAAGTGACACTCTGGACAATTTTGTTGGAATTTTCTATATATTTATACATTTGTTGATTAGAAATTTAACTCTGTCTGGTAATCAGTCCTCAAAATACAAAAATATAATGTAAAAGTATACTGACAAAGCCACCATGTTGTCCCTCATGCTGCGATAAACTTTAAGCTTAAAGTCTTCATCTTGGAAACAGCAGTGATTAAGGCAATCTTAAGTCTAGGTCTCCTTCTTAGTTGTTTTGGAACATTTGTGGTTAGATTATTAATGAATATTAATGTATAACATAATTTAAAACTCAAAAATAACTTCTAATGGGAACATAAAGCTGTGGAAGCAAAGAAACAACTATAGAAAATAAATGATATTCCATTCAAGCAACTATGGGCAAAGTTCCCACAGGTGATTGGAACTGGATGGGGCATAAGATAACCTGTTCTCTACTACCAAGCAAGAAACTGAAATGAATACCAATGAGAGTGATTTTATCTAGGTTACCTAGGCACCTGGAACCTGGAATGTCCTAGAACTGGATATCAGGTTCAAAGCAGTGTGCAACTAGCAAATTGTATCTATTGTGGTCGCAGGTTAAGGAATGAGTGAGCTTTCAGTCATTAGAGCCTCCGGAACAATGCAATAAATTTCCTTTTTGTTTCATATAAATTCAGAAATCACTAAATCCTGAAACTAAACATATTTCTTTTGGCTAAAACTATAACCATGTTCCAATCTAAGTATTGATCTGTAAATGTATTGCCAAACTAAACCAAACCAAACTTATTTAGTTAATGTAACAGATAGCTTGTTAGATAGCGGCTGATACACCCGCCGTGTACAAGTCAGTCCATATAAAACAGGAATTCTGCCGCTAAGACAGATAAGCCACTCAGATGCTACAAACCAAACCTGGCACCACTATAATAGAAGTTATGGAGGGATACCACACAAATCTGGACTTAGAAAAACAGCACTAAGAAAGTGTATGTGCGTATTTTTGTATGGAATCTGAATAAAATGTGTGTGTGTGTGTGTGTGTGATCAGGAAAATGTGGGTTTGAAACTGTATTTTTCTAATTCTCTTTTCTTTCCATTTCATTTTCTTTAGCACACTTAGACTGAAGTGCATAATGTACCTGTCTCAGATGTTATGAGCGCACTCAGTGGCTGTTGTCAGTTGATATTGCTCTAGCCAGTAAGCTGCATTCTCCACCAGCTAGCAGGCTCAGTAGGCTTTTATTACCTCATTTAAAGGGCTTCATGCTGTCTTACAGAACAGAAATAATTGGAAGAGCATTAACACTTTAAAACAGCAGTTAAAGTATGCTTGAGCAGTAATTTGACTTTTATTTTTGATATCATTCTTTTATACTGGATATTTTTTTTACTTTCTGCTTATAGTAACTAGACTTGTGTTTTTCACTATTGGCGTTATTTTAGTAACCAAAGCTATTTAGGCATAATAAAAAATGTTTCAGGTTTAAATACATAATTTCACAAAGTTTTCTACACAGTTGGAGAAAGACCGTCAGGGATTTTGCTATAAAGCAGTTCCTACTGACCATATGTAGGATATGAACTTCAGCATTTTAATTAAATAAGAAAACAAATTTTCAGTTCCAAGAGGCAACCTGAAGAATGCTGCAGTAATGTGTGTGATATCCTGTAGCTAGAGGGCAAGAAGGGGAAGCTGCTGGTGTCATGGTCCTGGGTCGGTGACCCAGCGCTTTAAGTTGATGATTATCATTTTTCTAGTTTGTTCTGATTTTGTATTGGTTGTGTTTATTTTCCCTACCTGCGTCTCCCTCGGTGCTCTGTTCATGTCCCCATGTTGTTATGTAAAACAGTCTGTGTGTTTCCTGTTTGACTTTGTAGGGTTGTGTCTCGTTATGTCCATTGGTTCCAGCTGTGTCCCCGCCTGTCTGCCATTACCCGTTTACCGTGTGTGTGTATATATAGTGGGTGTTGGTCTGTGTTCGTTGTCGGCTCGTCTGTGTTTCATGGTGTCCGTTCCTCGTCTGTGTCTCTCTGCCTCCCACCCCATTTGTATGATCCGGTTTTGTTATTTAGCTCACCCAGTTTAGGTTTATGTTCTGTCCTGCCCTCAGTTCTGTTATTTGTACACTGTAAATTAAACCCTCACTCATATCATCATATCGGCTGTCTGCATTTTGGGTCCTCCGTTTCCTCCACACCACACGGCTCACCCCACCAGCCGTGACAGTACGAGCCGACCACAAGATGGATCCAGCAGCTTTGTCTGGGGAGAGCGACCTCGCACGCATCCAATGCCTGATGGACTGGGCAACCCACACCACCAACGCAAGTGCGAAAGTGGTGGGGTTAAAAGCCATCGAGGCAATCCTGGAAGGGAATTCCTACCTCTGCCAGTTCGAGGGACTTTCGGACTTAATTCGCAACCTGCATAAAGCCCGGGAGGTGGTGCAAGCTCGGGAATCCACAGACTTTGTCCAGCAGCAGCGGACTACGGCCGCCCCGGAACAGCCACATCAGCTTCTCCCGCCGGAGGTTTTGCCCGGCCCGCCGGAGGTTTTGCCCGGCCCGCCGGAGGTTTTGCCCGGCCCGCCGGAGCCGTCCGCAGGGAGGAGGCGACGATCGCGCCGTCGGCGCGTCACCCCACAGCTGGATATTAGGACTATAGCACTGCAGGCTGTGGTGAGTGGAAAAGACAATAATCACGAGCTTTCAAATTTAAGGACTGTTTATTCTGGGGCCGTTTTCTGTGCTGCCAGTGAGGATAATGGTGTTTTCCCTGGCTCGCCTGCAACTGTCGTTAATAAGATTGTGTTTCCTGAAGCTCAGTTGGCTGCCCAGCCTGAAGCTCAGTTAGCTGCACAGCAGCCACCAGCTCAGTTAGCCGCTCAGTCGTCACCTCCGTCACATCCAGCCTCACGACCCATAGCCCAGTCAATAGCTCAGTTGGTCGAAGACTCATCAGCTCAGCCACCAATTCAGCCATCATCTTCACCAACTCCTCCTGTACAACCAGCTAGGCCAATTCAACCCATAAAGGACAGTTCAACAACTTCTTATTCCAAGCAGAGAGACAAACCTAACAACAATGAAAACACTCCTCAAGAGCTGGCCAGTTCTGAGACTGAGACGCACTCCAAGGCCTCCCCAGAGGCTGGGTTTCAGCCCCCAGCAGACTCTGGACCCCTGGAGGTAAAGAAGCCAGCTGAGGACTGCACCCGGCTGTCGCTGCCTGAGCTGAGTCAATGCTCGGTGCAGCTGCAGTCAGCTTTGTGTTTGCCAGAGGCCCGTGCGCCTGCTGGTTCTGATTTGTTCCTGCCAGAGGCCTGTGTGCCTGCTGGTTCTGATTTGTTCCTGCCAGAGGACCGTGTGCCTGCTGGTTCTGATTTGTTCCTGCCAGAGGCCCGTGCGCCTGCTGGTTCTGATCTGTTCCTGCCAGAGGCCCGTGCGCCTGCTGGTTCTGATCTGTTCCTGCCAGAGGCCCGTGCGCCTGCTGGTGCTGATCTGTTCCTGCCAGAGGCCCGTGCGCCTGCTGGTTCTGATCTGTTCCCGCCAGAGGCCCGTGCGCCTGCTGGTCCTGATCTGCGCCCGCCAGAGGCCCGTGCGCCTGCTGGTTCTGTTCTGTGCCTGCCAGGGGCCCCTGTGCCCGCTGGTCCTGAGACTGTTCTCGCTGGAGGGCCCGAGGAGCCCGTCCAGCCTCCTGTCCCGTCCGCTGGAGGGCCCGAGGAGCCCGTCCAGCCCGAGGAGCCCGTCCAGCCGCCTGTCTCGTCCGCTGGAGGGCCCGAGGAGCCCGTCCAGCCGCCTGTCTCGTCCGCTGGAGGGCGGCCCTCCAGCGGCTCACCCACGCCGTCGCCGGGTCCTCCGTTTCCTCCACACCACACGGCTCACCCCACCAGCCGTGACAGTACGAGCCGACCACAAGATGGATCCAGCAGCTTTGTCTGGGGAGAGCGACCTCGCACGCATCCAATGCCTGATGGACTGGGCAACCCACACCACCAACGCAAGTGCGAAAGTGGTGGGGTTAAAAGCCATCGAGGCAATCCTGGAAGGGAATTCCTACCTCTGCCAGTTCGAGGGACTTTCGGACTTAATTCGCAACCTGCATAAAGCCCGGGAGGTGGTGCAAGCTCGGGAATCCACAGACTTTGTCCAGCAGCAGCGGACTACGGCCGCCCCGGAACAGCCACATCAGCTTCTCCCGCCGGAGGTTTTGCCCGGCCCGCCGGAGGTTTTGCCCGGCCCGCCGGAGGTTTTGCCCGGCCCGCCGGAGCCGTCCGCAGGGAGGAGGCGACGAGGCAGAAGACTGGACGGGCTCCTCGGGCCCTCCAGCTGACGAGGCAGGAAGCTGGCTGGGTTCTCCTGAACCTCCAGCCGCCTGTCTCGTCCGCTGGAGGGCCCGAGGAGCCCGTCCAGCCCCAAGACTTGTCAGCTGGAGGTTCAGGAGAACCCAGCCAGCTTCCTGCCTCGTCAGCTGGAGGGCCCGAGGAGCCCGTCCAGTCTTCTGCCTCGTCAGCTGGAGGGCCCGAGGAGCCCGTCCAGCCGCCAGCTGCAGCCTCATCATCCTCGCCGGCTGCCGCTTCATCCACACCGCCGGCAGCCTCCGTGTCTTCATCCTCGCCAGCTGCAGCCTCCGTGTCTTCATCCTCGCCAGCTGCAGCCTCCGTGTCTTCATCCTCGCCAGCTGCAGCCTCCGTGTCTTCATCCTCGCCAGCTGCAGCCTCAGCTTCACCCACGCCGTCGCCTGGTCCAGCTCCGGCTTCTTCGTCGCCTGGTCCAGCTCCGGCTTCTTCGTCGCCTGGTCCAGCTCCGGCTTCATCGTCGCCTGGTCCAGCTCCGGCTTCATCGTCGCCTGGTCCAGCTCCGGCTTCATCGTCGCCTGGTCCAGCTCCGGCTTCATCGTCGCCTGGTCCAGCCTCAGCATCCGCCTCGCCTGGTCCAGCCTCAGCATCCGCCTCGCCTGGTCCAGCCTCAGCATCCGCCTCGCCTGGTCCAGCCTCAGCATCCGCCTCGCCTGGTGGTGCGGGGGCCACGCCACCTTCAGGTCCCAAACTGCCGCCTCGACATCGGCGGTCATCTGCCAGGCCGCTTGTTGGGCGTCATCGTCGATATGGACGACCTCCCACAGGCCGCCGCTACCTTCCGCGCTGCCGGCCTCCGGACTTGTGTCGTCGCCGCCGTTGCTGTCCGCACGGTCGGCCGCCTGACCTGTTTCCCCGTCGCCGCCGTTGCTGTCCGCACGGTCGGCCGCCTGACCTGTTTCCCCGTCGCCGCCGTTGCTGTCCGCACGGTCGGCCGCCTGACCTGTTTCCCCGTCGCCGCCGCTGCCTCCCGCGTGGTCGGCTTTTGGACCTGAGTTGTCAGCCTCCGGGCCGGCCTCCTGAACTATGTTTTGGGACCCTGTTCAGGAACTCCAGTCTGTGTTGTGTTTTGGACAATTCGTTTGGCCACTGGAGCTTGTTTTTTGTTTGGTTGTGGTCCCTCCGTCCTGGACCCCCCGCCGCCCGCCCTGGGTTGGTCGTCTGTTTTTGTTTTGGGCTGTCTGGAGCCAGCCCTTGGAGGGGGGGTACTGTCATGGTCCTGGGTCGGTGACCCAGCACTTTAAGTTGATGATTATCATTTTTCTAGTTTGTTCTGATTTTGTATTGGTTGTGTTTATTTTCCCTACCTGCGTCTCCCTCGGTGCTCTGTTCATGTCCCCATGTTGTTATGTAAAACAGTCTGTGTGTTTCCTGTTTGACTTTGTAGGGTTGTGTCTCGTTATGTCCATTGGTTCCAGCTGTGTCCCCGCCTGTCTGCCATTACCCGTTTACCGTGTGTGTGTATATATAGTGGGTGTTGGTCTGTGTTCGTTGTCGGCTCGTCTGTGTTTCATGGTGTCCGTTCCTCGTCTGTGTCTCTCTGCCTCCCACCCCATTTGTATGATCCGGTTTTGTTATTTAGCTCACCCAGTTTAGGTTTATGTTCTGTCCTGCCCTCAGTTCTGTTATTTGTACACTGTAAATTAAACCCTCACTCATATCATCATATCGGCTGTCTGCATTTTGGGTCCTCCGTTTCCTCCACACCACACGGCTCACCCCGCCAGCCGTGACAGTTGGTATTGCAAGTTGCTTCTGGCTAGTTACTTTGCAGTCTATGCTTAATGAATTAATATTTCCAGACACATGACAAGCTGTGGCATGAAGCAGATTTAATTGCTTTTGGTGTTGCTATTCTTCACATCCCAAGCCAGCAGAATTTGTTTGGAATCAACTCAACCAAGATTTACAAAGTGATGAAATTGCAGGGGGTACCTAGATACACATATCTGTCATGTTCCGGAGCACAGCATGCTGAAGTAGTTAGCCAAATTTCACATCTGTTTCAACGGGAAGTGTCAAAGAAAGATAAATGATGGATCAGAGCACTGCTGTATGAGGTACAGGCACATGTATTACACCTTAATAATTTAAATTGCCCTTAACTGTAAAGGTCAGCGGAATAAAACTCCTAGGATTGATTAATTGATGGGAACTCTTTGAGAAGGTGACATTTAAGAGAATTGTTTTTTATCTGCATATGAACACTCCTTCTTGCAGTTAGGATCCAGATAAAAAATGAGAGAGATATTATGATGATCATTATGCAGTTTTAACACACCATATTGAGATACTCTGCTTCTGAATTTTTTGGTATATGTTATCCTTTTCATTTTTAGCACCAACATAGATGTGCACTCTTTACGTTCTTTAGTTAAACTGACCACAAAATTGAGTCTTATTGTGTGTCATGTCAGAACTATTTAAACTGTTTTCCAGCTGACTGATATTATATGCATTCACACAGACATAAACACTTTCTAAATACCAACTGTTTTCATAGTTGAGCATTTTATACTGAACATTCCTAGAGAGAAAAGGAGACGCGCCAGAAGTCTTTTCATATCTTTTGTGAGGTGCTTTTTTGATATTTAATGGATCGGATTACATTTTTTATTTCTCTCCGATATCCGATCCAGTAATTTACGTCAGTATCGGACCGATACCAATACGTAATATCGGATCGGTCCATCTCTAGTATTTACAGTACACTTGGAGACAAAAATCAGTGCTGCTGTTTATTAAAGGATAACTTTATAGCTTATAGCGTTCTCAATGTTGTTTATAATACTCTGCTGTTGGAATAAATATATATATATAATAATTTATATATAAATAAATATATATATTTGATTGTTTTTGCGTTCTTATGTAAATCAGGTAGCTATCAACTTAAGGTGGGTTGCTGTATTCACACAATATAATGTTGACTCAAAATACTAATATATCCTATAGTCCATTTTAAGGCTTTGACATGAATTTATTGCTCCCGCTCTGCCATTCATTATTAAAAACACTGTTGAATTGCTGATGCTCACTTAATATTTCATCAACCTGAAACCTATCATCCACCTGTTGGCATTGGCTCCAAGTTCCCCTGGGCGTATAATTATCCAAACTAACAGCTTAGTGTAAAGTCAGACATACAGTATGGGCAAAATCAAACTTTGTGTAAATGTGTGTGCAGATGTCACGTTATAAAAGCCTTTACAGAACTGGGTTCATGCAACATTGTTGTTCTAACTATTTATTCAAAAACAAAACCATTCTGAACTTCTTATACTTCTTATATATAACTTCTTCTTGTATAACAGGTGAATTACGTGAAAAGGATTTTTCTTCCTCTGAAAATAAGACAAAGCTTTCACATGCTTAAAAGAAGCCTATGGCAAACTTAAACGTACTTTTACCAATAATATGCCTGGATTGGTCATTTGCTGTCTCCTAAAAGACTGGAGCAGCTGAGCTGGGGTCGCATACTATGTCTACCTACAAATAAACACCTAAAAATAAGCATCAAAAGTGATCTCATAAAAATGACAAATTATCACAACTGTAAAGAAGCTGTTAACACTGAACCTTTCCAAGTTACACTTTTTTGTGTTATATTTTGCTTCATTATTGTGGTTATGATGCCGCAGGAAACATGAATATAGTGCCATATGCCATTAGCTTTAGCAGTGACAGAAGTACATCCAAACCATAAATTCTCAGTTGCAGAATCCAGCTCGAGAAGATACTATATAATCGTAATCGTCACGTCCACATTATTCCTAACTTGATATTTGATTATATCCCAAATCTTTAGGATGTTGCAGTACATATTTAATTATATTAATATTTATATTCTATTCTATTACATTATACATTTAAATTATATTTAAACCAGCACTTTGTTCGGGACCATGCTCTTGCTGCTTCAGTGAATTTCACAGCAGTATTAACTGTCCCCAAAGAAATAATATATCAACATTTCTTCAGGGCCTAGTGACCTTTTTTGTAATACTATTAGCTGAAAGGATTTCCACTTATTGTATAGTCTGGTGAAATTCAATTGTTATTGAACACATCAGTACATCCTGAAGGATTATCTGTGACATTACCATGTTGGCACTGGTAGTACAGTCCCAGGACAGTGATTTACACCTCATTCCTCTTGATGGGGTAGACACTGAACACAATATGTATCATTGGGGAAATCATGGAGGAATACAGGATACTGCTGAAAAGTTTCAAAGAAATTTTACTTTCTTTCTTAAAAGCAGACATCTCCATTTGGTAAAGCCTCAAAGGTTGTAATGACCCAGTGACTTGAAAGATCAGTTTCTTTTAATCTGTACCAAAATTATGTCTTTTCTAACTCATCTTATGGATGTGCCAGTTATATTAGGAATAGTTATATTAGGAATTTCTAGACAGAAAAGGTGACATGCTATTTTTGCATACGTGCCCTGTTAGGGAGGATGAATATGAGAAAATGCATCTTGTAAACATTTGTGTACATGTTTGTTCCCCTTTAATTCGAGCTGCTGCAAGAGATGAGTCTCCTAAATGTTTTTTCCTGCTTGAGTAAATCTAGTTTTACAAGATTTCCATGGCAATAAGGGGAAAACAAGAATATAGATATTTTATAGAGGTAGAGAGAGAAGGTAAGGGTGACCAGTGAATTCTCATTGGGGTTCTATAATTACTCCATGCCATTAGACTGCAGTCTATAATTAACTACCTGTTGGGATTAGCATGAGCAAAGTCACTGGGTGAGAGGATGGATAGAAAGTTGGAGAGAAAAATGTAGGAGAGAAAGACAGAAAGACACAGCAAGAGAGAGAGCAAATAGATATAGGAGAGAAAGAAGACAGGGTAGGATAAGTATAAGTGAATATGAATGTGAGACATGAAGCAACGAAGGCAAGAAATTATGTGATATTCAAGCAAAGAAAAAAACTAAGAAAAGCTAAGCTACAAATTCTCCTTCATGTTGATGAAGGTACATTATGGACGCATAATGATAGAGCTCTGATAATCACAAAGGGTCCGTGTTTTTAAAGTTAATAACAAGGCTATAATTTGCTTTAAGAAATTGGATTTCTTACCCATATTTAAAGAAATTGGAACAGCCAAACATTAGTTTATGACCTGTGATGATTACAAGTTGTTTGCAGTAATTAATTGTTTATAGCAACCAAGGATAAATGCATCATGCTGGCAAAAAAAGTGCTAAATGATGGTATACAAATAATACCCATTTGAGCCGTTGCATAGCTCAAGGCTTTTTCTGAAAGACACGGAATGGGTTAAATGGACATTAAGTGCTGTATGAGTACTCATATAATTCTGGTCCTTTCAGTTTCCATCTCATTTAAGTAATTCTAAGTACTTAGTGCATTACTTCCACTTGGTAAGAGAGAGACAGAGAGTGACAGCAAGGGAGAGAGAGAGAGAGAGTAAGAGAGAGACAGACCAACAAGTAGACTAAAGAAAACAGACAGGGAACGAGGGAAGAGAAAGAGACAGAGGGAATTAGTGTGTGTGTTGAGGTGTGACTGCCCTGCTCTACTTGACTAATGAGCTGGTGTTAACTCAGAGGAAGTCAGAGCTCATTCTGGCTACGCTTGACCCCAGTGCTAACACTAACACTGTGTGACAGCTACATATACACAGGCTGCCACCATCAACCCCAATTCATTCTATTTCTATTCTTTTGGACCGAATGTGGTTATATGTTAGTGTGTGTACCTTGCAGTAAGTACATGTTACAAACCAATTTTCAAGTTTAATTTCATTTTCACAGGTTTAAAACTCTACGTTGTTTAAGAATTAAATCAAAACTCCAAAGTAAACTTGCAGTCTCCCAAGCTGCAGCAGAAAGTACATCCTACCTGGTAGTCATTACATAATTTTCATTCACAGACCGTACAGTTGTAAACAGTTGGTTATCTCTGGTCAGTACAAAAGTATTTCATTTTAACCACATAAATGCTGGGAGCCTGAGTCTAGAGGTACTCTAACCCAGTGTTTTCCAACCACTGTGCCGCGGCACATAGGTGTGCCGTGACAAAATATCAGGTGTGCTGTGGAGGATTATCTGGTTCCACCTTATTAGTACTCTAAGCCAGCGGCCCCCAACCTTTTTTGCGCCACTGTTTTTTGTCCGACAATGTTTTTACGGACCGGCCTTTAAGGTGTCATGGATAAATACAACAAAATAAAGCCAGTAATGGTACCAAAAAAATAAGATTTATTCATAACAGACAGGAAAAGATCCAGGGAAACCGAGTTGATGATAAAAACAATAAAAAAAATGCTAAAAACTAATAAAAACCCTGGAAACCATTAATGTCACACCAGACCCTCATTCACTGTTGGTTCAGAGGATATTTCTTTGAATAAAGACATCTTCTCCGTTGACGAAATATTGAAATGAACTGCATTAAAGGTTTACAGCCCCCCAGCCCCAACCCCACCCCCAACATACAGCACATTTAAAACCTGCAAAAATGAAAATACTGAATCCAAATTTTTACGTATGCATTGTTTTCTTATAAATGTCTTATACATACTGTATAAACAGCTAAGCTCCATGACTGAGTGGAAGACAAAAGGGGAAGGCAGATATGTATGTAGAGGCATTCATGCAGCAGACCAGCTGGTTAATGATGATTGTGTCAAAGCTTTTTCCATAGGGCTTGTCTTGTCTTTCTCATCTGTACCATGGGGCCGCTGTATTGAAGCTACAAGTATATAACTTTCAGGCTATACATATGGGAGCTGTCTGTTATACAGATACCACATGACAGATCAAAGCTACAGAATTTATTAACTTAACTTTTCAAAGACTTGGATATACTTGATGCATGTGTGGCGATTTCAGGCAATTAAAGCCTGAAAATATATGTTACATAAACTATGAAAATACTGCTTTTTAATATACACCAATGTTAAATTGACAGTGCAACAATATATCCACAACTTGTAAGTGTTGTACTGCAAACTTCAATGGCAGTTGCATTAATAGCATTCTTCATTTCTTTATTTCCTTCCCCGCATTCAATTTATCCACCTGTCCCCTCCCTCTACATCACCTGTCTATCAGTTCAAAGACACAATTTGTATGCATATTTATTCATAAATGTCCTGCCAATCAAAGACATGCTATGCAAAGTTCAGGAGGAGTAAAATACCACTAATACCCAAACATCTCAAGGCTGCATTTGCATAAAGCCAGAAATAATCTCTGGTGTCAACACATGCCTCACTGGTGACACCTCACTCAATTTGGAAAATGACATTCATTTTATGTGGGATTTTGAAGGCTCTTACAATGTACACACTTTAAATCCATTTAAGATGACCCTGCTTTAGAAAAGCACAGTGTTGAGATACCTATAAAATAAGATTCTTATACATGGATGCACATAGGGGTTGTCAAAAAAAATGATCAATTTGATATCAATTTAAGATTTTCATTTGCAGCAGTATTCATACCAAACAGTGTCATCTTTGCCTCCTCCAGTTCACACATAAGTTCACACAGCACCTCTGCACACTCAGACACACAGCTCCTCTTCTCACCAACAGCTCAAGTTGTTAAGATTCATAACACTGAACATTTTAGAAGGATTTTTTTTCAAGGAATTTCAAGAGGTTAGTAAAGCTCCTGTTCCAAAACTGAAGTATTAAATAGTTATCAGAAATGTTAATCTTTCTGGTCCACATGTTAACATTAGGGATATAACTTTTATCAGTTACCCGATAGCCACATTAGCCAGCTGTTATCATTAATGTAGTGGCTGGTATACTTCAGTTAGATGAAAGATGAAAAATTATTGCAGGTTGAATGGGTCATGCATGGAAGATTGACCTGTGGCAGAGTGGATGTCGGGCACATTTTCGAGTGGATTATGGGTGGGTTCCTGGCTGTGCAAAGGAGCGGGGAAACCATAGCTGAACTGCACAGGGAGACCAGTGTGGAGAACTAATCTGAGCAAATAAAAATCTCACAATGCACCTGCTCGTCAGATGGCATGTATGTGTGTGTATATATATGTAAGCGTGTATGTGGAAATATGTGTGCGTATGTACGCATGCATATATGTATGTATGTGCGTGTATGTATACATTGGTTTATCTGTATGTATGCAGGTGTATGTATAACTTGTACATATCTTTCTTGTGTAAATGTAAATTTGTCTGTGTTATTGTGTAAATACCTATGCCATTGTGTACTTCACAAACATGGAGAGATGCCAAACTGCCTTTCATTGTTTTTCTAACAATAACAATAAAGAGCTATTCTATTCTAAAAAGTGAAAGCTAGAACAGAGCAGCCACATCAGAGATGTTTCAGATTTGAGGTGAAAAACATGAACTTTTCTTCCTTTACAACAGTTTATTAAAACGTGTTTCTTATTTTGCTGTACCTATGTGCGTGATCAACTTTAAAATGAAGGCCTGTTCAATCTTTCACAATTACCACTTTTTAAAAATATCCTCTTTAGTTTAGCACAACTAATACCATGCCTTATCCAAAGTTCATTTGTAAGTACTTCATGGTGGTATTCTTCTACAATAATTTGATGTTAGATATTGTGTTGTTTTTTGTACCCTTGATTTAATTGTAGGTTCTAAAATATATTTTACCTTCATAATTTGCAAAAAAAAAAAAAATCTAAATAATTTACTAAATTAATAAAATCTCTAAATTTAACCTTATATCATACTTATTTTGTTAAATCTAATTCAAAATGCATTTAGTTGAAAATTAAAATGTTAATTTTTACGAGATTCCGCATTATTTCTGTTGTTTCAAAATGAGGCCAAAATCTTCCCTGTGGCATCAAAAACGGCTTTAAGTTTGGAATCGAGTTGGAAATTCTAGTGTTCTGACAACTCCAAAAGACACATATCCATATGTACATACAATATATACCAATTTTCACAAAAATATCAACTGAGCTTTTCCTCATTTTGGATCTAATTGTACAAATAACTACAGAACAAATTCTTTAAAAAAATAAAATCAAAATAACAGCTAGTATCTGCAAACTTAAGCTTTCATGTGCTCAGTGTCTTGTATGCATATTTCATAGTAGTCTGAGATCAATGGTTAATTATATTCTATTTAAACACTAGTTTTACTTGCTCTCACAGTTCCTCACAGTTGGAAGCAGTTTCCTGTCCTGCAATTAAATGCATTAATTGGGTTAGCTTAGTCGGATGAAAGAAGCCTTATTCCTGAAGTAGTGTGACAGTAACATGACTCTACAGCACATTCCCACACACATACAGATATTGAAAAGCACATGTACCTGTTTGTACCTGTTACAGAACATTTGAAATGTATAAAGCTATTTCAGAGACCTCAATCAAACGGCTGCCCAAAGTTGTGTTAAACTGATCATTGTGTAGGATAGGTGATTGTGAACAGTATTTACCCATATATGTTCAGTTGCATTGCAAGGAGTCAATTTAAAAAAAGGTCTGTAGCTTTAAAATAACCATAAATTAGGTGCAAGTAAAACTCATAAACTGCATTTTAATGCTTAAATTGTTGTTGCCATAGTTAGGTAACAATACTTATATAAAGAATAAGCTCATATAAATTGTGCAGAGAATGCATGGCAGAGAACAAAAACATGGCTCACAAAACCATTTACACAAAGTTAAATGAGTACTGGGAAACCTACAATGTCTATGTGCTCTGTAAAGGGGCAAGTGCATGTGGAGGTAATGCTACAGTGGTATGTATCACTTGTTGCTTATGTCTCCACATCTTGTCTTCATGTCTCACCATTTAATTGTACCAAATGCTGTTAATAGCTTCTTCTATAATGTATTGGCAATGAAATTGGTCCACTTCTTTAAACAACTTATCATATAACACAATTCATTCACTTTAATTTTCTTTTTCTAATTAAGAAAAATAAAATGCTATAGTTGTTGATTAAAACTGTGTTGCTACTGGATAAAGTTTAGGCATTAAAAACTAGGTTAGGTTTACAAAAATGTCATGGTTTTGGTTGAAATAAGGTTTTAACACATCTTTTAAAGTTTGTTTTCCTGATTGCCACGGTCACAGACAGTTTCCATCAGTCATGGTCAAAAACCCTCATTTTATGTCATGAATATTAGACTTCCTTTTAATGAGGGATGTTATGTAGGTGTCACAGCAAGGGTTAAGGCCTTTGCACCTACTCAGGACAAAGAATGTAACCTTGACAGCATGCAGTATAATTTAATTTTTATTGGCATAAGTTTCTAGCTAACAAAATTGAATGCTTTCACAAATATCTGCTACAACTCTACAAAATATTAGTGACAGAAGTGTAGTTACAGTATGTTTCCTTTGATTTTACCAGTATAGTGTGTGCGCTTCTCTTTTCTGTTGTTGTTGGGTTTTTTTTTTCATGTTGTCGCTTCTTTTACATTTTTGTTACATGTTTTTTCTTTTTGTCACACAAGCATGCCTACATATACCGATCAAACAGTGCTCAAAGTAACTAAACACCTCTTTTATTTATATCCCCCATTCTCTACTCTGTCGTCACCCCATCCTCCTATCCCTTCCATTGCCCCTGTACCTGCTGTGCATCCATGTGTGATTGATAGAGGGGTGCATATCTCCCTTCTTCCACCATTCAGCACTCCTGTATCCCCAGAGCCCCCCCATCCCTCTCTCTTACCTGCCATCACCAGATGGCTCACCACCTGCCTCCAACAGTCAACAAAAGCTGCAATTACCCTTCATGTCCAACAAAGGGAAACTCACACTCACAAATATCCACTGCATACACATCCCCATACAAATGTGCAGAGATAACCAAATAAGTGGCATGCACAGAAAAGTGTCTGATCGTGTGCATCATTACATACCTAATCTTATGCATTTATTTTTAATCATATTTCAGTGTGGGGGAAAAATAACACAATATTTTTAGTAATTAGACAATGACAGTGATAAGATTTTTATTTATTTATTTATTTTTTTGCGGTTTTTAAATTTTGGTCATTGTTTACAGTTTTTTGAAAACATCAGCCAACACAATGTTATCACAATATTGACAAAAATGATTTTATTAAATGGGGAGAACACAAATTCAGGACTAAAATGCTGTAGCCAAAAACTTAAATGCTTATTGCAAATACCATTTTTAACTATATTTCACCACATAAAAAAATAATTTAAAAAATAATCAGTTAAGTACAAATATATAAGCGCAATTTTAAAAAAAGACTTAGTTTATTCAGTTACATAGTCATAATTCCTTGTCACAATTTCTCCACAGTTTTAGCCCTTTGGCAGAAACATCCTGTATGATGTTTGCATTGCCCCAGGCTTTTTGGAACATTACTTTCCCATTAACTTCATACTGTAGCTCTTTTATTTCAAACAACCTTGTAATACATGTCAATTCAATAGATTTTTGACTCTGGCAACATGAATTTCCTTGTTACATGAGATACAATTTTCAAACTGATTACAATAATCCTAAATTATATATTCCTTTAAGTGGACAGATTTCACATTTGCATTTCCATGATGTTAACACAAGATGTTACGGTTCCTTATTTGTATTTATCCAAGTCTTTGAGTTATCTTTGTTTACATTGTTTAGATGTTTATTTAGAAAAACTTCAGGTTCTTTGACTGTCTGAGTAGTTGAGTCTTGTGCTTTACCTTCACAAACCCCACTATTTTTGCGAGCTTTGTCTTCCTGACTTTTTGCATTAGGTGTAACCAGTGTTGGGTAAGTTACTTTAAAAAAGTAATTAATTACTAATTACTTAGTCAATATTGTATTTAAAATACTTATCTAATTACTGTGTCAGAAAAATAACTTAATTACTCAATAAGTAATTTAACTAAATACTTCTTAAAATCCCTATAAACCTTGAGTGGACAAACAATAGAAATTAAACTCTTTAAATAATAAATACATTTTTTTAAAGACGGAGACTCTACAGTACGCAGCGGTAGCATCTCTTCCACAATATAGGCTGCAATCATTTTTTAAGCTCACCTTCAGACGCTTTCTGTGCTACTGAAGTAAAATCACGTTTTGCCTGCTTAGCAGGAGTTGCCGCGGTGTTATCCATGGATGATGAACAAGAATCGCTCAGAAGTGTTCGTCTATGCTCTCGTGTCAGGCGCTTCAGTAGATTACTCGTGCTATTAACAGCAGCGGGTAGTTTTTTATCCCCAGGACATAGCTTACATATCACTGTAATGTTGTTGTCTGCTTGTTTCAGAAAGGTGAAGAAACGAGAATATGTCCATTTCATAAAACAGCCACACGCTTCAGCCGAGTCCGACATCTTCCGCTTTAGAATACGACTATGCAGCAAACTGGCGCGAAATGACGTGCACCTGCACTACAGCGATGTTAAAGCAGCAGAGTTTACTTTTACCTTTAGAAGACAAATTATTGAAATTAAATAATGATATTCAGCGAGTTTAATTATTTTACAATGTAACGCAAGTGCATTGTAAGTAACTGTAATTAAAATACCTAAAAATTAACAGTATTTAGTTACTCGACTTTTTCAGTGGAAAAGTAATTTAATTACAGTAACTCGTTACTTAGTAACGCATTACACCCAACACTGGGTGCAATAGGCTGCTGCATTGTTGTTGTGATTTCAATGTTCTTGTTTTCAAATAACTTATTAATATGCTTTTCTGGTCCAGTGTGTGCACATCTCCACTTTTATTCATTGGACTAGCATAAGTTGTGTGCTCTCCAGTCTGCTTATGGCTATATCTCTCTTGTAAACTATTCCAGACTGTCAATTCGTCACAACAATAAAGTAATTGTCATTGTCTTCAAAAAAAATTGTTTATTTAATACTTTATACTCCCTGTGTTTGCGTGGGTTCTCTCCGGGTACTCCGGCTTCCTCCCACCGTCCAAAGACATGCAGCTTGTGGGGATAGGTTAATTGGATAATCCAAATTGCCACTAGGTGTGAATGTGAGTGCGAATGGTTGTCTGTCCCTTTGTGTTAGCCCTGTGACAGACTGGCGACCTGTCCAGGGTGTACCCCGCCTCTCGCCCTATGATAGCTGGGATAGGCTCCAGCGCCCCCCGCGACCCTGAAAAGGATAAGCGGAAGCGAATGGATGGATGGATGGATGGATAATACTTTATTGTTATATACATTATTGACCACTTATTTCAGCTAATCTGACATAAAGTTCAGAGATTTTCTGACTGTATCTATCAATATGTGAGGAATTACCTGATTGATCACACCTTCACAAGTAGTTCGCAAGCTTGTTGTTAGCCAAAAGGCCAACAAACTGGCATTAAGCTGCACTCAACTCACCCGTTCTTGTTAAATATCATAGAGGTTGAATTATGAATTAAAAGGGGTTTAACAAATTGACTTGAAAGAGAGTGGTGTGATTGGTGGTGGTTGATATGTTTAACAAGATACAGCCAGAGAGCACCATGCTGTGAAGAAGAGGCAGACTAGCCCAAGAACAACTTTTATCAAAAGAAAAATTTGTAAGAAATAGTACAGAAATACAGCAGCAGAGATGATCACCATCAAAAACATTAAAATTGTACATTTTCCCAGCTTAAACATTGGATATGATTTCCATGTTGTATTGTGAATAAAACATGTATTTATGAGATGAGTATATATGCATGCTAAGACTTCATCTGTTTAGTGTGTTGATGTTGAATTTCTGAAAGTTCTCCCAGACTATATGTACATGTGTACCTATGCCATCAGAGACTGGCACACTTGACACCTTAAACACACCTACATGAAATGACCATTACAATGGCTCCACTATCTAACACCTCTATATCCAGTGAGTCTATCTAAATTATTGCCTTGTGTTAAGAAGTCTGGTCACATCTTATGAATCCTAGGTAGGCTCAAGTAAACCACTTATAGTTGGATGCTATGTTTGGCATCTCATATGTGTATTACCAGGAAACTCAACATGAACATAGCTTAATATTGTACTTCATGAAAAGACTTCAGCAAAGCCTTTAAATGAGAGCAAAATTATATTCCTATGTTTTTAAGTCTGTCTATTGGAAATAGTGGTTTAAAATGTGTTACTTGCTACTTGCAGGCTTACATTGAAATTTATATGCAATAAAACATGGACTGCACATACAAATATGCACATTTACATACACACCCAAACAGTTAGTTAATGATGGGTAGAGGAAGTGAGATTTGTTAGTACAAGTACAAGCCTCTGTCTTTATACCTTAATGATGGTTATTATTCTGTCATACTGTGACTCTCAGAATGCAGACACGTTACCGACTGCTCGATATTTTCTTCTAAACCATAATTACACATGACTGATTATGAGTGTGTCACAGTGTGTGTGTGTGTGTGTGTGTGTGTCATGGTGTGTGCAGGCAGTTCCCTATTGCTAGTAATTGTAGTGATGACTGGCAGCTGTAATAAACACAATCACTGCTATACCTTTATTCTGTTGCATTGTTTGCTGGAAAGTATTTCCTAATAATATAACATTTTTATTTTTTTACATGATAAAAATGTTCTATAATTCTTTTCTTTTAAATATAAAGCATTTAATAATATAGTTTAAAAAATATACTAGTAATAAATAATACATCAGTTCGTGTATTTTTCAGTTCAAACTGTAATCTTTAAACACAACAATCAGCTCTCTTCAAACTGAGCCCATGGCTTCACCTGAATTCAATAAGAATACTTAGAAATCTATGTCTCTCACACTTTGCATGACTCTTTCTTTTATTACTGTGAACTGGCATTATTTTAGGGTTAACCAACTTACATCTTTCATCAACATTAGTTCAAACATGTTTAGTGAAATTGTATTTGCTTGAACACATGCAGGTATGCAAAAGGAAACAAAAAGTTGTTACCATCAAAATAAAAGCAACACAGTTGTATTGTGATTTCTCACAAAACTCCAAAAAACAGCAAGCCGCTGTCTGATGGGGAATTTATCAAACAGTGTTTGGTGGCAGAAATGGGATAAATTTCTTGATGTATATATATTTACATTTGAATCCTAATTTCCTTTCCTCCTGTAGATTGCTGTCGATTTAAATCCCTAGCAACCACATTCAGATTCAGATTCAGATTTTATTTGTCACATACAGGTTGCCCCGCAGTGAAATGAGACACCCCCCCCGACCTTACACACATAACACAGACATTACATGGGGGTTACAAGTCGGAGATTGGCAGTTGTGGAAAAAACACTGAAATGTACACACAATGGGAAGGTACAAGAGGAAAAAAAGAGACCCCTACTCATGCTGTGCTTCCATGGTAGGACAGCACGAGAACAGGAAACAAAAAAAACTCCTCTGCACAAAAAAAGCACATGAATGTTCACAGCACAACATTATGAAGACATAACAAGCCACAGGGTGGGAGTAGGGGGATGGAGTAATCCCAGGCAACACAGCAGACATCCTGCCACTGCGCCGACTCGCCAGCGCGGGCCCAGACCCGCCTCGTGTTCCCAGGAGGTAACAAGCATCGAAGGCGTTGGAAAGGGAAGGGGAGATGAGTGAGTGCTTATCAGTGTAAGTGTGTGTGTGTGCGTGTCCATAGTTCAGCTGAGACAGTGTCCTTCGCCCTATCAGGCTAAGTAAACAGTCCTCCAGCCAATCCAGGTGGCCTTGCATGGGATGGGGAGAATAGTCAAATCACAGTCGTTATCAGGGAGTGTTTGTCCGGCTTCAGCCTTGGGCCTGTGCAGCTGGCGCCGTGGTGGTGTCTGCATTTGATCCCGAATTTGTTGATTTATTGAGAATTTTCAAAGCTGATCTTTAACACTCTGATACTGGTCTCTCTATCTCCCGTTGGAGAGCCGCGAGCCTCCCCATGATGGTATCAAACTTCTGATCCGTGGTGTTATCATTCTTTTTATTCTGAGACCTCACAACTGCTGTGATCCGTTCTGTGATGTGATCCAACTTTCGCTCAAGGTTCTCATTTTGAGCAGGGCCCTCTCTGATGTATCCCACCATACGCTCAATGGTGTTGTTTTGAGCCTTCACATCAGCCATAAGCGTCTCCAAGGTGTTAACCATGCTGCGTTCGTTGTGAGAGGTCGCGACTCGTCCCGTCGCTTCAATTCCAGCGGGCAGCTTTGGGGGGGTTTGAACAGCCGGTTCCGCTCTCTTGTTTCTCCGATAAGTCAGGGCCATGCCAGCTCCGATCAGCAAGAACCCCGTTATCATGGTTCCGAATAGGTAAATATCTTCAGCGTCCTCGATCGACAGTCCCGCCAGGCACACGAGCCTCCATTTCTGCCACCCGTCCATCGTGTATCCGGCAGGGAAAGTCCCTCCGGGGCACTCGGGCTCTCCCGAGCCCAGACTTCTCGTTGAGAAGAGGGTGTCAATAGCATTCAGAGACCAGTTGATCAAATCCATAATTCTCTTTTAGGTTTTAGAGAACGACAGTGAGAGACTGTTCCAGGGAAAAAGTAATGCACATGAGACAGACAAGGACAGAGAGGCTAAGCAGGGAAGATAAGGGTAAGGAGGAGAGGAGAAAAGTGCGACCGCCTCCGCTGAGAGCCAAACGAGAACCATTAGCTTACTTGTGACAAATGCTGGTTGAAGAAGGAGATGCCATCCCACAGCAGTGTGTGACCGAGCTGGTTATCAGCATGAGGAGGAGGAGGCGCCAGGCCTGGCTGTGTATGGTTCTTCCAAATGCTACCGAGGCCCTTTGTTAAATAAATAAATTGTTAAATTACCAGTATGTCTTATTTCTTCAGACTTCATCTTCCAATCAAAGAAACAACACCAAACAAGAGTAAGTAGCAGAATAAGCTATTTGACATTGGCACAGATTCAACCCAAATTTGCTTATAAAATAAACTGGTTCCAAAACTAATCCTGCCTGGCTGCCTTCAAAAAATAACTGAAATAAACATGAAAACTTAATGCCAAACGCAGTGTCTTAAAGTCAAAGTTATGCTTTTCAAAATAAAAGTGGAGTGCTCACTGACAGCTTTGTAGAATATTGCTGCTTTACACAGATTTCTGTAAGGACTCCTAAAGAAGTTGTAAATATTTAAAGACTATTAATGTCTCAAACAGTGTGTGCCTGTAATATGCCCAGTACTTCAAAACTTTCATTTATTTATTAGGCTGTTTAATTTTGCAGTATGCACAAGTACACATCTGTATGTGTCAGTGCTTTTCAATAAACTCTCTTCTTCAAATTTATACCCAAGTGAACATTGATTTGGTTTTATTGACAGCAATCCCTTATTTGATGCATGGCCTCAAAATTAATTACAACCATCAATGAAATGTCCATAAACAAACAGAACAATGAAAATTACAGCTGGGTAAATAAAACGAATGAGGTCCTCATGCATTGTGATTCAAGGCCTTCCTCTGCCTTTATTTAGTTCATTCTTCGTTATGATTAATACATCAAATATAATTTCTTTCTTTCTCATATTTCAAATTGCATTTGAATGCATATTGCTGCAAAATGATGTTATTAGTCATTACTTCTTGCTGAACTGAAAGAACCGACACACACACATGGCAAGATGATATTTCTTGGAAGACAATCAAATGTTTTCCTGGTGCTTATATCAGCAGTAAAAGGCATACTATCTGTGAGACAATATTATCTACTAAGTCTATGTGCAGAGCTATATCTTCTTTGCATTTTGATTTTCTGTGAACAGGTTTGGGTTTTTTTTTTGGGCATGGGCATGTACTGGTACCAGCCATTCTAACTTACATGTTATTTTAAATAATAATTCCATTCAAGAGATATTATATGATATGTGTGGGTGGAGCTTTGGAATGTAAGGAAACCCACCAAGCTGAGATGGCAAACAGTAATTTTACAGAACAAATTTAACTTAGAATCCAATTTTATGGAGTGATTTGATGTGTTTCTTTGACCTGCAGTGGAAATTAATTTACAGACAGAAAACCTGCAAGTGATGGAACGCAAAACAGGAAAACATTTTAGTTTGTTTGTTTTAGATACATTTTAAACACTTCATTTTAAATCAGTTTTAAATCAATTACATAGTGGTTGAATTGATGTATACAGCATGTGCACATATTGCATGTTACTACAGGCACTGTCACTTGTTGTTCGGTCGCTCTGCGTTAGAGTATCACTTCCTGTTCCTGCTCATACACAGTGGTGTTTTTGAGTAGCTTATCTGCTTAGCAATTTAATTAAAAACTTTTAAATACATTGTTTTTTGATAGTATAATCTTCAGGTGCTTCATCCAGAGCACACTTTCTTGTACTCATTACCTAATTTATAGCCAAAGTATTCACTCACTGTGTCTGTACTATTTTGCTAGCTTAGCTTAACTTGTGGCCGACTCGTTAGCACCATGGCTACCTCACCTGTCCCTCCTGCACTTTCCTGCTCATTGTGTCAGATGTTTAGTTACTCCTCGTTACCACTTGTAACAAATGTAGCTTATTTGCAGCTCTGGAGGCCAGGATTACTGAATTGGAGACTCGGCTTTGCACTAGTGATGTGCGGATAAATCCTGAAATATCGATTCCTCCGATACCAGTCATTTATGTTGTAGAATCGATTCTCACATTAAAATATGAATATTTTAGTAATTTAGGGTAAATTTGTAGTTTATCACTTACAGGAACACAGTGGAAACAAACTATAACATTCGGATTGTCTGCATTTAAAGGAACTACTTCCTCTTCCGCCTTTCATAGTCATGTGCAAAATACGGCTGTATAAATGTCTGGCAGCCTCTTGGCGTGCGCACTCACAACAATGGCTGAGCATAATTGTGCGGACGTATTTTACCTCCACAAACAGCTGAGACGTGGTTTGCGATACATGTGGCAAAAAAGTGAGGTGTTATTGTCATACTTGCCAACCTTGAGACCTCAGAATTAGGGAGACATTCAAGAGGGCTGGGTTTTTTTTGTTTTTTTGTTTTTTTTTTGGGGGGGGGGGGGGGGGGGATAAATACATTTTACAGTGTTTATTTATCGGATAAAATACGTGAAATGTCACGTTATTATTGGCCGGCCCGGAAACAGCGGGGGTGTCCAAATTCAGAGGACCCGGCCTTCGCGGTCTAAAGAAAGCCAGGTAGTACGTCATGAGCTCCCTCGGTGGAGTGAAACTCTGCCGTCTGCTCCTTGCTATCTAAAGTATAACCGGGCGCTGGCGTAAACTCTCGACCATCTCACACTTTGTTTAATTAGTTTTCTGTTTGACGTTTATTCAGCTGTGTGAAAACCCCGGAGGAACCCTCCCGAGGGATTAAAAGTTAAATTTAATTTAATCTAATCTAATAACTTTAATCTCAGCCAAACCGATTTAGTCACGAACAAATAAAACACTGAAAAAGCCAAACAATAACATTTTAATAACATAAGTTAGCAAAGTGACTTATATATCATGTTTAACACGAGTAGCGAAAGACTGCGGGGGTTTGAAGACGATGTGTCGGTCGGCTCAGATATTTGAAGTTTACACAGCTACATTCTCACCTGAAAATATGTTAAATGTTTTTTTGCGACCCAGAAAGAGAAATAAGAGTAATATTAAAACTAAGTAGCTGCCGTCATTGTTGGAGACTGGAATTGGCTGGGCCGCGCTATGAATTCTGTGATATGGTTTTTCAATTTTGTTGTCCAGGTGGAAAATCGGGAGAAATTCTGGAGAATGGTGACTCCGGGAGATTTCCGGGAGGGGCACTGAAATTTGGAATTCTCCCGGAAAAATCGGGAGGGTTGGCATGTATGATTGTGGCAACAATACTAACTTTGTCAAACACCTCAGAGAAAATCATATCACAGAATATGACGAGCGTATGTTGAGGCTGAAGAGGAGGACAGGGACAGGTGCTGCTAGGGCGAGACAGACGTCTCTCACTGAGTCCTTTAGTGCTGCAGGCAGGCAAGGTGTTCAAATAGTGCACAACTATATGATGAACTCTGCATTATTAAGTGATAAGAACAAGTAATCTGATGTCCTGTAATCATTATTGCGCTATAATTTGAGATACAATAAATAAAATACATTTTTGTACAAAGTATCGGTATCAGATCAGTATCGTCGATACCACCCTTAATATTACTTGGTATCGGATCAGAAAGGAAATCAGTGGTATCGCACATCACTACTTCGCACCCTTCATTCACCCGTAGCTAGTCAGGCCCCTGTAGCTGGTGCAGCCGAAGATAGCATAGGCCCTGCTAGCTGGTCCCCGGCAGACCCCAAGCAGCTGGGAAAAGAGGGCGGCTGGGTGACGGTGAGGAGGAAGCATAGTCCTAAACAGAAGCCCCAGGTACACCACCAACCTGTTCATGTGTCTTACCGTTTTTCCCCACTCGGCTACACACCCACCGGGGATCAAACTCTGGTAAGCTAGAGACACCGGCAACCATAGTCAATTGTCTTCCAGGGGCCAGAGCAGGCGACATTGAGGGAAATTTAAAACTGCTGTCTAAGGGTAAACGTACATACAGTAAAATCATAATTCACGTCGGCAGTAATGACACCCGGTTACGCCAATTGGAGGTCACTAAAATCAATATTGAATTGATGTGCAACTTTGCCAAAACAATGCGGGACTCTGTAGTTTTCTCTGGTCCCCTCCCCAATCAGACCAGGGGTGACATGTTTAGCCGCATTTTCTCCTTAAATTGCTGGCTGTCTGAGTGGTGTTTATTAAACCCCCCAAAATATGACTATCCAGAGTTGGGACCAGGAAGCAGAGTTGCAGTCTTACACGCAGCTCTCTGCAGCTTCTCTCCTCCTGCTACCCCCCCCCCCCCCCCCAAAAAAAAAACAAAAAAAAAACAAAAAAACAAAACATCTCCATAGAGACTGTGTCTGCTTCCAAAAAGACAAAAAACAAACTAAAAACCAGCAACAAACAACTTAAACATAAACAATTACAAAGAAAGAACAATACAGTATCCACATCTGAACCAAAGAGTAAAACAGTGAAATGTGGATTATTAAATATTAGGTCTCTCTCCTCCAAGTCTCTGTTAGTACATGACTTAATAATTGATCAACAAATCGATTTACTCTGCCTTACAGAAACCTGGTTGCAGCCAGATGATTATGTTAGTTTAAATGAATCAACACCCCCGAATTATAACTACCAGAAACCTCGAAGCGCAGGCCAAGGGGGCTGCGTGGCAGCAATTTTTCACACCAGCCTATTAATTAACGAAAGACCAAGACAGACTTTTAATTCATTTGAAAGCCTGATGCTTAACATTGTCCACCCCAGGTGTGAAACTCAGAAACCAGTCTTACTTGTTATCATCTATCGTCCACCTGGGCCTTACACAGAGTTTCTCTCTGATTTCTCAGACTTTTTATCTGATTTAGTTCTGAGCTCAGATAAAATAATTATTTTGGGTGATTTTAACATCCATGTAGATGCTAAAAAATGACAGCCTCAACATGGCATTTAATCTGTTATTAGACTCAATTGGCTTCTCTCAAAATGTAAAAGAACCCACCCACCACTTTAATCACACTCTATATCTTGTTTTAACATATGGCATAGAAACTGAACATTTAACAGTGTTTCCTGAAAACCCTCTCCTGTCTGATCATTTCCTGATAACTTGGGTTAAACATGGGCCAGCACAAGGCCAATTGCAGACACACTGGTGGTCCTGTGCTGGCCCATGTGTGGATTACCTCTAGCAAACCTGGTCTGGGCCACCAAAGGGCCGTCATTCTTTGCGGTATGTGGGCCATGTGTAACTTGTGTGCAGCCACCCAGAAGTCAACCAGCAGTCCCGGCTTGATACCAGATCTGGGCCACACCTGCTTGCTATGTGGGTATGAGCTCACTATGAATATTAATAAAAAATATTTTAAAATCAACAAAACAAAACAGTGTACAGTAGCCATGATATCTATACATATACATAAGGTGTATGATCTAACATTTGAGGGATATTGCTCAAAGTTGTGCACACTCTTCTCTTCTTCTATGGTCAACTTACTTGTATACAGTGTATTGAATTCTGTTGCTTTATGCTTGCATCTTTTCTGAGATATTTTTTGTATTTTATTGTGCTCTAGTTAAAAAAAACTCTCCTTTTAGTGTGACTACATCTATTTACTACATTACTGAGAGATCTTTTAAAGCTTTTGCGAATGAGTGCATGCAGGAGCAGGCTTAGTATGGACAGTTAATGCTTTTTCACCTATTTGCATTTGGAGCTTAAATTCAATTAATTGTCCATTGTTTTTGACTAATGAATCAGTTCAAAGTAAAGTGCCCTCTCCACAAGTCAATTAAATCCATTCTAAAGCTCTGTCACTGTCACCTGAAGTGTGCAGATACATGCTCGTGTGCGTGTATGTGTGTTGGTTCTCTGTGGTACATGGACATTTCCATATGATGTTACATTCACCTAAAAATGTGGTGGTATTTTGTTTTTGGTGAATATACATGTATGTCTAAAGTCTCCCTTGTGCTATTTATGCATTTGATGCCAAGGATAAATGCCCTGGGAAACTGAGGCGCACAGCAGGTAATACCAATATTTATTATAACTTTTGGCTGGATATGCATCCACATATTCATAGCCACATAATCAGGACTTCAAACATATAATACACCAGCCTGGCTGTATTTTTGATCTCTTCTGTAGTCAAAGCAGGAGGTAAGATTAGCAAGATGCAAGGAATTTCTGTACTTGGCAAATATTTGTTTAAATGTAGTAATGCATGTGTTTTTACTGTGCATTTTAGAGTGTGTTTATTTGCAGATTTGTAGAAGAGGCTACTTTTGTTCTAGTGGCAGCGCAGAATTATTTTGCCTCCTAGTGAGTACACACATTTTACCCTTGGGAGGGCAGCAGAGAAATGTGAAAACTGCTTGATTAAATCTGGGAGAAGATAGTATTTGGAATTTTTGTCCTGTGATGCCATATGGACCTGATGGTGCAGGATGACAAGGTTTGGACTTGGCATTTTGAAGCAATAATTTGAGGATGTGTTTTAAACTTTTCCAAGCCTTACTAACCGAATTTAAATAATCAGATGCAACATTTTATCACTTTTCTTTGATAGACTGTTCCCCCATGTCATTTGGGTAATTCAAATTCAGGCCTGTTTAGACCAAAAAAACAGCAATCATTCATCTTGACGATGAAGGATCACTTAAATCTGGCCAGCACTTGTCCTGAGTCACTCATCTAGGTGTATAATAAGCAGAATAGAATTAAAAAAAAATACTAGCTTTATTTAATTATAATAAATGTGATTATTAATTACAATTAGTGTGTGAAAGTTGAGAGGGACATGTCTGGTCTGGCTGTGGAGTTAAATCAGAGTTCAGGCATGATGGCAACTGGACCATGAACTAAGATCGCTAAATGCCTGTACAGCATTTTAATAGACTACCCTGTCACAATTAATACTATTAGAGACAAACTGACATATGGTTCTGGTAGCATTTTAATTAAATCAACCAAGAAGTGGCTTTGCCCAATCTCTGGCACAGGGTAAAGGCTACAAACATGCAGTCTCAAATTTCGACGAATTCAAGACTACTATTTGATGAAGCATTTTGCTCATTAGTTTATATTTTTTGAAATTATGTAATTATTATATCATCATACCATTATTATATTATATTACTTGATATGTGAGGGTAAGCTGGCTCCAACTATCATTTCTCTTCCACTTTTCCAATTCAGGATCATGTGTGGTGTGTCAGTGTGTGGTGGTGGTGGTGGGGGGCATACACCCCAGACAGGTTGCAAGCCCGTTGCAGGGCCAACACAGAGTGACAACTCTTCTTACTCACATTCACGCCTATGTACAATTTAGAATCATCAATTAACCTTAACACCACTAACTCGGGAGTAAAGGAGGAACATGGGGATAACATACAAACTCCACGCAGTAAGGCCCTGCAACATGATGTGGGGAAACCATTCTAACCGCTGTGCCACCATCTAAACTAGTGTTTAGCTATTGCATGTTCACTCCTAAGTCTACACTCACGTCTTTCACAAGAATTATTGAACAGAGACTACATGTACACTTTTGTGTGAATGCCACTTTCCCGTTTTTTAAAAAAGAATACATACTTGTCATGGGGTCCAAGATTTGCCCATAGTTATTAGGACTGACTAAGAGATGTTTATTTTTAATGAAGGTAATAGCTTGTTGAACTGGACTGGCACTAGTGGAGAAACTTGAAACAGCCTCATACCAGTGGCCAAGACCTTAATGATCTCAGCAAACCACAAGACTTCCACATAAAACAATAATAATTAGAAGTAGGCAGCAAATTGATACTGTGTTTGTGTGTGTGTATGTTATGTTCTTTGTGTGTGTGTGTGCACGCATGCATGTGTTTGCGTGTTGTGCTTGCTTTTGCGGGAGTGTTTGCCTCAGGGGATATAAATCAATGTGTCACGTAATTGCTTGAGTGACCTTTGCTGATAAGAAACGGTAGCCTTTTGAAATCTCTATCTGTCTCTGTCACTTTGGCCATCTTCACCTCTCAACCATTGCCTTCTCCCTGTCACATGCTCTCACATCATTATACTCTCACACACACATAGTCTTTAAGAATCACCTGGCTCAAGAAGACTCTGCCTTGATTTGCCTATTGTAAACCGATGGATTTTTTTTTCTTGTGAAACGTACACATTTACATAATAATAATAATAATAATAATAATAATAATAGATTACTCCAAGCTTCTCTCTCCACTGGTTTTTTTGCAACTTGTGCCAAGCTGTGCTCAGTCCTACATCTTTCATAATTCCTACCCATTGCACATATCTCTGGCTTGAGCTCTTCCTCGCTCCTGTATGTTTTGCTTTTTCTGTCTCATCTGCCAATATATCTAAATCCTCTTTGCAGTTCTGTCTTCCCATCCACCCTTCCTCCAGTTTGTTCTTCTCATGTGTCTGACGTCGTTGTCATTTACAGCGGTGTGTTGTGTTAAATCTCTTCCCTGCTGTGGCAGGAGCCTGTGGAGAATGAAAGAAAAAGGGGGAGGAGGAGAAATGAACAGAGGAGTGATTTGTCGTTTCAGGTAGTTGCTCCTTTGGGAAGTGTAATGGCCAAAAGCTCTTCAAAGTGTCTTCCATCTGTCATAAATGTTCAGTGCAAATGGACACATAGAAAAGCTCATTGCCTGGCTGAGGTGCAGCTATGTGTCAAAGATTGAGGCAGCATTTGAGCATGTGAAGGATGTTTGTCTGCCACAGTGTGTGTTAGTACACATACTATGTGGGATGTGTAGTACAGTAAAGCAAAGTAAAAGTGCTTAGATCTCTGTAATAGCTAAATAGCTGAGATGGGAAGCAAGCCTCAGTGAACTCTGTTACAATAACTAGAAACCTCAAGTGCTTATAACAAGTCACCTTGTTCTATTCTTATTCTATATTCAAAAAAGGAATTGCTTTACAGGTCTGCTGTCACTTAAACTCCTGACTCTTCATACTATGCTGCCAGTCTTTTCTGTCACTCACTTCTTTCTCCTTTTCTCTCTCCTCTTCTTCCTTTTATCCGCACACTCTCTCTGTCCCGTTATATCCTTTCTCCCTCTCTTTTGTACATCTATCTCTGTTTGTTGCTTCACCCAAATTTCCTATTTAAAATTTTTGACCTTATCTTCGAAATATATATATATACACGTATATATATTGTCTACACAGCAAATCCAGCATGTCCAAATTAACACTGTCAGATTTGATTTCAACACTATTAAAGTGTCTATATGGGTCCACACCAGAGAGTGTTAATTTAACTCTTTTTGGAGAGTTGGTACGTTAACTCTGATTTAGTGTTAAACACCAAATCTGTCTGGAGTTGATAATTTAACACTTGGTGTTAAGAGTTTATATATTAACTCTCAAAGAGTATTTTACTTTAACTATGTAAGAGTTATCTTCTAATTAATTCTAAAAAGCGGGAATTTTACTGTTCTGAACTTCTAGAAATTTCTTTTGGAAATAAACATTTACTAAAAAGATGCAATGGTTTTTGAAAAACATTTATTCTGAACTGTGCACCACAATTTCAAAACATTTTCTGAAAGATGTAACAGTGTACGAGGTCTGACATAGGTGAGCTGGTAAATGCAAATAACAGCATTCTCATCACTTATTTCAATAAATACAAAATACAATATGCATGTCCTTCATTCATCACTTTGTGGAACTGCAACGCACTTCTGCTCTCCCCCATATTCCATCTTCACAAGCATATCCTATGTGGAGATTGAATAAAAATTAGTTGACACTAATTAATGGCACAAATCAATTGCAGCACAGTAAAAAAAAAAAAAAAAAAAAGGAATCCTTTTTGAGACATTACTTGTGTAAAGTATTTTCCCAAAAGACAAGGACACAGGCAACAGGTAATACTGAACTAAATGTAAAACCTCAACCTTTTTCATTTTTACCTAAACCGTGTGCACAAAACTCTGGAGGAATCTAAGTGCTAACGTAGAACTCAGTCGGGACTCGGGACATCTGCTACTGCTGTTTGCTCGGTTTTTTATGGGAGATCGTTTTCAGGCTTCAAGTAGCACCATTATACCAACATTTCACATTCTAGACATTGTTTTAGGTGTATTTGACCAAAAAATTTAACTGAAAATTCACCTGCAAGCTTTTTTTCAAGGCTGTGGTATTTGCCGCAAACAATACCTTTCAGCTAGCTAAAACAGCGAGCGGTGCTATCAGCGAGCAACATGGCTAATGCCTTTCACACAGCTTTGTCTCAACTCCAAAGAGCCACAGAAGTAAAAGCTAATAATAATAATTGAAACACTCTTTGAAAAAATGACTTACCAAGCATGGCAAACAACTCAAATATGTAGAGCAAAATGTTCTGAAACGGCTTCACTTCAGCTTCGATTGGAGCCGTGCTGGGGGCGGAGTCTGTGAATTTACTCTATTGGTGTCATAGCCCCTGTAGGAGTTCAGAGTTAAGAGGTCAAGAGTTAATGTTTCCATTGTAACACCTCCAGATTTGAAATAGAAACACTCATTTTTAACACTCGATTTTAACTACTATCATTTTACACCTCAGAGTTACAATGTGACTCTAAAATTAACTCTAAGACTACTAACACCAAAACATTTAACACTTTTGAATTTGCTGTGTACCGCCTAGTTTTGCTTCCAAGTTTAAAAGACGCCACTGCTGTCGTTGTTTTTTGTAACATTTTTTTTGCACCATTCTGCCAGAGGGCATATAGAAAACTGACTTCTCTTCCCTTCTCTGAGTAGTCAAACAAAAACTATTGGCAAAGAGCATGTTTTTCTTCAGTCTAGCCACAAAACAAGTCCTTGAATCTGCTTTTGCAAACTGGCACTTTTTTTTCATTCGGAATTTATTAGATTTTCAGCTCTCATGCTCATTTTCCTAACTTTCCTTCTGGACACTCATAGTGGTGAGGATGAAATCTGAAGCTTGGATGGAGCACTAATTGAGGTATATGTGAGGTGGAGAGGAGAAGGAAGAGGTGGGTTGCAAGAATGAGAATGTCTGAAGGGAAGAAGCACAGTGAGCACAGATTTATACCATGCAGAGTGGAGGCTGATTGGGTCAGAGAAGGTGGGCAAGAAGAATATTGGACTAGAGTACTGATGTCAGCATTGAGGTTGACAGAGGCTGACAGAGGTCTTGTTACAACAACCATCTCTCAGTGGCTAAAATAATACTGTTTAAATAAAGTCATGTGAAACAAAACATGACCAACAGTGCAAGCCCATGAAGTTAAACTTCATTTACTTGAACAGAACACTGAGGTAACGTAGTTTATAGAATTTTGATAGGATGCAGAATTTAGGAAGCAGGAAGCAAGAATGTAGAAAGTACAGAAATGTATTCAAAAGAAGAGATTGTTGAGATGAAGAAAGAAAGAGAGAGGTGGCAAAGGTGAAGGCAAAAGCTTATGCAAAGCTGACCATTTAGGAAAGAGGGCAGGACTTGAATTGATTAGCTAGACAGTAGGATCTTGCTGGAAAGGATGTGCAGCAGGTTAGAGTTATCAAGGATAGAGATGGAAATATATCAACAGGGTAAGAGAGTGTGTTGAGAAGATGGAAGGAGTACGTTGAGGAACTGATGAACGTAGAAAGTGAGAAAGAAAGGAAAACAAATTGAGGGCAGTTAGTGAAGGTGGAGCTACCAGAGAGAAGGAAAAGAGGAAGACCACAAAAAAGATTCACGGATGTAGTGAAGGAGGTCATGGAGAGGGGTGGTGTGACAGAATAGGATACTAGGAACAGGGTAAAATGGAGGTAGATTACACACTGTTGTGGCCCCTAATGGAAAGAGCCAAAAGAGGAAGGATGAGAGGAAAGTGATTCATTTTAAATAACTTGCAATAACCTTGTTCATAAGGCTTTAAACACATTTTTTAGTTCTTAGCATGATGAAACATCACACATTGATAGCAAATAAAACAGTAGATCTGAGATCTCAGTGATTTAAATAAGACAGGTTTACTGTTTACTGGCTGATAACTCTTAAATGTATAGATATGGGAGTATAAACGTTCTATGCACATTGTCACTTTTATCAGCAATGCACTATTTCTCATTTTAAGTAAGAAATAGTGTGTATCCTTATCTAAATATGTCCAAAATATTGCTCTATGAGATCCACTTTTTTACATGATTGTAGCAAAAATGTTGAATTCATTGTGTGCTACATATTATGAATGGTAAGCACATAGCACTATGCTTTTAAGAACACTTGTTGTTGGTCTGGAGCTGTCAGATATATTCCTAAGCTGTGTAGGCTTTTTTCTTGACACATATTGAGAATCGATTTTTTTCAACATTTTCCAGCAGTTTTTAATATAAAATAATAATAAAAACCCCTCCATTATTTATGGTTCAAAAATGATGATTTGGTAATACTATACTTATTCATTTATTGCAGCTGCTACTAGTCTCAGATATCTGAAGGTTTCCTGTAAATTCTTGATGAGGTCTCATTGTAATTGGTGTAAATATTTCATAGGTAGAATAGATGCAGAGAATCTGGGACTGACAACTAGGAAAACAACCTGCTCCTTCGGCCTTGCACACACATACAAACCGAAACTTGCGCGTAAACATACAAACTTTTACTTGATCTTTGTAATGCCAATGTCTCTTTGATATACTGGCACAGAAACAGATGAGATTACCCCCAGTGAAATATTTTAAATATAATAAATACTAAATATATCAAAACCTTCCTGATAAAAGTCTTATATTTTTTGTTATGTTTATTTATAGAACGTTATTCTATTTTGTATATGTGACTCTGAAATAATGATACAATAACGATTTTAAAGTATCCAAGGTTTTGAATAAAAAAATTATTTGATTTTTTTTCTCAGTGTATTTCAGATGAATATATATATTTTCCTTTAGATACTTGTATCTGCTCCCAGTAAAGTTGTAGAAATTGCATAGAAAGAAGAAAAAAAATGAATTTGGTGTAGCACTGCGTAACCTTTGGGGCTTGTCTCACATAACGTTTTAGCTTTCCACACTCTTCTTCATTGTTGCATATTTTTTGTTTCTTGATGCACCAATAGATTTTAATTGGTGAATGGTCTGGACTGCAGGCATGTCATTACCTGCACTCTACTATGCAGCCACGATGCTGTAATAGCTGCACTTTAAGGTTTAGTGTCGTCTTAACGAAAAAATCCCTTCTCTTCCCTGAAATTTTTTTTAAAAAATACCGTCTCCAGAGTCTTTGAACCATTTAATGATATTATACACTGTGGATGAGGAGGCATTCTTTACAATTTAACATTGAGCCTCGCTAACATTTTATTCTGAAATTGTTCCACAATTTGCATATGCAGTGTTTTACACACCGGTGAACCTCTGCTCATCTTTACTTGAGAAACTCAAACTCTCTAAGATGCGCTTGTTATAACCCATCGTGTTTCTGACCTTTTCCCAATTAACCTAATTTCTTCAGCTGTTTCTTTTTAGTACCACTTACTTTTTCTAGACCTTTGTTTGCCCCGTTTTATTTCTCATCCCACAAATGCATTTTTCTTACAAATGTGGAGCAATTTAAGGTGGATAAACATGTTTTCCAATGGTTTAAGATTTATTGCTTAAAAGCATTGTTACAAAAAAGAAATAATTGACAAACAAACACAAATTTCTTTACTCTTTGTGCTAGGCCTATATAAATAAGTTTTGTTTTTCCAATGTAGTCAGGCCAAGGGCCATATTTATGAAGCAGAGCAATTTAAAATGATGAGCAAAAGTGCTGTTGGGAAGTTCATCTTCTACTAACCATGCATACATTTATGAAGAGATCCAGTCATTTAATTTCTCTAATGATAAACACAAACTAGCAAAAACAAATTAGCAGGTCACAGACAAGCAAAAGTGTTGAAGGTTGTAGTGTTGTAGGCTAGTAAAAAACACAGGCAAAGCCTTTTACTTGCAATTTTGGAAATCAGTGCAGTATGGGTTTTACATGTGTTTCTCGCAGGAAACACATGTAAATACATGGAAGAAACACTGCAAGGATGATCAACATAATACGATTTAAAAAAAAAAAAGAAATGTGAGAGATGTGTCTGTATCTCTCTGAAAACAATTACATTACATTGAATCATTCTCTAATAGCTATTCTAATTTCCATTGTTAATTCACACATATGGTTTTCCATGGTTTGGTCCATTTATTCCATTTGCTGGATGCTCAAATTAAACAAAAAGAACAAGACAAAAACAAAGTTTCACAGGGTGATACAGTCTATGACAAGGTCGTCTAAAAATAATAATAATAATACATTTTATTTATAGGCGCCTTTAAGACCCTCAAGGTCACCGTACAATAACATAAGAACAATAGCAGCAATAAAATATAAACATGGCAAAATAAAATTTAGACATAGGGTAAAAGAACAAACAAGAAAAACCACAAGCATAAAAGTATAAAACCAAGTATAAAAGCGGAGCAAGGTAAAAATGGACTAAGACAGATCAGGTATATGCAATTCTGAATAGATGGCTTTTGAGACGTGATTTAAAAGTGGTGAGAGAGTGTGTGGTCCGGAGATCTGGTGGAAGTGCATTCCTGGGGCAGAACAACTAAAGGCTAAAATGTTATCTGTCTATGAAAAGAGAAGGCAATTATGACTTTTAAGGCTGCATTTCCTTTCCATTTAAAGTGTTCTAATTCCTTGGAGATCTATTTGCTTTGACTCAGAAAATTTTACTTTAACTTTTTCCTTTAGCAAGGTTAAGTCTATGGTGGTCCTTCCCCAGTCAAACATATTGATCAGTTGTTAAACACAGCTTTCTCCTTCATTTCACATCTTGCCATCTTTTTTTCCCACATCCTCCACAGATTGGTTCTTTTCTGGTTTTGTTTGTTTTGTTGTTTTACTAGGCTGTATTTTCCAACCAGCATTTATTTTAGCAACAGGGAAAGATTGGGCATTTACATATTTTTCCACATTTGCTTCCCTCCTTAGTAAATTTTTTATTGGCTCGAGGAAATAAAAACATGTTCTACTTTTCTCACTGGACTCTAAATGAACGCTGGCGTCCCCTGCATATGAGCACCTGTGAAATTTTAAGCAATTAAATTGACTGGATTGGGGCCAGCTTTACATTTTTGCTCAAAATTAATTCTAAACATGTGCCAGAAAAACACATTGGCTTCTGGAGCTTTCTAAAAATTGCATAGCTCAATTTTTGTTTTTAAATTAAGGAAAGCACCTCCTCGGATAGAAGGAACAGTGGAAGAAGGGAAAGAGGCAAGGGGAAGTCAAAAAGGAGCTGAAATGAGAGATGACAATTAACAAGTGGGAATAGAGGTGAGCATAGAGGGAGCAAAAACAAACAAATGAAATGGTGCCACCTGCCACTGGATCGCTGAAACATATTTGCCACCACACATGCTCCACAACCACCTTCTACCCTCATACCCACACACACACACACACACACCACAAATATATGCACACCACCTGTCTGGGGGTATGGGGAACTATTTAGGCAAGTTGAGCTACGATCTGTCACATTCATCTCCAGCGTAAACAAGAGCAGTTGCCGACGGTTACAGGTCTGTTGGCATAGAACTCTGGAGACTTTGTGTGTGCTATCAGTTGTTTTTTTTGTTTTTGTTTTTTTCATGTGTGCATGTGTGTGTGCGTGTCTGTATGTGTGTGTATGTTTAATCCTGCAATCAGGGGCTCAGAAAGGAGTGTGGAGGGAGAGAAGCAAATAAAGAGAAAGGCAAAGCTGAAAATGCGTCTAGTCAGGACAGGTGGCTAATGAGACCAAAGGAAGTTTAGTGCCCAAACAAACACACACACACATCTTAAACACCTGACCACACATAAGGCACAATTAAGTCTGGAATATCTTGGTCTCTGATATGGATTTGATATGGATTTGCCAAAACACTTTACACAAAGCCATTTTAAAGACAAGCACGCAAATCAATCCTCTGCATTCATACAGAAATCAATCCTCTGAGTCAGTTTTTCTGCCTGCATCTTCCTCTCTCTCATGCTCTGTTGCACACAAAAAGACAGAAAAACACATGAGCATGCTCAACTGCCTAGTTCTAATATGAATGGTACATGAAACCAATCAAAACTGGCCTCTCCAAGCAGATAACGTTTTTTCCTTTTACACTTCTCCCAGGATAGTTCATTGATAAAATCATTTGTGTGATTGTATTTCAGACAAACATAACTTAACTAAGGTCAAAAGTACTGTCAGATCAATGAAGCAACAAATTTAAACCTGATGAATGGGATCCAATTTTCAATTAAATTTATAGTTTCTTGAAATAAGTTTTTGTCTATCTCTTACATTCTCATACCAGTTGACCTTTACTGATATTCATTTAAGGATAACCCCCCCCCAGCATTTTTAGTTTTTTAATATTTACATATGTTTATATGTGCCTGTATAAGCTCATCTCACCCATGGCAGCGACGAAGCTGTATACGCACATGAGTCAATACATGAATATAACCCAGAAAGTAATACCAGAAGACTAAAGTACCAGACCAGGAGACCAAACTGAGCCTCGGTTGGATTGACTACAAGGACGCCTACTTAAATGCACACATGAACGCATGGAGAGCTTGGCACTTTCCAAAATTCACAGTATACTAATAACATTCATCAGGAACCAATGGGACTGTGAAAGATCACAGTGAATGCCAACTCCAAGGCAAAAATCACCATCGTGTGGAATATACCAAAGAGATGCATTATCCCTGCTGTTGTTCTGCACATGTCTAAAGCCCCTAAGCCAGCTTAATAATAGTAACAGATAAGGATATAAATTCAGAAGTAGAGTGACCATCGCCTATCTCCTAGATCAGCGGTCCCCAACCCCCGGGCCTCGGACCGGTACTGGTCCCTGAGTCGTTTGGTACCGGGCCACAAGAGTTGAGGCTCAGGTGTGAAATGTATGGTTTTCAGGGTTTTTATCGGTTTTCAGCGTTATTTTGTTATAGTTTTTATCGTTAACTCGGTTTTCCTGGGTCTTTTCATGTGTGTTATGAATAAATCTTTTTTTCGGTACCGGTACTAGTTTTATTTTTGTTGTATTTATCCGCAACACCTTAAAGGGCCGGTCCATGAAAATATTGTCGGGCATATACCGGTCCGTGGCGCAAAAAAGGTTGGGGACCGCTGTCCTAGATGACTTCAAGCTATATGCCAGGAGTGTGCGAGAGATAATTTCACTCATCCATTTCACCAGTATCTATAACAATGACACTGGCATATCATTTGGACTGGATAAGTGTGGCTGACTGGTTGCAAAACAGGCCAGCAGGAACCAAGTTACATCTGTGCAAAGGTGCCCCGGAGACTATCCAAAAAGTAGCAGTATGTAAGATGCAAGCCTGGACTGCATACAATGAGAGTCACAAACAAGTGGCTGAAATAATCTGGAACATCCTCGTGCAGACATAGTTATGGCTGACAAGGAGCAGAAGACCACAGTTGTGATAGATATAGCAATCCCGGGGAGTTCAAATTGGTTCTAGTGAGAACAGAAGCATTAGGAGCTGTAACCCCGAGACTGGAAGAGTTGCTCCAATAGATTTCAGGCACAACATCAGAGCTCCCTGTCCAGAAAAGTGTAATCCTAGGAACATCTAAGATACTGTGCAGAAGTCTCAAACCCCCGGATGTCTAGTAGTAGTAGAAAATCCAAGTAGAACAGAAGATCAGACCAGCCCCTCTGGCACAAAAACAATGCCATACTCACTAAAATCACCTTCCTTCCCCATTCACATGCTTGGTTTGAACTTCATCTTGACGACATTTGCATACATAGACGTATTGACATGCTGTCAGGTGATTGACTGGTTTGACATTTGTATTAATGCGGAGCCAAATAAGTATCCCTAATAAAGTGGCCATAACTGTTTATGTATCGTCAAGTAGGTTTTCTAGTTTTACTTCTTTGAGTTTGATATCTTGCTCACATAGAGATTTTGCTTACGATACAGAAACTTGGATAAAATCTCACACATCTTGGCTAACAAAACACACATTCATACACAAAATGAGCTTTTGGATTCAATTTTAACAAAGGCCGCGAGTAACTGTGAAGATGCGCTTGACAAGTTGACAAGGGGACAAATTCCAAGTTAACAAAGGGGTGCCGTTTGTCAAAATTCTCGTCTTCATGATCCACAATCATACAGACACAGCCTTCAAACTTTCATCATAAAAATGAAAGAAAAAGAACAAAACAAACACTCTCACCAAACTTTGACAAATATTAAGAGCTTATTTTGAAAGCATACAACAATACCTAGTACACAAATGTCCTGCAAAATCAAAGTTAAAATAAAAATATTAAATAAATGCACAGACAGACTCACACATGACAGTAATTTCATAAGAGGTTTTCAATGTGGGTACTATGAATTCAGCTACACTTACATATTTCCATACACATAACACATCACACAATAGTAAGGCACACACACTCAAACATGACCATAAGCAAACAATTCAGCACCCCCATAAACCTCAATGGAACTAGCAATGCACAAACCAAATATCAATGACTTTGTTATGAGCGACTGCTTTAATCTTTAATGTGCTTTGGTCATCAGTGGCTACCGATGTTCAGGCCTTTGGACTGCCTCAGACTCTACTGTTGTCACACTACAGAGGTCAGTCCAATAACTTACCTCCCCTGAGCTGAAATGCGCAAACCAAATTTGGCCAATTACATACACTGACATGCAAACACACAGGCATGGACACCCAAATGGATAAACACACTGGCACTTATAGAGTTGCACAACTAAGCAATCACTTACTACAGAAATAAAATCCCTCTCCCACTAAAAGCACACCTACATACATACATCCATGCAAGCACAGTGTTTTGCACACATCTAATCTCTATTCAGCTTAATCTTTCTAATGCACTACATTTTCAGTTCACATTAATTAGCAATGCTTTGTGTAAGTGTTTACCCTGACCTTTCATATTGAAATTGAACATTATTTTGAAAAAGAAAAGGGGGGGCTGCAACAATGCAGTATGTCACTGTGACCTGCTTTGCTGACTTAGTTGAAGATAATGCATTTAAGAAGTCGGGTGCACAACCTTTATAAAACATAGCTGCCTTAAAGAATCTAATTAAACACACATCTACTTTCACACACATTCATCTGATACCTATATCAACACTATTTATGCATGCATGATAAGTTATGTCTTAATTTTATCTGTTCATTGATGAATGGTGTGCCACTGATTTATTACAAAAGGTTTTCTCTCCTTTCCTTTCCCTTCCTTTTCTTGCTTGTTTTTAAATAATATACCTATATTTTCCTATCGCTTAAAAGAATTCCAAAAATCTTTCGATAAATTTAGTGTTTTAAATTTACGTAGATTATATCAGTTACAATAACCTTACATTAACATCTGGCAACAATGCAGTGATGATGTAAAAGATTAACACCCTATCTCAAACATATTTTAAAAAGCAACAGTGTTAAACATTCAAATATTTTAGATTTTAGAATACATTTTATTTATAGGGCAGCACGGTGGCACGGTGGTTAGCACTGTTGCCGCACAGCAAGAAGGTCCTGAGTTCAATTCCAACATCAGGCCGGGGTCTTTCTGTGTGGAGTTTGCATGTTCTCCCCGTGTTTGCGTGGGTTCTCTCCGGGTACTCCGGCTTCCTCCCACCGTCCAAAGACATGCAGCTTGTGGGGATAGGTTAATTGGATAATCAAAATTGTCACTAGGTATGAATGTGCGAGTGAATGTGAGCGCGGATGGTTGTCTGTCCCTGTGTGTTGGCCCTGCGACAGACTGGCGACCTGTCCAGGGTGTACCCCGCCTCTCGCCCCATGACAGCTGGGATAGGCTCCAGCGCCCCCCGCTACCCTGAAAAGGATAAGCGAATGAATGGATGGATGGATGGATTTTATTTATATTTTTATCAACAGTTTATGTCATAAGTATGACTCGGGTAGTATCACTGAAAGTACTTGAGTACTTTGCAAGTAAAGAGAACTGTACTTCATTTAGAAAACAAACAAACAAACAAAAAACCCTCTTTTCTTTTGGTTTAGTAGAGTTGGTTTGTGATGCCTTGCTGTAAAAAGGAATAATTTAAGTTTTTAATAGTGTTTCAGTATGAAAATTCTAGGTCTATGAACACATGGATCTGCTAATATTTGTTTACTTTCTTGGCTTCAGGCCATTTAGCATCATTAGCACAGTATTTGTATTACTGACAGGTGGCATATGTTAGGCTCAGTTAAGATGAGTTTTACTTTTAAAAAAGTAGGATTGATTTGACTAGGCTGAGAGCCTAATTTTAGATCAAATCATTCCCTAGAGTCGAGGGTATAAGATGAACTCTCAGAAACGTGCCTGTTTAGAGATGTTGCCAGGTTTTCAGCAAAGTTTATTTTATTGCTTAAGCCAGACTTTTTGGAAACAGTGGAAACGGTGATGGGGTAATTTTCATATCATAATTCACCATCACAGTCCAGAAAAGTAAATAGTATGTCTGATTCAATGGCATGCAGTTTTGCAGTTTGAGAAGATTACTGGAAAAAAGCCAAAAAAGTACAGCTTGGCTAAACCTAGGAAGCCAGCCTGTCAAGAACTGAGGCACATAAAAGAATATTTATACACACACCAGACAAACTATTTTCAGCTTTGTACTTGTGTGCTTTTAATAAAGAAAACTGACGAGAGATAAGTTCATATTTGCCATTCTGGTAGCTTCCACATGTTTGAATAGGCTTCTATTGGTTGATTACAACATAAGTTGTTATATAAAGAGAGGTCAAGTCCTCTTATGCGATCTAGCCTTGCTGAAACTCAACAGGAGAAGACCAATGACCCCATTATGTTATATTAGCTATGGAAAAGTTTTGTTATCTGAACCTGTTTGGGAGAAAGAACACAGAGGTCTAGAGAAACCATTATGTAGTGGCCATGATACTTATTGCTATGTGAGCGTGTTTAGTAGAAATAAAATTATGACAGTATTTTAATACTCTTCAAATTAAACAAATATATCATACATCTTGTTGTAGCTCCAGATTATAATTGACCAACTATATAAACACTTGATAATCAGTTCATGCACAATATTACGTAGGTACAACAGTGTGCCAAAGACAAAGCAATGAGAAGAGCTCAAAATGCACAAATGCAGTGCGTTTTAAAATGTGATCATGATAGTAATGTTCTGATTATGATAAAAGTGTTATGTATGTGTTGTATGATGGGGTCCCACATCATACAACCACATACTACAAATAGGGAATAATGTTGTATTTATGGTATCATATTCTGCTATAGTGCATCTACACATCTGTTCAGGATAAACACATATTTATCTGATCAGGTCTTAGCCTAGTATATCCTCAGTTAGCCTGTAGGGAATACGGTCAAAGAAAGCAAAAGGACAGAAGATTTAAAGCCAAGCAATTAACTAATACATCTTGATAAGTAGCAATGCCTCCCTGAGGCTAATAAATGGACAACCAGCTGAGTGCCATGACCTCAAAATATTTAACTATGTGATTGGTATTTTACAACTTGTGGGGGCTTGCTTTGTAATGCACTTATGCACAACTGCAAATACATTCCTGTGCAACTACCACGGATAATTTACAAATACTGTTCATGAAACTGAATGCAAGTGAAGCAAAGAAATTTCCTCTTTAGTCAAACTTAATGGTTCTTTAGTTATCAATTTGATACAATGTTGTCCACTACAAAAATGATTTATATAACTGCTTTGTTAGCACATCAGCATATTGTCAGAGTTAAGATATTAGTGATGGGATTTCCATCTCTTTTTAGAGAACCGGCTCTTTCAGCTCGGCTCACTAAAAAGAGCCGGCTCTTTTGGCTCCCAAACCGGCTCCCAACCGGCTCCTTCAGGTTGTTTTGTTGCTTTAATTAATTAATTAGTAAAAAACAATATAAAATTATGCACAAAAGGAATTACTAATGTAAAAAATGTGGTTTTATATATATATGTTTATATATAAATATATACGGTGGCCCCTAGAGACAAGCACGTACAAATTCCAAAGCACGTACAAACTCCAAAACACATTTCTAGCGTTAACTTAACTTCCAAAACAGAACAACCTAGATCACTTAAATTATACAATTGAAAGCATATGTGTATTGTTTGTATATTTATACACAAGCACTCATATATATTCAAATAATTTAAAAAAAAAAGTTCATTTACTTGTTACTACCACACACCAGATCCGGTTGTTGGTACTTGCTGGCTTGTGTAGCCACTAGGTAACAAAAGCTCAACACTGCCCCTAGCATCCTGGAGTCCTTCTGTTGTGTTTTGGAGTTTGTATGTGCTTCGGAGTTTGTACGTGCTTCTGAGTTTTTACGTGTTTTGGAGTTTTTACGTGTTTTGGAATTTGTACGTGCTTTGTCTCTAGTGGCCACCGTAAATATACTTTTATTTATAAAATAAAAAAACACATAAAATTTAATAAATAAATCATATAATACAAAAAAAAATGTTTACATTTCAACTTTTAACTATTTATTCATTTTCATGTTTCCCTCTCACCAGATAACCAAACCGATATCATAACCAGCAGCTTTTACAGCTGTGGCTCCAGCAAACATCAGCTGATATTAGAAATTAATATTAAATAAACAGCTGATCAAGCTTAACGTGCTGCTGTTGTTTAACGCGACATCGGCTGGTTTCCTCTTTCTGGCGCAAAGTGGGCGATAAACAAACAAGAGAGCCGATCAGCTGATCATTGATCAGTTTTCATGATTGAAGTAGAAATAGGAGAGGGACGGGGGGGGGGATGAAAGAAGAAGAGGCAGCTGTTGCAGCAAAAGACACAGAATAACTCCAGCTTTGTGCCTTTTTCATTGTAGCTGAATTACGGGACAAACTGTTCCTTTTCACCTCAATAAGAAACGCGTAATATTTTCTCTGAATACCAGAGGGGACGGTTGGCAACTCTAATAACTTATGAACAAAATAAAGTTCAACATCATTAACTTCATAGCACCCACCCAGCTGTATAGAAACTCCGTCATGCTAGCTAGTACGCAGTACGGAAAAGTCAGAATAACGAAAATAAACTCCACCTAAACTTGGTTTATATCTGACCCAGATAGACTGCAGGTCATAACTTCTTACCTGAAGTTCAGTTCACACTTGGACCGGCGGCCGCCTCGGGTCTCTTTTCCTTCTCCTCCACCTGCTGGCCTCCAACACTTTCTAATGTTACTGAATCTGTGGAAGCTCCGCGATAGCCACCACACGAAGCAACGAGTAACGACCCTATCTAAATCCCAGTAACGACTAACGCGTTCCTGATTTTGGCATAATAACTAGTTACCGTGCTTGTTACCACAATAATAACGTAGTTACTGTAACGCGTTACTTAATAGCGTGTTAGTCCCAACACTGGTGACCACCGTGTTAAAAATAAAGCAGCTCCTCACAAAAGCAACTTGTCTGTGTGGGGAAAAAAAGAAAAACTTTAAATAAATAAACAGATTAATTAACAAGCATGAAATCCACACTATATTTCTTGTTTCCTACCAGTCATAAACGTAAATGCTTGTCCACCTGAATTTTCATGTGACTTTACCATTGTTTTGATGATCCATGTGTTCAGTTCAGCCTGGCAAAGATAAGCATATATGTACCACATTAAATAGTAAATGCAAAGTAAATACAGTTTTCTGTGCAGTTAAAAACAAAATCAAATGGAACTGCAACATTATTTATATGCCTCCACCACATAGTGCATGTAACAGGTTCCAGTGAACATGACTGGTGACCTTTAACCATGATCATGACTTAATTAGTATGTAAACTCCTTGAGTTATTCGTGACTTATTGCAAAGTCTCTAGCACCCTTATGTTTGACGACTAAATTAAATCGGTTCTTTTGAGGCTAATAAACAAATAAACATGCAAAACACAAACCATATTGCTTTTACAATAATGTCACAGTGACTAGAAATTACTTTTTAATTCACACAGAAGCTGCATGCAGTGTTGGAGAGATCAAGTTAGCAAGAATATCACGGAGCTGAAGTCATCACTTAAGTCATTGACCTTGGCCATGACTATCTGAATAACTTTTATCTCGGATTCAAGGACAATTTTTCTGCCAGATTTAAATACATTTCCTCAATCCAGACAAGTAATATATTGCTTATAAAAATTGGATTGATGGACATATGAACAGAAACACCCATGTAGTCATTAGGCATGTATGCAAATGCCAAGCCAAAAGCTAATAAACATTTTGACTTGGAAAACTGTCAGCAGTGGAAATTCTACCTAGGACTTTGCTATTAATGTGATCGACCAAAGACAACAACCTTGAGAACTGATGAGGTCGGGATCCACTGGAATTTTAACATACTGCTTCACCAGCCTGCCTTAAGGCATCAGCTAGGTATCAGTGTTTTTTACTAAAATAACTATGATATGAACATGATCAAATTAAATCAAAGATTGTTAGAAAAACTGTTCATAAAAATGTGTGCTTATTAAACCATCATGATATGTACAGGTACAATATAATAAATGAGGCAATAGGTTAATAGGCATTCACTCCATGAGTCATTCCCTGAATTAAAACTGCCACAGTTCTAACAGCATTTAGTACAGTTTTTGTTTTTGGATAAAAGCTATTTTTTTATCTGTTTGTCCTTGTTTTTAATGTCCTGAAACATCTGCCTGAGGGCAGCAGTTGAAACAGAAAGTGTCCATGGTGAGATGGATCTTTCAGGATGCTCTGGGCTTTTTTGAGGCAGCGGGAAATGTAAAGATCTTCCAGGGGTGGAAGAGGGCATCCAGTGATCTTCTGGGTGGTGGTAACAATGCTCTGGAGTGCTTTCCCTCTCTGCTCGTGTGCAGCTGGCAAACCAGACACAGATGCAGTATGTCAATGTGCTCTCTAAGGAGCAGTGATAGAAGGACACAAGCAGCTTTTGGGTGAGGTAGTTCTCCCTGAGAACCCTCAGGAATCAAAGATGCTGCTGTGCCTTCTTTACCAGTGCTGCTGTTTTTAAATCCAAGGCCAGGTCCTCATGTGTGTTCAGGACCCGGAAGTTCCCACACAGTCACCACTGATGAAAAGGTGAAAGTCTGTTTTCTTCCTCCTGTAGTTAATAATCAGCTCCTTGGTATTGGGGATCTTAAGGATCAGGTTGTTATCCCTGCATCACCCAGAAAAACTGCTCCACCTCATCCTGATAAGCAGACTCATCGCCCCCTGAGGTGAGCCCCACTATGGTGGTGTTATTGGCAAATTAGATGACGCTGTTGCTGGAGTGAGCGGGTGGTGCAGTTGTGGGTGTAGAGGGTGAAGAGTAGGGGGTTCAGCACACAGCTCTGTGGGAAGCCAGTGCTGAGACTGAGGACTGAGGAGATCTAGCAGCTTACTCTCACCCACTGGGAGTGATCAGACAGGAAGTCTTTAATCCAAATACAGCATGGCACACAGTCAAAAAACAAATTGATCTCAATTTTAAAAAAAAGTGATCTAACATGAAAAAGATGCTTTGTAACATACAGATTTGTTACATTATGGGCAATTCCCAGGTAGCTGAGAAGGCAGTGTATTTTATTTTTGTTTTATTTTACAAATTCAATGCTAAGATAGTCAGGAGACAGTGTAAAATGCAAATAACAATAGACTGCAATGATTTGCAAATCTGACAAACCATATTTCATTCACAATAGAACATAGAGACATGCTAGTGAAGCCAAGTGCTGTATTAAGGAATACATAAAATGAGAAAACCTGAGTAAAAACAACAAATTAAAGTACTCTGAATTCATTCTGATTTGAAACCCAGAGAACAAAAATTGGTTTTCAAATGCTACATTTTATTGTTTCAAGAAAAATATTAGCTCATTTTGAATTTGATGAAAGTAACTTGTCTAAAAAAGTTGGGACAGTTTTGAAATTGGGGCCAAAAGCCATGATAAAAAAAAAACAAAATGAAACAAAACATTACAAAACAACCACCAACCAACCAACCAACCAACCAAACAAACACCCAGTGATGATGAGCCACATCTGAACAAACATATTTTTTACCATTTCCATATACTTCCCCGTTCCCTGTTTATTGTGTGTAACCTTCCAAGTATACACAATTTTATTGTTTAAACTAAGAAGTGATGCTGACATTTAATTGTGTACCTGAAGACTCTCTTTCATTGTCTTTCTGTGAACCTGAGTGAGTGGCTTAATGAGCACAATAGAAATCAGGAAGTACTATAATGATGCTGTTATCTTTAATCAAACATTATGAAAGGCAACATGAATTTCATGCTAAACAAACATGCACTGGTGTGAAAAACAATTTTATCATATCTACGTGGTATGATGTTCCTTATCTGAAGCGCTGTGTTAGTTTTATGCCAGATGTAATGGGACAGACACCTTCCAAAACGTTCAGTTTTTGTCTCATCAGTCCACAGAGTATTCTCCCAAAAGACTTGGGGATCATCAAGATCGCCCTTTTTCACACAGGGCCAGGAAGGTTTGGATTATTTCCCCCCTTAATAATAAACACCTGCATTTAAAAAACTGCATTTGTATAACAAAACCACAAAAAAATAGCAAATCAGGCAGGGGGCAAACACTTTTTCACTGTAGATGTACATCTACATAATGTACACAGCAAATTCAAAAGTGTTAAATGTTTTGGTGTTAGTAGTCTTAGAGTTAATTTTAGAGTCACATTGTAACTCTGAGGTGTAAAATGATAGTAGTTAAAATCGAGTGTTAAAAATGAGTGTTTCTATTTCAAATCTGGAGGTGTTACAATGGAAACATTAACTCTTGACCTCTTAACTCTGAACTCCTACAGGGGCTATGACACCAAAAGAGTAAATTCACAGACTCCGTCCCCAGCACCATAGGCTCCAATCGAAGCTGAAGTGAAGCCGTTTCAGAACATTTTGCTCTACATATTTGAGTTGTTTGCCATGCTTGGTAAGTCATTTTTTCAAAGATTGTTTCAATTATTATTATTAGCTTTTACTTCTGTGGCTCTTTGGAGATGAGACAAAGCTGTGTGAAAGGCATTAGCCATGTTGCTCGGTGATAGCATAATATTCTGTTTTAGCTAGCTGAAAGGTATTGTTTGCGGGCAAATGCCACAGCCTTGAAAAAAAGCTTGCATGTGAATTTTCAGTCAAACCTTTGGTCAAATACACCTAAAACAATGTCTAGAATGTGAAACCACATACCATTGGTATAATGGTGCTACTTGAAGCCTGAAAACAATCTCCCATAATAAAACAAAAACAAAAACGAGCAAACAGCAGTAGCAGATGTCCTGACTGGGTTCTACGTTAGCATTTAGATCCCTCCAGAGTTTTGTCCACACGGTTTAGGTAAAAATGAAAAAGGTTGAGGTTCTACATTTAGTTCAGTATTACCTGTTGCCTGTGTCCTTATCTTTTGGGAAAATACTTTACACAAGTAATGGCTCAAAAAGGATTCCTTTTTTTTTTTACTGTGCTGCAATTGATTTGTGCCATTAATTAGTGTCAACTAATTTCTATTCAATCTCCACATAGGATATGCTTGTGAAGATGGAATATGGTGGAGAGCAGAAGTGCGTTGCAGTTCCACAAAGTGATGAATGAAGGACATGTATATTGTATTTTGTATTTATTGAAATAAGTGATGAGAATGCTGTTATTTGCATTTACCAGCTCACCTATGTCAGACCTTTTGATAAACAAAATTCTAATGAAAGTGAGAACATGTACACTGTTACATCTTTCAGAAAATGTTTTGAAATTGTGGTGCACAGTTCAGAATAAATGTTTTTTTTCAAAAACCATTGCGTCTCTTTAGTAATTATTTCCAAGAGAAATTTCTAGAAGTTCAGAACAGTAAAATTCCCGCTTTTTAGAATTAATTAGAAGATAACTCTTACGTAGTTAAACTAAAATACTCTTTGAGAGTTAATATATAAACTCTTAACACCTAGTTAGCATTAGTAAGTGTTAAATTATCAACTCCAGACAGATTTGGTGTTTAACACTAAATCAGAGTTAACGTACCAACTCTCCAAAAAGAGTTAAATTAACACTCTCTGGTGTGGACCCATATAGACATATAGTGTTAATTTGGACATGCTGGATTTGCTGTGTAGGAAGCGATTTGTAATCTTAACTGGGAGAGATGTATTTATTATTTATATATGTATTTATTTATTTGAAATTTGTTTTGGTTTAACAATAATATGATTACTCTCATGTAGTGACATGAGAAAGAAAAAAAGTCTATGTGATTGTCAAATTAAAAATATTCCATTATGATAAAATTTATGTTGCTTCTGTACAGGACCAATATGGATTTTCAACCAAACAATCAAGATGTGATCTACCATCACATTTCCACCTTTAATTCAGTTAAAATCATTCAGGGACCAAAAAGTAAAACTGACATCCTGAAAAGCAGATTCATTGTCAAGTGAGGCCTGTTCTGTCATTATTACTTTTTGGTAGCTGTTCTTTGGAACTCTCTGTATGAGGTCCAAAGAAATGACCATTATTCTGAAGAAAAACAAAATAAATCTGAGAGAGGGATAAACATGACAGCAAAATATATAATAGTGGCCAACACAAAAATTTGAAACATTAAAAGAAATGCAGTGGGACTACTGTGGAAGACCACCGAACCCAGTTAAAATAGATATAAGTAAATATCTTTCCTAGGTTAAGAAAAATCCCTTCACAGCATTTAGCCAAGTCAAGAATATTTGATAAAGCTTGTCATTGTCAGGACCTACAATCAAGAAAAAAGAAAATCTTTAGTCTCTTGAAACTAAGATTCTCATCATTCCAATATTTGATCAAAATATAGAGAAAGCCAGGAATGGTTTATAATCCGAAGGATACCATGCAATCTGTTAAACAGAGCTAATGTTCTGGTAAGGCTGCCAATAGATCTTTAGGTCTTTAGGGTTTATTGATGTTGTGACTACCAATCAAAGCAGCTGAATTAATTCTGAAATGTACAGGGCTGTATGCTCTGCTCAGATTGAGGCACAAATGGATAATAACATAAAACAAACTGCAAAAGCAACTGGAGTGTTTCTCAAGGATATTCTTTAATGGTCAAGTCAGTCACCTGATCTAGTGTTCAACTCAGAAAAATGGAAAAGGATTGCTTCCTCCACTGTCTTGCAACTCTCTTGCAAGTCTCAGTAAAAGAGGAGAGATGAACCACAGATGACCTCTCCACGGGAAGTCCCTTATCAAATGAGAATCATTTTTTAGTCTGACATGTAGAATCTACTATAGCAAATTTGTTTTTCTGTTTTCACTGCATTTAATCATTAATTATTAGTAATCTCTGGCTCTTAGCCACATCTTGTCTTTTGTCTTGTCTTACTCCCCTCACACTAAACTATGAGTTTACCCCTCCATGAGTTTAGTTCTGCTAGAGGCTTTTTTGCACTAAAAGGGAGTTTTTCCTTCCCACTGTAACGAAAATACGTGTTCAAAGAGGGTCATCTGATTGTTGGAATTTTCTCAGTATTATTGTAGGATCTTTGTCTTACTAGATAAAGCTCCTTGAGGTGACTGCTGCTCTGATTTACATACAGTTAATATAAAAGTGAATTAAACTGAACCTTACACGTGACAGTACAAAGTTAGTTGAAGCTCAAAATTACTCTATAAATATTACATTGACAGCAGTGATAACTACTAAACATCAGATACTGACAAGCTTCAAATAGCAGATCTGGAGACAGATGACAACTTACTGAATTTTAAAATATTTAAAGAATTTTTGAGCAGAATCTCAGTTGTGGGTTCAAACAACAGACTAGTGAGCCTGGATTGGTGATGGAAATATCCAGAAAGGGGAATGCAGGTTAGTGTAGGGGTGTCAAACATAAGGCCCAGGGGCCAGAATCAGCCTGGCAAAGACTCAAATGCAGCCCACCAGACAAATGTGAAGAATGCATATAGATTTTGAACTTTAACTGTATTTTAGATTGATAGATGTTTTTTAGTTTTACAGTTTTTCCCTATTGAGGGAGGAGTCCAGGTTAGGAGTCAAGTAAGTAGTTACATGTGTGAAAGTCTTACTTCCTTATGGTAATTGTGCATGTTTTTTTGAAAGATCCAGCTATCTCTAAATAGAAAGTTTCACTGGGAGTAGGCAGGAAAACAGGATTAGAAAAGGTAAGTACAGGCTCAAAAAGCAAGAAGCCCTGATTACCACCAATAGAGCAACAATAAATGCATGGAGCAAAGCTGCTCAGTCTAGTCCTTAAACAACGGGGTTAATGAGGAAATTGGCAACAGGTGTGATGGCTGGAGCCAGGAACCTGAAGGGCTCCGCCCACAGTTAGGGCAACCACGGAGCCAATCTCCATATGAGAAAAAGAAAGCAAGAGAGGAGACAGATAGAAAAGAGAGAAAGAATAAAAGGTAAGAAAACCCAGACCTGCTTTTACTATGACAAATCCTAATTAAGACTTACTACTAATAAATACTCTATCAGACTCCAGATTCCCATTTGGTTCCTTTTTTGTAAAGGAAACAAAGTCCCCCATACAATATATACTTCATATGTAATTAATTCAGCATGTCCATATGTATTAAGAGGTAAGATCTATTTGTTATTGCTTTCCTTCAAAAGTCTATTTTACTTTTCCTTCTATGTGAAATCGTCCTAAACAAGGCATCTCAATCTTTTTGATGTGTGTGCTTCTTCCTGTCTCCCTCCCAGTTTTTTACATCTCCTTTCCATATTAACAGACTTTCTCCACTTCATTCTACCCTTCTATGTAGTCACTATTCCTAAGGGAAAGCATGGCGCTTCAACACCTTGTGCTTTCTAAGTTAAAAATAGTGCTCTTCAGCAAACGAAAAGGTTATCCAATTAAAAGTAATTGCTTGAGAGGAGGAATGGATGTACTGTTCTTCTGAGAAAATAAATAAATAGGTAATGATAGCGAGAAGCCCATGGTGTCTATTATTGCATTATTCAGTGAGATGTCCCCTCACTCGACATCCCCCCGGTTGTTTCCCATCTTTCTTTTTATCATATTTTAGCATAAAAATCAACACTTCAAACATTTTAAAATCTTAATTTAGTGAATGATAACACAAAATAGGACTGAAAGAAAAAGAGACTGTCAGACTTTTCAAAATTGTTCAGTGGTATCCCTTAATTTAAAAAATAAATAAATGAAGTTAATGGAGTCCTGCACACCTAGAGAGAATGTTGGGTCTGCACTTCAGTAGGCCCGCTACTTCAGAGCCTTATCACCCATGAAGGAAGCAAGACAACAACGTAACTGGGTTTTACTTACTAGCAAAGGAGGCTGGTCGTAACCAGCCATGTCATGTGTGTGTGTGTACATGACTTCCTGCCACACACATTTCCCGTATTACCCGTATATGGCTTAACTTTAATGGTTCACCATATGCAAGCATAGGCGAGCCCCGAAATGGCTGGGAGTGGACATCCTTCACAAGATAAGGGAACCAGAATCTCACATGGAATGTGTCTGCAGTTAAACAGCTACAGCTAATTACCTCCTCCAGCATCATAGATGTGTAGGGGAGGAACAGAAGAATATCTAACCATGCAGTTTAAGGCACGGTTTACAAATTTAAGTAAAACAATGACAACATTTAACAATTGCAACCTAACAGAGAATAACTTAAATCAGCCAATGCAAACTGACATAATGGCATATTTGACTGCAATGAGACTATTGTAGCACCTGGACTTTTGTAGCACAGTGTCGTCCTGTCATATGTAGTGTCATAGAAAGTAGAACAGCTGATTTGATTAACTTTGTGTTGTTGAAATGAGCAGGATTTTTCCTTTAAAGAATCCATCATGTGGATGGCAGCACATGTTGCTCCAAAGGTTGTAGATATGATTTAGCATTAAAGATGCCTCCATAGAAGGCAGATGTCTTCTGTGTCTTATATATGGTAAATGTGGAAATGCCACTGAAATCATTTTTTAAAGCTTCCTCAAGGTAAGGTTACAATTTCTTAATTTCTTTCCTTTTTTTTTAAGTAGGCTTCAGTAGGCCATATGAATTGTCAGACAATGAGTTTGCTTTTATTATTCATATATGACATATGAAACACAACAGGCAATAGAGTAGGAATCACAACAAATAGAAAGGCACAGATAATAAGAAACTGTCTGACAGAGAATTGCATTAATCAAACCCTGATCTGACAACATGCTTCACTGATAGGTTTGTCATATTAGGTGCCACTGCAGTAGTTGGCAAACAAAACAGTGCAACAAATGATTAGCAATACAGGAATGCAGGATAAGAAGAGGGTCATAGAAACAGAGGAGAAACGTGGAGTGAGAAAGGTCAAAGACATCCCAAGAGGTAAGGAATGTTACAGGAGAGCAAGGTATTGAAACAGGTGTGATTGAAAAGCCACAAACAATTGAACAACCACAAAAAAGGAAGGCACATCAAGAATGACAATACGCTACGATGATGAAAGAAGACAACATAGTCGGGGAAGAGAATAGCACTGCACTCTGTTCTTTCTCTGCTCTGCAGTTCTTGTTTCCAAAAGTGGCACAGAGTTGTTGTCTCCCAAATTCTTTCTGTTTCCCACTTCCACTATTGGTCTTGCTTTCTCATTCTGCTCTCATTTCTTTGATTTGTCTTGCATCTTTACGCAGCATTTTCAATTCTGTGATCCTGGTTTTCGACTGTCTCCTATATATCCCCTCATTCCTCTTTTACATTCCCTCTTATATCTATTTCCACCCTTTCCTGCAACCCTGTTTTCAACTCTTACTCTTCTTTCTTTGTTTTTATCTTTCTCCTCCCTCTGTCAATCATCTCTCTATCTGCCTCCCACTTCTCTCCACACTGTTTCTTCCTAACTCCCACTAGGCTATTGCATTATTCAGATGTGAATCTTTTATTTTGTTTCCTCTCTCCACTAGCTGAAGATGTCTATAGGATACCAAAGGAAAATGAATGGACAGGCCAAGCCTGCCATTTATCCAGATTTATTGTCAAAGATCTGAGTGATGCCTATACAAGATGATTGAGTGGAACTGTAGTGATTAGAGAGGGCATATGAAAGGAAAGAAATTCTTAGGGTCATGAAGTCTGAGGACATCTTGTCTTTATCTCTCTTCCCCAGATGCCTGTCATCATTAGGCTTACGCGGCTTTTAACCAGGCAAAGGGTGAACTCCAATTCATCAAGGGCCACTGACAAAGTGTGTATAAAGAAGAAGATGGGGGATTTTTGTGGATGTTTTAGCTCCACAATTTGCTGCTTGAAAATGTCTGGAAAGTCCTACTTTGAGAGAGATTATTCTTTTTCTATTCTTAGTCTCTTTGAGAGAGAAGCTGTTTGGGATTGGCAGTGCTGAATCCAATGTAGTTGGGACTTGATTCACTGGAATGCCACATACCTGTTACAAAAGCTGCAAAGTACACACACTAAACAAACACAAGAGCACCAGAACACCTAGCCACTTTAGCACCATGGCCAGCGGCAGCTTCATTATGCAGCCAATGCCAAGAAAGGAGCTTAACTTTCCGGACCTTGGACAGCTCTCACTCAGCTTGTGGGCAGGTGCATCCTTGTGTGAGAACTTTATCCTACAATAGATAATAAACTGTCATTCCCTTTAAGTCAGGCAAGGGATTAAAAAAAAAATAAGAATCTCAAAATGACTTTAAATAAATGATAGCCACAGTGAACTGTTAAAAGCTCCATTTCTTCTGATGGCTGCTTCCAAAAGAAAATTAGCCCTTAGTGACTCCCAAATTTAAACACCCAATCTTACAGTAATATATATATATATATATATATATATATATATATATATGTATATGTGTGTGCGTGTGTGTGTGTGTGTGTGTGTGTGTGTGTAAACACATTAATGGGGTAATACTAGTAAGCCTTAAATTTAGATGGCTGATTTGATTGACAAGTGTGCTAACACAGGTAGGTGTAGCCAATTAAATCTGCTAACTTCTGTTCGATCCCAGCACTTTTTGTGGGAGAAGCTTTAAATCCTAGTGACTCATTCAGTCTCAACTGACTACAGATTTCCCCAACCTTATTAACAGTACAGTTGCATGACGATCACACCCAGCACCAGCGCATAACAATGAGCCACAAGATTAGTTTCATGGTCATTGATATACAAATTGTCATACCATTAGTCGATGGCCATGAGCACTATTCGCACAGAATTGGGAAATGGCTGCAATCACAGCATTGTGAGATGCTCCCTGTCCAGGATGTGTACATTGGTATCACTGAGAGTGGCCACTGGCCTGTAGGTACAAATAGATTGCAGAGCCCTGGCCTCTGAGGTTGCTCTTTTGTGTTCTGTGCCATCAACTCAGCCAATTGTTTTTTGGTTTCCCCGATGTATAATTCATGGCAATCTTCCTAGCACTTAACTGTGGACACCCAACGATCCTTCGGGTGGACCAATTTTGTGTTTTAGGGTTTGAAAGCTATGTTTGATGAAAATATGCATATCAGCTGTTCCAGTATTCTTGACAAATATGGAATCACTAGTGGTTTTTGCTTAAACATGAATTGTCCTACTTCTTTTTTGGATAACCTGGAGCATTCCTCAGGTGTCTTCTCTGCTTGAGAAATTGTCAGGTGGGATAACTGCATTTACTCAGGGCTTCTTTGATATAATGTTCTCCTGCTTTGTTGGCCGTTGTGTCTGTATGGATGGTGTTTGCTCTGTGTTGCAGTATCCTTATGACAGCTAATTTGGGCTCCACTGAATGATGAAAGCCAAACCTTAAACACTGATCTGACCTTCGTTAGTTTATATATCACAGTATACATCAACTTTCAAATGCCCCTCATTCCTGATGATAATTTCACTGTCCTCAGAAATCTTAGCATGTCATTTTTCATATCTTCCCTCCCAGTGTGTTTGTGTACTGAATTAATGTGATTGATGAATTATGGTACATCCTGAGGTTTGATAATCACCCAGGTATCATCTGTTGGGATTAATTTTCATCTTTAAGGCTAATAACTCATAATTAGCACACATATTTGTGTTTTATACTTTACTGCACAAAGTTAAGCATTGTAGAGTAGTATTAGAAGGAGATTCCTATACTCAAATACCAACAGACATAAACAGAGACGAGCCCCCTTCTCTAAGGAATTTGAGGGGAAGGGTCTGTCTTACTATTGAAGGCACCAGAAGGTAAACATGGTCATAAATTTCTGAGGTTGGAGAAGCTCTCTTTCTCCAACCTCTTTATGCAAGTCTGATCGGTGGGCAAGAGGTGGTTGCTATGGTGATGGGTGAAGTGGCGTCTCCAAATAAGGAGATGCCCAGAAAGTTGCAGGAGAAGAAATGTGAGCCAACATCAGACCTAAGGCCACCCTAAGCTGTTTCAACCCAGTGTGTTAACATTATGTTTTTGAGACATGCAATAAAAAAGTGTTTACTGCCTGGGTGCAGCAGCCTTTTGTCTCTGAGCCACAGAGAGGAGGTCCATGGTGCAATGTGAAACAAATTTTAAATTCTAACCGTTTAATAATAGATTGTGAAAACTCATAATTTGAGCATATTTGTCTTCTCTCTCATAAAAAACCCTACACATCCACATACCTGAACCAATCGATCAGTGGTGTTTTAGCATAGAATATGGCAACCCTCTTTTCCACTTTCTCTATGCACAAGTTAGAATGGGCGACTGGGAAAACGATTGTGTACCCATGTTTCTGTCTCTAGTACTGCCCCTTATATGTGAAATATTTAGAGTGAAAGGACACACTTGGTCAGTAACACCTGCTGTTGCTAAGGGTGGGGTCATCCTGTAATTCTTTGTAACTACTTCCAGTGCTTCAGTACGTGGAACACTTGAAGAGAGATGTAACATAATTATGTGACAGCCACAAATTCACTGGTAAATTCTGTGTGACATCGTCTCTCACCTTTTCCACAAAATCCAGTGTGTTATGCATGTGATGTTTTGTGCTAACTACCAACGGGAAGAGGCGGGAAATAACTAAGTACAAATAAGTTGTTACTGTACTTAAGTAGAATTCTTAGGTATCCATAGTTTACTTGAGTTATTTTTCTTCTGACATCTTTTGATTTTTACTCGCTACATTTTAACGCAAATCTACTTTCTACTCTTATTACGCTTCTACATTTTAAAACAGACTTTAGGTTCAGTGGTATCATTTATGCCATTTGTACGCGCGGTAAACATAGGTCAGAATACTTGTTCTGCAGATGTCCGTACAGCATACGGACACGCTAGCTCTACAGAAAAGGAAAGAGTGAAAAAGGAGTAACATTTTTACTCGACAAATAGGTGCCATGTCTAAAATATTCAGCTCAACAAACATCAGTAAACACACAAATTATTAATGTGCAGTTGGTATGTTACTAGCTAAAGGTCCAGCTGCTGAGAGAAAAGAAAGAGAGCTAACTTCACTGAGAGATGGAGAAATTTGGAAGAAAAGACAGGAGAGGGGAGGAAGAAGAGAGATTATATTTAAAGGTAAGGACTGCTCAGTGAAGCTTGATAAACTGCAGATTTAAAGATTACACGCAATGTCATAATTTGTAATCACATATTGGATTAGTATATGATGTTTTTTGACAAATCATGCATTTACATTTTGGAAAACAAGCTAGGTATACTAATTTTGTGTTATTCAGATTACATTTCTGGGTAACTGTGCAGGATAAACAGGTCAGCTCTGCGTTGGACTGCTACACAGTGGCTGTTGTGGTCAGTCTTAGGTTACATGAAGTGTAGCAGAGATTAATTTACATTTAACTTGATGAGACTTAGATTCATTCATTCTTTCAATTCAATCATTATGCTATAATAGTATTACTAATGGTATATTGTATTATGCACAGTATAATATTAGTGTAGGAAATGGAACTCAGCTGAAATAGCTGTGAAACAGCTACTTACATCTTGTTTTATGTGCAAATCCACAAATAGTAACAGGCCAACTGATCACAGCTTGTCCACTAAGAAAGTCTACTGGAGCTCACATTAGAAGTTTTTGTGAGTTGTTAGTATTTTCCCTATGCTGAGCCACCACAACAGATCTTAGTGTTCCTCCACTTTCTGAATCTCACTTGACTGTTTTCATTTTTCTGTTTAGGTGCCAAGTCACCATGTAGGCATCAGAAAGTATATATGCTTTTTTAAACGCTTGTACTGCTTGTGTCATAAGTAACATATTCAAATAAAGTAGATTTATTAGAATTCGAATTTAGATTCAATTAACATTTGTATTCTCACATAGGGCTGGGCGATATGGCCTAAAATTCATATCGCGATATAATTTGAAGCATGTGCGGTAACAATATACAGTGGGGCAAAAAAGTATTTAGTCAGCCACCGATTGTGCAAGTTCCCCCACTTAAAATGATGACAGAGGTCAGTAATTTGCACCAGAGGTACACTTCAACTGTGAGAGACAGAATGTGAAAAAAAAAATCCATGAATTCACATGGTAGGATTTGTAAAGAATTTATTCGTAAATCAGGGTGGAAAATAAGTATTTGGTCACCTCAAACAAGGAAAATCCCTGGCTCTCACAGACCTGTAACGTCTTCTGTAAGAAGCTTTTCTGTCCCCCACTCATTACCTGTATGAATGGCACCTGTTTGACCTCATCATCTGTATAAAAGACACCTGTCCACAGCCTCAACCAGTCAGACTCCAAACTCCGCCATGGCCAAGACCAAAGAGCTTTCGAAGGACACCAGGAAAAGAATTGTAGACCTGCACCAGACTGGGAAGAGTGAATCTACAATAGGCAAGCAGCTTGGTGTGAAAAAAATCAACTGTGGGAGCAATCATCAGAAAATGGAAGACATACAAGACCACTGATAATCTCCCTCAATCTGGGGCTCCACGCAAGATCTCATCCCGTGGGGTCAAAATGATCATGAGAACGGTGAGCAAAGATCCCAGAACCACACGGGGGGACCTGGTGAATGACCTGCAGAGAGCTGGGACCAAAGTAACAAAGGTCACCATCAGTAACACACTACAACGCCAGGGAATCAAATCCCGCAGTGCCAGACGTGTTCCGCTGCTGAAGCCAGTGCATGTCCAGGCCCGTCTGAAGTTTGCCAGAGAGCACATGGATGATACAGCAGAGGATTGGGAGAATGTCATGTGGTCAGATGAAACCAAAGTAGAACTTTTTGGTATAAACTCAACTCGTCGTGTTTGGAGGAAGAAGAATACTGAGTTGCATCCCAAGAACACCATACCTACTGTGAAGCATGGGGGTGGAAACATCATGCTATGGGGCTGTTTTTCTGCCAAGGGGACAGGACGACTGATCCGTGTTAAGGACAGAATGAATGGGGCCAAGTATCGTGAGATTTTGAGCCAAAACCTCCTTCCATCAGTGAGAACTTTGAAGATGAAACGAGGCTGGGTCTTCCAACATGACAATGATCCAAAACAACACCGCCCGGGCAACAAAGGAGTGGCTCCGTAAGAAGCATTTGAAAGTCCTGGAGTGGCCTAGCCAGTCTCCAGACCTCAACCCCATAGAAAATCTGTGGCGGGAGTTGAAAGTCCGTGTTGCTTGGCGACAGCCCCAAAACATCACTGCTCTTGAGAAGATCTGCATGGAGGAATGGGCCAAAATACCAGCTACTGTGTGTGCAAACCTGGTAAAGACCTATAGTAAACGTTTGACCTCTGTTATTGCCAACAAAGGTTATGTTACAAAGTATTGAGTTGTATTTTTGTTATTGACCAAATACTTATTTTCCACCCTGATTTACGAATAAATTCTTTACAAATCCTACCATGTGAATTCATGGATTTTTTTTTCACATTCTGTCTCTCACAGTTGAAGTGTACCTCTGGTGCAATTTACTGACCTCTGTCATCATTTTAAGTGGGGGAACTTGCACAATCGGTGGCTGACTAAATACTTTTTTGCCCCACTGTATATCGCAATATATTCTTTTCTTCTGTATAACGTATTTTCCACACTATAAGGCACACTTAAAATCCTTTAATTTTCTCAAAAATCAAGAGTGTGTCTTATGTATGAATTCTGGTTGTGCTTACTTACTTTTGGCGTGCAGAAATCTGTTAAAAAATGTTTTAGTACAACTTTGGTAAGCCGCACTGCTTGATGGATTGTCAGAGCATTACGGCTGCCGTAGTGAGGAGCTTTGCGAGTAATCTGGGTCCAAAACTCCATCCCTTCAGGTCCCAAAGTCAAACGAGCACTAAGAGTTAAAAACAGTCTAAATTGTTTCATCTTTAATAAAATCATCAGCGTTGCTGCTTTATCAGGTGTAACAATGCATCCATGAAAACAGATTTTATTAAATTTAACGGAGTTAGAAGTTAACAGGAAGTTAGCTCGCTAGTTTACACCTAAAAATTTCATACCATGTTCTGACTGAGAGATTTTTGAAACTAATTAAAATGTACAGCTCTGCTACCACTTCCAACATAAATGAAGACAGAAAACTAAACAGCAGTGGCGTTTGTAGGGTTACTGAAGTTGGACTACCTGGTATATAATGTTGTGCTACGTGATTGCTAGCGACACAGCTATGTTAGCATAACATTAGCACAGTGAAACCGGAGGATGAACGCCAACTTTTTTTCCACTCATTAAAAGTTAACGTGAGGGATTCTGGTGGTTAGGGACAAATGCAATCGTATAGCAGGATGCTATACACGGGGCAAACGTCAGTCAGGACAACAATACGAGGTTAGTTATTAATATACTGCAACAACATGGGAATAGAACAGCTGCGAGAGAATTCAACATTAATGAATCAATGTTACGGAAGTGGAGGAAGTGCAGTTTTGGGCTTTCCCCATATTTCAAAAGTGCTTCATCTCTTTGCTATGACTGTCGCCCGGCATAATTTGCAAATGATAATGGTTGTCGCCGCTGCGACGCTTTCAACCAAAACAGGTGCAGCTTGATGACATCATCAACATGCGCTATCACGATTGAGCGGTCTAGTCAAAATCTCTATTGTTGGCCAAATTTATATCGTTTCTATCGTATATCGTTTATTTTGCCCACCCCTGTTCTCACATCCTAATATTATTTTTTGTACTATATTAATATAACAAAATGTCCAGTGGCGTGTGCATAAAAATAAATGATAGAATTGTCCTTGAAGGAGTTACATTTTACTTTCAGTAAATTTCAGAGACTTTTCCCTTTTAAGTAAAGAAACTGAATCAGTTCTTCTGTGTTTACTAATGTATTTTTAACACAAGTATCTGTACATCTACTAAAGTACAGAATGCCTGTACTTTTGCTACCACTGCCATTGGATTGTGGACCAAAGCCAGAAACTTGGAGATGTTGTACATAACAGAACTGATAATACGGAGATATATATAATTCAAAGTATTTCCTATTTACAGAGCTTAGGTCAACAATATATATTTGATGAAGCCTTCACGAAGTATAATCTGTACTATGAAATCTTGTCAATGCTGTTGTCGCATTCTAAATGCTTTAGAATAAATTCTTTTAAACAATCATTTTGATTATGCTAAAAAAGTTTTCTGTCCATGATTACTTCAAAGAGGACCAGACATGTGAAAAATGACACCATACTGTCAAGGCGGGTGGGTATGAAGTGGGCCCAAACGCAGAACTTTTTTCAAGAGAAAACATTCAGTTTATTTACCATGACACACACATATTTGTGCTGATGTTTGAAAATCATGGTCCCGACTATGGGAACCAAGAGAGCTGTTTGAATGGTCTCCCATTAAGTGCGGACAAAACCACCCACTGAAATGCTAATGATACGAAATAACTTTTGGTTTATTTTAAGAGACACTTATTCTGACAGAGTGTTCTGTCTTTCAGCATAAGCTGTTTTTTGCCAAAAAAAAAGGACTACTGTCAGTATTTACCAAAGTAGAACGTTGTCAGTTTTGCGACTGAAAGCACGGGCACATTCATATAACTGTAGGAATTTCCCTTTCAGAGAGCAACATTTTGAGAGCATCATGTATAATGTAACAGCAAACATAAGCATGCATAGTTGTCACTATGAGTAATGACTTATTTGGAATAACAAACATATAATGTAACTTGATCTCCCAAAGTTGGATGTAAATATTTGCAGCAGGGCCTCAGCAGTACTGGTACTCTGATACAGTAGTACGAAGTCATATGTGGAGTGTCAGAGGAAAGCAAATAACTGTTGCCCAGTGTAAGACACACATATGCTAGGAATGTAATAACGTTAGTTAAGTTAGTTGGTTAAAATGGTTTGCAGTGTTAAAACACAGGTATTATTGTGACTTGCTGTGATAGAATAATGACTAAATCTTAAAGTGGGCAACAAACAAAATGCATATTCTTTCTTTTGACTTTCAGGAAAAAAGACCAGTGTGCACATTTATGCACATGACACACTGAATCTGTTATTAGAAAGAGCTGCATCCTACATCCCACAGGTCAGCTGTTACACACACATTTCTAGTTAATATAACAGACTCTGTAATAAAGCAGCCTTCTCTATGAATCATGCCCTTCAAACTTTCTACAGAGCTGAATTATTAGAAAAAACTTCTATTCAGATGTTCCCTGCTTTATGGCACATTTTCAAACTATAAAGCACTTCTTAGTATTGTTTTTTCCTTCCCATTTAAAAATAATATGTCTGTGATTCTCTATTAGTATGCATTAATTCATTTACTTTAGAATGACTGGGGACTGTTTGGATGACAGAAGGTTCTTCTAAAAGGAAAAAAATCAATAGTGAGAGTAGCTTGTAAAATGTACAGTGAACTAGCTAGAAGTAAAAAAGTATATATATATATATATAAGTATATATATATATATATATATATATATATATATTAGGGGTGCAACAATACTTGTATCGATATTGAACCGGTCGATACAGTGCTTTCGGTTCGGTACGCATATGTATTGAACAATACAAAATTTACAAGTTGATATATTTATTTTATCAACTATTCTTCTGACGATGCTGTCTGTGTTGAGCGCTCAGTGGATCTGCGCTCGACAGTGCAGCCTAGGTGGAGTAGTCGAACGCAGATTCACTGAGCGCAGGGAAAGCTAGCGAGACAGAAATTAAGCTCTCCTTGCAACATGGCAAACTGAACCTCCCCCACCCTCATTCAGATCTGCCGTTTGGAACTATCTTGGTCTTCATGTGAATGACCCTGAAGGTAAGCGCGTCATGGACAAAAGTAAAACAGTATGTTGGATGTGCCACGCAATGCTCAATTACATTGGTGGGAACTAGTGCGTTAGCGCAGTTAGCTCGTTAACGTGTTGGCCGTCCAACCCCACGCACGGAGCGATCCGCGGTAGCTTGCTAACGGAGATTTGCCGTGTTGTGGCGTTACCGTCATTTCAACGAGATTAACGCTGACAACACTAGTGGGCTCACGATGAATATGACTGCACATTTACGCCGATATCATCCTAGTGCAAAGACAAGTGGAAGCAGACAAAAACAACAAGCACGCCTGCTGCAAACTTTATCCGAGTCATTTAGACAGCCGTTAGCACATGATTCTCCTTATGGGGACCTGATATGTTTAATATGCTGCTGAGAATATAGCCCAGAAGAAGCGTATAGTATAGCTTTTATTTTGGAAAGAGCCATTTCTCTGTAATAAACTCTCGTTTCCAAAGATGAGTGATTTCTCAATCAGATAGATTTATTTTTTTATTACTTTGTTGTTTCAGCAACATTAAATTTAAAAACTGTAGTTTTGAGTTAAAATATATATTTATAATTTTAATAAATGACAAATTAAAAAGGCATGAACATTTTTTTTTGTATCGAAAAAATATCGAACCGTGACACCAAAGTATCGAATCGAACTGAACCATGAATTTTGTGTATCGTTGCACCCCTAATATATATATATATATATATATATATATATATATATATATGTATATATATATATATATATATATATATATATATATATATATGTGTGTGTGTGTATACTTTTTAAAAAGTAAAAAAAAGTATATATATATATATATATATATATATATATATATATATATATATATGTGTGTGTGTGTGTGTAAATATATGAATAGATAGATATTTGACTAACGTCTTTATTGTCAACATCACTGTCCACATACCCTATTTATATCTATGTCAAAAAATGTGTAAGACAAAAGCAACAGGAGTCCAAACACGCCACCCTCACTTTCTGGAGTCTTCTTAACCATAAAATCAAAAATGGTGAACCCAGAACTGATTTTGCTTTTTGCAACCAATAAACATGGATGCTCTTCGTATTACATGTATCCATCTAAACATGCATGTTAAGCACAAATTCCATCACATGCAACTTGCATGTGATGGAATTTGCATCACATGCAAATTCCATGTGCATGTGATGCATGTGCATCACATGCACATGCACAGTAACACTCACACATTAGGCTTTCTCTCGCATATACCACGGGTGCATGCATGGCCAAATTTCAAATAAGATTACATGTGTCACATCCACTGTGATTCTTCATGCTTAATGTACACGGACATTTGCCACCTTGTTGCCAGTGAATTTTACCCTATCTGGTTCATCCAAATAAGACATATTCATACATTCAGAAGCCTGTCCATCTTAATGTGCAGTAATATATGTTCAAAATTTCTTTGATATCAGCAATTATATAAAACCCTTTGTCATACGTTTTTTTTTTTGTTAGTTTTTTACCCTAAAACGAATTCATTCTTTATATAGCAATAGACATTCCTCGAGTCTAAAGCACTAACTGGGTTCACCAGATTTTCCAGCTTAATTTGTGCAAGCAGACATCAAAAATGTTGGGCAGATGGTGAAAGCATGATGAGTCATATGAATGCCAGGCACATAAATAAAGTAAAATAGGCTTTAATGTAAATATAACAGATATGCTAAATTGTCAGCCAAAGACACAAAATACACATTATGGCAGTGATTCAAACACCACAGTGCTATAATGCTGTGATATTTTATAAATGCTATGTATACTGTAGATAGTGGTGAAATAAGTTTCCAAAATGCTTATCAATGGTTATTCAGCTTCAGTTAAAAACATCTTAAAACATTCAGATTTTTCCCAATACAATAATTTTTCAAGCACAATAAACTGAACGAATACTTGTACTCGCCAGTCAAAAAATAATGACTGCAAAAGTTTAGTAATAAAGGTGCAGAAGAGTTAAAAGAGAGCAAGATTACAATACACCATGTAATTTTCTACTTAGGTTAATTGTGAGACAATTATAGGCTAAAGCTGGACAGTATTTCTCAAGAAGGCTCATGCAATAATCACCCAAAATGTCTACTTTGAATATTACACTATATTACAATAAAAATCTTGTTCTATATATGGACAAGATTACAACTGGCTTTAGTACATTTTGTGAACCTTCCTCATGTAACAAGATGCATTTCTTTCAGTTCAGTAGGGTTCCTGCCTGATTTTCTATTCCTTTTCATAAACTGTCTCTCGCTCTATTTATCCTTTGTCTGCCTCCTTCCTCTACTCCTAGCTGTCTCCAGTATTATGCTAACACATTTAAAGGCAGGCTCCTGCTGTGCAGAGTAATCCTTCAGTGAAGCTACACTCCCTTAATGTGTTGAGGCTTAGATTACTCCCAAACCAATATATCTCTGGGATGACATCAGACACAAGCATTAAACCAGGGTCACTCTCAAGCTGTATACATGTATACAGCTTGAGCGTGCTCACACTACACACACTACACACACCTGTGCACATATATTCCCAGTTCTTTGATAGCACTGATTTCACTTAAAAGGTACACATATTTCCTTGAGATTTTAGGATCAAACTAAAACAAATATTTGACATTCAGTGGTTTATGAAGTTGTATACTCTAAGAAAAAACTCTAAATCAGAATGAACGATCATATAGAGAAACACAGCATTTTCCATACTCATCAAGTTATTGATATGCATGTGGTCATCCATTAACTTACAGAGATATCCTTTGTCTTAAAGCCAACCGAGTAAAAGCAAAGTTCTTCTAGCGATACCTTAAGTACAGTAAGGACAAATATGAGCTGTCAAAACATCATGTGGATTTGTTCCTTGCAGTTGTGCCTCATTTTTACTTTGTTTGTGTGTGTTTGGCTCTTTGTCATTGTTTTTACTATATCATAGAATTGTGTAAAAATTTATCAAAATGAAAACTGAAGCATCAAAATGCATGAAAAAACAAACTCTGTGAAAACATTTGGCCACAATTCTTCATAAACTGATTTTATACTCACTATAGGGTGACTGTGACTCCAGTAGCAGAGTGGGCTTTCTTCTAGTTGGAAACGCAGTGGATTGAACTCTGACACACCCAGTCTATGTTCATATGTATCAGGCAAGTTCCACCTAGTTTATCCATGTGTTCGGATAGGTTGGAAAGTGCCTAAGCACTGTATTAATGTGTGATTGAGACTTGTACAACACATAGTGAGTGAGAAAGGTGACTGAGGAAGAAATGCTCAATGCATCATCCCCCACCAGCCTACACCTATCGCAGCATAACTAAAGGAAGATTCAGGGTCACCTGATCCAGCCCTAACTATATGCTTTAGCAAAAAAAAAGGTAGAGATAGTGTCTGTTTCCCAAATTCAAACTGGAAGCTGGTTCCACAGAAGAGGTGCCTGAAAACGGAAGGCTCTGCCTCCCATTCTACTTTTAAATACTCTGGGAACAACAAGTAAGTATTCCAGCCTAGAAGTAATAAATGCATGAACTAGTTTTCTAGTACCATTCCATTTAACATTTACTCACTAATGCACGAAACACATGACTGGAAACATTAAAATCTACTATTTTTAACGGATACGGGGCCTAACTTTAGTAATAACTTAGCCTTTACTGAAAGTTAAAGCATGTTTTTCAGTGAGAATTTATAGGCTTGGGGGGTAAGAGCCACAGATAAGTGGAAGAGAGACAGGTTAACACATTGTTGGTTTTGGTCTTTTTTTTTAAAGGAGAGCTGTCTCATTTCCAATGACACTTGGTCAGGACCTATTACCGTCACATTTTAACACACCAGGTAACCCTTTAGCATAATTTTTTAACATGCAGGGTAGCTTGCCAGACTTCACAAGGAGTCCCTCGGTTGCTTAAAAAGGCACCGTAGGTCCCTAGCCAAATGTTTTCTGCTGGCCCTGTCACTGACACAAAACCTGCCTGTGTGTAAAAAAAAAGAAAAAAAGAAAAAAGAAAATCATCATTTACTGTTTTATGGACTCAGATGCAAACCCAGAGACAGATGATAAGTTTAGAATATTTATTACAAACAACCAGAGGTATATATAATGAGGTAGGATATTGTAGCAATATCCAATAAACTTGCCAAGGAATGTGAGTGTAGGTAGGTAAGTGTTTTCAGAAATCAGTCTCTCGCCTTACAGGCGTAGCTCTCTTAAGGTCTTGCCAGAGAAATTGAATTGGGTTGTGGTCTGGACCTGGGTCATTGCAACAACTTCTTTTCTTTATCAGCCATCATGTTCTTTATCAGCCATCGTGTTATAGATCTTTTGGTGTGCATAAAAAAAATTACTGTTCCATGAGCCAATTTCAGTCAGCTTTTAGCTGTTGGACTCTTAATTCTTGTGGAAGCAGTAAGGGTGTTCTTAAAGGTGCAGAGTCCATTTAAAACTCTCTTTTTCACATGATTGTACTGCCAGAATCATAACAAAAAGTTGCATGGTGCAGATTATTCGAATCCCTTTTTTATTGCATAAATCTTACTGAAGAGCAATTGAAACTAAGAGATGATCAGACCAAGCAAATGTGTGTAACAAGTTGTAAGTAGAACAGTCCTCTGCTTGACAAGTACTTCTTTATGATGTCTAAACTAAGGGATGCATGTCTTTTGTGTATAAGCAGGCATGATGATCTCATTTCCTGACGTTTTTTTTTTCCACCCAAGAGTTTTGGATAATCATCCCCTTAATACCAAAGGAAAGCTGATTCCAAACAAGCTGTAAATGAAGAGAATTGCAAAGAGGATTTCCATCAGTCCTCATTTATTCAACAAATGTGATGTATTTCTCTGCCTTGAGGGTGATTGTGTAAGAAAGACTCCTGTGATTGTAAACATGTTTTGTCCTTCCGAACCCTTTCCACAGGCTGGGTGGAATCATTACATCATTTTAAGGAAGGAAGGAAATAATTCATAGACTACTAGTTACCCAATAGTTTCTAAAGTTTCTACTTTCCATAGCATTAGAGCCTCACCAAGAAAACGTGTTGTTCTCTTGTAGTTTCCATATATTTTATGCTTTCTCAGAATTTTGTATCTTTGAGGGCCTTGTGAACTCTGATTTTCAGTTTTTTTGCTGGCATATGTGAGAACAAACATATGTGCACGCTGCTCTTTTTGTTCATGATGTGTGCCTCCTGTTAAAGCTCAGTGTGCAGTTTTGAATCAAAGCTGAGCAGGTGTCACTCTGGCTACAGACAGATGGGAAACCTCATGCTGAAACCAGAATCCTATCTATTCATCTTTTTTCTCTGATCTCTCTCTGTTTGCCTGTTTCTTTATTTTTATCTTCGTCTCCATACAGGCTGATTATTCTGCCTGGCTGTAAGACTTGGTGGTTCTCCCACTTGGTGCTGGCTCTCATGTGCTACTGTATCACTTCCTGTTCCTGTTCTCTCTGTTGTAACAAAGAGTCGTGTTCTGCTAGCTGATCTCTCTAGCTTGATAACTTGCAGTCTCTTACATAGCAATCGATTTTATATTATAAACTATGCCTTATCAAAGCACTGATTCTGTTTAATCACTTGCAAATTGTAGGTATAGCTTTCATTCATCAAACTTTTCAGGTCTGCTAGCTTGATTTAAGTTCTATCTAAACTATTAAAACATAGACATAGCTCGTGGGTCTCAAAACTCAGCAAAACTCCCCAAGCAGCCTGGAAGCCAAGCTAGCTGGGTGACTGTGGGGATAATAATCCAAAGCAGCCCTCAACACACCACCAACCCATTTACATTTCTAATCAATCCTCAAAACTTGGCCGTGACAGGGGAAAAGAGAAAAAAAAACAAAAAACAAAACGGTTAAGGCACCCTCAATCTTGTCTTGACATATGGCATAGAAACTGAACATTTACCAATATTTCCTGAAAATTCTCTTTAGCTTGACCATTTTATCATAATGGTCTACACAACACTAGGGAAAAGTTCTTACTGTAGATATCTATCTGAAAGTGCTAAATTAAATTTAGGGACGTGATTGATTCATTCCATTGTTTTCTTCAATGCCATGTGCCAACACTGCAGACCAGCTATCTAAATTAAAGCAATAAAGAGAGGTTTGACTCTGGTATAATTCAGGCAATATGCTTTAGATCAGTGTCCATGTGCACTGAGATGTGCTTTTCAATCCGATTTACAGATTTTTGGCTAAATCTGAGCAGAGAGTACAGCCCTGTACACTTCAAAATTCATCCCACTGCTTCTATCAGCAAACACATCATCAGTAAACACCAATGATACCAGTACATGCCAATGTCATAAAATATACTCCATCATGGCCTGGCCTGTATATTTATATAGCGCTTTACTAGTCCCTAAGGACCCCAAAGCGCTTTACATATCCAGTCATCCACCCATTCACACACTGGTGATGACAAGCTGCATTGTAGCCACAGCCACCCTGAGGCGCACTGACAGAGGCGAGGCTGCCGGACACTGGCGCCACCGGGCCCTCTGACCACCACCAGTAGGCAACGGGTGAAGTGTCTTGCCCAAGGACACAATGATCGAGACTGTCCAAGCAGGGGCTCGAACCAGCAACCTTACAAGGCGAACTCCCAACTCTTGAGCCACGATCGCCCATCATGCCTCAGATCATGTGGTATGAAAATGAAAAGAACAACTCATGTTCCTGTCATTCTCCAGTGTTTATTTTCCCATCCTTCTAGAGCAAGTTCATCTAGGTTTTATCTGTCCAAAGAGTGTTTTTTCCTTCTTTTTTCTGGATCTGTGCAGGGCCTTTTATGTACCAGACTGCTCCTGTTTGGTTTTTCAGCTTAATAATAGCCTCATTCACTTGCATCAACATCTCTTTGAACCTCATATTGAGAGATTTAGTGAATAGCTACTAAATGTAAGTTCAACTTTTGGAAACAACTTTCGCATTGTAACTCATGCAGTATATATTTTCTTTCTCTTACTTCCCTTCTCTCTCTGGAAATCAGCCCCTAGTCTCTTATTCTCCATATCTCACTCATGTTTTGTATGTTTTTCTCCGTTTGTAATTTCTCTTTCTCTTGATATGTCTTGTTCTCTCTGTCTGTCTCTCTTTCTGTCTCTAAGCAGTGTCTTTCTTCTTTCCCTGATGAGGCCATCCCCTCAATGGTGATGAGACAGGCAGAGGGTGATTAAAGTGGTATCTCATCTGGTAGGAAAACTGACCTCAATCAGAACTATTCTACCAAGAGGACACCCCCCTCTCTGTTTCCTACCATCTATCCCTTCTACTCTGTATTTCCATGACTATCATCCACCATCCTTTATTCTTCCTGACCTGATCCCTCACCATGTCAGTGCTCTCCATCTCTCATCATCCCTCTCTTGTGTTCTACTCTCCTTTCTCATCTTCCCCTATCCACTTTTAGTGATCACTCTCAATTTGTCATCATCCGCTGTATTGTTCTGTGATGGTAATCTCTTCTTCTCAGGAACTCTTTAAGTTTGCTATCATCAGCTGTATGCAAAAAGCATCACATTTACAAAAAAAGTATGCTTTTTAAGGAATGGAAATGCTCTGGATTTCTTGAAATTTGAAAGAATCAGATGCTTTGAAATGCAAACGCACGCATGCACACACACACACACACAAAGAGGAGCGTAATCCCAGTATGTCCTTTCTAAATGTCAATCAGGCAATGCGTGTTGTCATGGCAACATTGACTCGTAAACTAGCTAAAAAAAACCACATCCCTGTTTTTAGCTTTGCAATTACTACCATGCATGACTGCCATCTTTTGTTATATTCATCTTCTTGTGCCGAGAATGTAACATGTCTCTCCCACAAACATTCATTAACTGAGCCAACACAAGTGTGTGAAGTATGCGGATAACTCATGTATGTGTCCTTAATCTGGTGATCGCAATCCACAATGAAGCTAGAGTTAGATTCTTCAGTCCTTGCGTCTCTATGGCAGTGCCCAGAATAAACTGAATAAGCTTAGAGGAGACTTTTCACTGCCTTGACAGTGTATATTTTGAACATGAATTATTTATTAATTCATTGGTCGTCTTTTGTGGTGTCCTTATTTTATTAGCCAATGGCTAAGCGCTGCTAAATAAATAAATAGAATGATATCCATGTGTTGAGGGCAATTGAGGGTTTTTTTACTTTTGTTTCTTTGAATACACTGCCATGTGATCTTAACTTGCACTTTGAGTTTTGTTGGTGATCATGCAAGTTGGATAATTTGCAGGCTTTTGTGCACACTTTACTGCACTGAATTACTTGGCCACCAGAGGCATTTGACTAGCTCTGTTGAACTGGAAGTGATGCAATCATGAGGATATTTAAATCCTTTTCTGCATGGATGGTTTGGCTAGTTCAAAAATGGTTCCCCCTCTGTGTTTGCCTTGTTTTGATTTGATTTGTAAGGGATGTTTATATGAGTGTGTAAGTGTGTGGGTGTGCGGTTGTGCCATTTGATGTGATTTATAAATTTGCATGCATGTGGCCATCCTTTGGTGCTTAATCCACTATCTGCAGAAATAAATGTTTGGGTTTTTTTCTCAGTGCTCTATCCAGTAAAAGAGAGAAATATTTTTGTTCCAGTTTGCACTGACTCATAATTAACCTTCTAGTTTCTCTCAGCTTAACACAGTGAACTCTTGTGTCCACCTTAGGTTTAAAGTGATCTTTGTGCACCACTGATCAGTAGGTTCTTTCTAAGCAAACAGACACACAAGGAAGAGTAAAAAAACATGTTTTTATAGCAATGGTGTGACACAGTACTATATAATGCACAGATTTTATTCAACATAATATTAATACTTAGTTTCATGCCTAATTAAATTCCACACTTAAAGAAAAGTGTTCTTTGTCTTTTGGTAGTGGAATGGGCTTTTTCTCTTGAATGAGACATGTTAATAATAATGACAATAGTGATCAAGATGATGATGGTAATGGTGCAATTATGATTGCCATGGTACCTGAAGGGGAAGCGAACAAGTGTCGACAGATGTGCTTTAATGACATTTATTATTTATATAAAACAAAATGGCTGTCTAGTGCTCTCCACAGTTTGTATCCTTCATCTTTAAATGTCCCTGTTGAAGGAAAAGGTCCCCTCAGTCATGTTTTTAAATTAATCCTCGTTTTTATGTTGGAAAAAAAAAACAATGTTATGGATCAAATTTTTATCTTTACTGATTAAAGTTAGTCACACATATGTTTAAATCAACATTTTATTGTGACTTTTGGAAAATCCAGCATAATATAATTTTTCCTCATGTACAATGTACAATATTCAGCTACAGAATTAATATTATTTTGAGATGCTGGCTGATGCTATAGTGTTTCCTCCATGTTTACTGAAATGATATGCATGTCATTAGTTGCTAAATTCTATGGCTAAGAATGGAAAAAATCTGAGACAGAATCTAAGAAAGGCTTAAAGTCATAAGGATTCATTGTCTGGAATTCTATGGCTATCCATGTCGGAGATGGTTTCACAATAAATACAAAGTTTGAGATGCTGATTCAACAGAGGAAAAACATGTCAGAAGAGCATTATGGATACCATGAATGTCACAACCAATTCAAAAGTTGTAGCTTTGTAGCAGATTTTCCAGTCTGCAGCACAGTGCGACTGACAGGCCATGTTGTTCGTAGGTCTAAACGAAACAATTCACATTCCAGTACAAAAGAAATGCTAACGCCTCTGAATTACATTTTCTACCAGGTTTTTCAGCAAATATAAACAGGTTTCAGCCTTCAGTCTTGTTTTTTTGTCTGTCTTCAACATAATCTCTTTCAGTGCCATAAAATGGGACAGCTCATTTTTGCCCTGACAAGCCAATCAGAATCAGTGAATGGAATCAAATCAGTTCTAGCAAGAAAACAAACATGTTTACTTTGTGTCTGCACAACATCAAAGGAAGCATTAGCTATATTTAATACGCAGCTCTTCTTGTTTCTTATTTGGTTCACTTGGTTTATACAGACAATCGTGTTAGAAGTGCTACAACAACTTGCTAGCAGGCTGTCCATGTGAAATATCAATATTCTCAATGTGACTTGTAACTACATTCAAATGATCAGCGAAGTGGAACAAGTGGGAAAAAAGTGATGCAGGTTCTTCATTCAGTTTTAAAACTGCCAGCTTAAAAGTTTTTATCACAGACAAAAATGGCATTTTAGCCAGATATTTCTCAATAATAGATTATTAGAAGAACATGCATAAAAATCAAGCTATGTTACACTAAAAATACCATAAATTACTTATTTTTTTCATTATGTTTATTAGTTTTTAATGTTTTCACAACCCCCTGCATCCCAACCTTAAAACCCACCTCCCCATTCCCTTTTCAGTTTTTGTACCGAGTCTATCCAGAGTTGTTTCTTTGTGTTTTTCCCCTCTTATTTATTTATTTATAACAGAAGGTTTTGTGAAAGCATTTCCTTGCGTGTTTCAGACAGGGTCAGGAACCATTCATGCGCCTATAAAAGTTGCACTGTTAGCTCTCACTGGGCAGATGACTTCCCTAAATGAGCAACAGATCAGCGAATGTGAGGGGTGAAACTACTCATGTCAAACAGGTGACATTTTTATGTGTTTGTGTGTAAGTGAGAGCGCTTGTGTGTGTCAAATGGTGAGCCTGGCTGTAAGGATCTGGTTCAGTAGGGTTGTGCTTCATTGTCTCTAAACTATTTGTCTTCATGAGATGAAAATATGACAGAAAAAAACGTGTGAGAGAAAAAAAAAGAAAGAAAGAAAGAAAGAAAGGGAGACAAGGTCAAGTCTATATTCTATATTTGCATTTTAAGGCCTGTGTATATGATTGTGGGGGGAAGGCGTTATGAATCCATGAGAGATGAACTATTTCTAATTTTAAAATGATGCATATTTTCAAGGTTCAGCTTGTCCTGAAAAATTAGCATATGAATTTATTGTGACAGGTGACATTTTACGCACCTTGCTGTTTTTCTGATGTGACTGTCACAGAAATGTGCTCATGGATTTGACTTTCATTATTACTGGTTTTGTAACACCTCACAGGTGATTTTGCCGAGCTCTTAATAGTTCAAATATGGCATATGCATAAAGATATGAAATATATAATTCACACCATTTGCTAACATGTTAATAGCACACGTGTATGCACCCACGCGCCTTTCACATTTGACAGACTTTGATTTTGCCACAGTGCTTTCTCTCTGTCTTTTATGTTGTTTCATCTCCCCACCCCCATCACCCATCTGTGCCTCTGTTGTATCTGTCATTCACCCCGGGAACAAAGACACTTTACTGCTACTGCAACTTACTTGAAGGCATGCTTTCTGCTAAGATGGCTTCTCTTTTAGAAAGTCAGAGAAAAAGACAACTATCCATAAGAAGCGTTGGGCCTCATTAATTTCGGGGGGGTTTTTTTGAAAGAAATGAACACAAAATCATGCGAAAATCATGTGTTGACAATCTGGAACTAGAGTTGAATTATTTGAACACTGATGGAGAATGCTATTTATGCTTTTTGTTAAAAATATATGTAAAATTATGTATATATTTTTTGTATATATTTTAAAGATTAATTTTTATTGCAGTGCATTTTAATTATTTTATTTTTTGTATGTAGATTTTTTTTAAATTTCTAAATCCTTAAATTTAAATCCTCGTGGTTCATAAAATACATATATTCTATAAGCTCTAGTTTTTTGTTTACCTAACATCTGCTTGACATTTAGCCCTCTGTACTCTATACACCAGGGGTCTCCAACTCCAGGCCTCGAGGGCTGGTGTCCTGCAGGTTTTAGATCTCACCCTGAGTCAACACACCTGAATCAAAAGATTAGTTCATTACCAGGCCTCTGCAGAACTTCAAGACATGCTGAGGAGGTAATTTGGCCATTTGAATCGGCTGTGTTGGATCAAGAACACATCTAAAAACTGCAGGACACCGGCCCTCGAGGCCTGGAGTTGGAGACCCCTGCTATACACCCATAGACAGCCAGCAAGTTTCTTTACTGTTTGTGTATAAAATAAGAAAAAACACTTTTTACACACCATATTTATATAGAAATAACTCAGGGATAAAAAAAACAACAACAACAAAAATCCCAGATATGTGTCAAATAAATATTTAGTGTTTTTATCTGACTCACTTCCAACTTTTCATCTGTAGTAAGTGTAGCTTGTCAGTCCACTGTTTACCTCAGCTCTCAAAATGGTGGGTGTCTGAAGTATTTGTTGTCCATTTACTCCAGAGGAAGATGTAGAAATTTGTGAAAGGACTCCAGTACGGGTCGATAAGTCAGTGAAGCTCACTTATGACTGATGGCAGTGATATTCAGGTGAGTTGTCAAAGATATCCTGAAGTTTTCTGTTGGTGGTGTAAGCGAAAAGAAAAGTATCACTGTTTTTGGCAGTGTTACCTAAACTTTCTCTGAAGGGCATCTAATATTGTCAGACTTACTGACTTAAGTCTGAATGTGAATGTAATCCAACTATTTATCACAGGCAAACTATAATTTTTAGGACCCTTAAGCCTAATCTTGGTTGGCAGTTACCTTAATAACTAACTGCTCTTATAGCAGGCTCGTGGTTAGCTGTATCGACTATCTCCAACAATGAGGAATAAATGAACGTGATTATGCACATTTTCTTATGTTACAGCTCTCTTTCAATAGCTTTTTTTTAAAGATAAATTTAGGTATTTTGAATTTATATCAGATTTCCCCCCTTTTTTTTTCAAATTTCAGGAATCTGGAACATTATACAGTATATTGTATCTTGCATAAATACAGCACTGATCACTGAGATTTAAAGAGCACAGAACAGAGGCTGATTGGCTCACAGAAGATGGGTAAAAATGATTGGGCCAGAGGGATGATGACATATTTGAGAACAGGAAACCTGCCGTGTTTATCTAGCGGGTCAGGCCCAGAGAGAGACGTTCAAGCCTAAGGAACACTTCTTTAAAGTATTGAGTAGACCCGTACTTGACATGGGTTGACTACGGGGATTATATTAAAACAAAGAAAAGCGATGAAAGCAGTGATTTTTTCTGAGCATTAGAAATTTTAACATTGAGCAAGAAAACCCCAAATCTTTCTAACCTACACTGATTCGACAAGCCTCTGTGTGGTACAGAGCAGAAAACTTTGGTGGCCAACTAATTGCAAACCAGTCACCCTCCCAAAACATGTAGTTTGGGCTACATCCATGTAGAACTGAAGGTTGATTGATTCACAGAAGATGGGCAAGAGATTTGACCAGAATGATGAGAACAAAATTGAGCTGGAAATTACAGGAAAGCAGAAATGATGAAAAGAAAAATCTGAGCCAATGCTGTTGTCAATTTTTACAAATGTTTGACTGAAATAAAGCATTTAAGTCTCATTCATAACAAATTCAAAACATGGTAGTGTCAGGGGTAATTCATTATTAACTTTCTTTCTTTGACAAAATTAGAGAGAAAATATATATGTGTAAAAAAAGGAACCAGTAACCACCAGGAATGTGAAGAATACAAAACTTCAAACTCATTCACAGTCTAGAGTCTTTATCTCTTTTTCTTACACCAGTAATGACTTCAGTATGAATCCAGGAAGAATGCCTCTTCAGATCATCAGCTCAATTAGTCCCAGAGGCACCGAAGGTAAGGGTGTTTTCACAGTCAAAGTGTAAAAATTCTCTTTTCAAAACAATAGCTAACCTGAATACAGGGCTTAGAATGATTCATCACAGTTCCAAACTTTTTGGACATGAGCGCATAAACACAACGTTCTACAGCAACCCCCAAACACATTGCTTCCCGTGGAGTGGCGATTAGAGTGGAAATCAATTTGAGGTGCCCATGGCTAAATTGACATCATTAGGTTTACTGCAGGCTGAATAATGGATGGCTGTATCATTATATGGGAAAATAATGGGATGAGACAAAGCACAGGTAGACAGCTTGCTGCAGGTGAGAGCTATAAATAGATGCTGGCACACCCACACAAACACCCATACATGCACAAGTCTGCGCATATCTACTGTGAAAAATACAAGTGGCAAAAGCACAGCACTAAATGGCAATAACACAAGCGCAAAGTACAAACTGGAGTTAATGAAACTTAATTTACTATTACTAAATCCTTAGTACCTACAAAACATCAATGATGCGTCACATTTGCACCTATCAAAATCATCATTCCTAAGATTTTGTGCAGGTTTGATTATATGGGTCATTATAACTTTCTCTTAACTGGATTATTAACTGGATTAAAAGACCAATATGAAAACAGAGACACATAACTGGAGAAGAAGACCAAACACTGTTTTCAATTCACTGATTTATTCATATCTTATTTGCAGGAACAGACATGCATATGATGCACAGAGTTCATTGCAGTTGGATCCTAACATTACCTTATTCTATTTTCTTAAAAGTAATCAGCATGTATACATGATTGCAAGAAAAAAATATTCCTACCATAGACATGATTGGCAGTCATTATTTTTTCTACGGTATCACACATTTTGGGATATTGAATGACAATAAAGTTCTGAAGTTATTTAGAGTAAATCAAACATTTGTTTTAAAGGCACAGTGTAACGGTAAAAAGGAAAACATTATTCGGTTTTATAGGTTGATGGGAGGCACTGAGGTTTCACATTTCATGTTCAAAAACAATATGTATTCTTCACATTTTTTCAATTAATGGACCCTTATTTTAAGATATCTTCTTTTTTTTTTTACAAGTGAACACAAATACTGCACTCAAGCCTTGGTCTTCCATGTTAACAGAAAAGTCTGATGCACATTCACATTCAGATCAGTAATGTCTATTGTCAGCTCCTGTAAAAGCAAGAGGAGACATCAGTTTTACTTCTTCATTGGTGGCTCACGTTTACTATTTTTTAAATAAACATCATCCAGGACTTAAGAGTTGAATGTACAGCACTTTCCTTCTGTTCTATAAATTGGATCTGATCTAAAGGCTAATAATTCAGTTTTTCTAATATATACACAGCACATCTTTCCAGTAAAGTTAAACAAGCTGACGCTGAGACATGTGTTTTGTGCATGACAGTAAGAGCAGACCTATACGTCTTCAGGATGAAACATCTCATCCTGTGCCAGACAGAAATAGCTCTCCCACCTCACTGTATTTAACTGACACAGCACCAGCTGCTTACTATTTCTTTCAAGTTGTTACCCCATCAGACAATACTTAAGAAGATAAATGGATTGTCTCATGCTGAAAAACTACTTATTACCATGCACATACTGTGTCATCCTCATTCCGTTTCTCTTGTTCCTCGCTGCCCTTTTTCTCCCCCACACATCCTTCATTCTTCACGTTTATCTCTTTCACCTCTATTTTTTCCCTCCATCTAGTTACAGTGATGCATTCTCCCTCTCGCCACCAGTACTGCCTGTCCTTCCCTTCTTTCTACAGATGAACCATCTTTCTGTCTTTTCAGTATTCGTAACCCATCCTTGCATCCCCAACACACACAAACACTGAGTCCTCTGTCATTCTGACTTTCTTCATCTGCAATTCTTGCCCTCTCGTCTGGCTTCTCCCTGTCCATCTTCTCAAGAACAGTATAAATGTAAAGCTTTTTCATCTACCATTATTTATGGAGCTGCAGTAGCTATCATTTTCATGCTTCTGATAAGTGCACTGAGTACAGTACACAACCTTGACAGGAATATTTTATCATAAGCCAAATGAGGAGAGGGAATACATGCTATCCTCGTGGACTATTAATTCCTTTTTTTCATTTCCCACCTCAAACCAATGTAGCACTGCAAAACAGCTTTAGATCTTTACACATGACCTAAGCTCTTCTTTCTTATTTACAATTTGGGTATTTGGATTCTGAGAACTTTATTGGTATTATTTATACTTTTACTTTGAGTATCTTAAGGCTTTAGAAAATCTGTGTTTCATGTCATGTTTTGGTACACACCCTCCTTCTGTGGTTGAACTTTATTGACCATAAACCTCTGGCTTGCCTACAGAGCACCAACGCTTATTTTTGAACATCACAACATTCATTTCAACATTTAATTTATGTTAGGAGCTTTTGTGGTGATAGACCATTTCCTATATGCAACTGTAGATTAATGAATAATACTTGATTAATTTTATTTTAATGTAGATATACACAATATTTAGACATTGGCATTAACCATAATTGAATTAAGTATTCCAGAAATGTACTGACCTGTGATTCAAGGTTGTGCTGTGGGGTTAGTGGCTGAGGGCCATCATTTAAAGTTATGGTAACCTCTGTGATCTCAGTTCCCACGCCCCAAATCCTCACCACACCCAGCTTCAAATAATCTGCAGCATCCAGGCCAGATGTTCCCACATCATTGGTCAAGGTGCTCTAAAATTGAAAGTGATGAAGACAAAGAGGAGGCGTTAAGAGTAATCATATATATGTATATGTACAAAACAAAATGTCATTTTGTTGTGTTATAGGAATACATGCATTGTTATAGGAATTGCATGACAGGACAAATAACAACAATCATGAACTTCATATTCACTTTGCTGGAAAAATGTTTAAGCTGAGTCATGAAGTTTACCCAGTAATGCATTATTGTTTATTTTTTGCTTCATCTTTTCAGTGAGTGAGATTTACTATTTGAATCTCTTCCTTATATAGTTCTATTTTTAGTCCTATAGTTTTATATCCAACAGGTAATGTTGTTTACTCTGATTCCTTTTAGCTGTACTGAGGTCCAACACTCATACAGAGCTAAGAGAACACACATATACGAATACACACACATACACATCTACATTCAGATAGACATCCAAAATGGCATGCGATCTGCTAATCTGCCAGGCTGCTTCTGGCCTCATTGCTCAACTTATCCTCATCTTCTCATATCTGCCTGTTCGCACATACATACATCCCCACAGTCACTTACATACGCATGTGTGCACACACAAAATATGTGCACACACACACATACACACACACACACACACTTCCTCTCTCTCCCTCTTTGGCTGTCAGGCAGTGCCTGTTTTATCGCTGTGTGAAATTGCTTTGAATTGAGCCTGATTGTAGGCAGAGGACAGCCACAGATGTTTGGCCACAGTAGCTTTAAGTGTATACTGTAGGGTTTTGCATATATGTGTGTGTGTTTGGGTTTAGATGTGTGTATTAATGTGTGCCTTTGGGTCTTTGCCTGGCAAAGAGGCAAATGTGGCTGGGTTATTCCCACTGGTCCTAGCTATTTGGGAGTTTTTAACATGTCCGACCTGAACTGCTATCAAGTTGTTACCAAACAAACTTTGCCATAACACATAGGCCACCTTTCTTTCTTTTTTTCAACTAACTGATGTACCTTTTGCAGAAGGATATGATCCTTACATAGTAGCAATATTTTGAAATTTAGCCCAAAAGACACCAATGAGGCTGTTGAATCTGTTGCTGGTGCCAAACTTGAATTCAATTTTGTAAAACTTCATCAGAATCACAAGTGAATCCTTTACTATCTTGTTCCTTATAGATAACACATCCTTTCGGGTTTTGTTTTGATTTAAGAATGTGTTCATGTCAGTGGGCAAAACTCGTTCATCCACTTCACTCAATAAGCTTGATAGTTGTTTATACATGGTGGCATGGTGTTGCCAGGGTTGGCACGGTTGTCTCAGACCAAAATTCAAGGAATAAGTCCTTACATGCTCTTCCTGCGCCTGCATGACTTTACTCTGTTATCCTTCCTAACTTCAAAGACATGATCCTGGTTGATCCTGGACTTTAGGTAGACAAAGTATTTAAAGTGTATAAACTAAAGGACTGTATGAATGTATGTGACCTTTCTGGAGTATTGCATGTTTCTTTCTGATTTCCCCAAAACAGCAAGAGGAAATCAAACAGAAAGCATATAGCTGTTCATGTTCATCAGCATATAGACTTTAAAACAGAAAGTCTCAAGAAACATGAGAGGTGATAGAGAGTCAGAAAACCTGTTTAAAATGCACTTCAAAACTGGATTGAGTTGTGAGTCACAAGGTTTGCATTTCATCATAATTCTGATTTGTGAGGCTGGAGACAGTGTACTTACTGGTTAGAGGTTTTATACAAGGTAGATAATAGGTTTGTCATAATACCTATTATATAACTATATATCAGACATAACTATTTGTCTGATTATTTGGGAGTTTATTTGTTTGTTTCTGTTAGTTAGTTTGTTTCTTTCCACATAAATCCCTAAAAAATGTTTTGTTCTACATTAGAGGTTGCCTTAAAAAGGCAGGATTATTAAATCATTTGTAATGCCAGAAACACACCGAAATCTGCATTAACATATCCACTCAACTTCAGGCTCTTCTGTCTAAGCATGTTAATTTTAGGCCACAGAATTCTAATGAGGCTTCATGCACAACAAAAGCCTTGCACCTGATCAAAATTACGTTGACCACAGCCACATACACCCCCACAGCCTTTTTAAATGCTAAGGTATCAGCTGATCTGCTTGTCTTGCTGCATTAATAGTAATAATGATGATAATGGGGGGAAAAAAAGAAGTATGGCTTGTATTTGGCCATTGAACTCACCGACTCCACTGAATATGTGACATGAAGATATTTTTTCTTCTCCACTGTGTCTGAGGAGAGAAACAGGAGTGAATTACATTCAGAGCAGAGGCAATGAGGGTATGCAAAGGAGTATGTGACTATGCAATGAGTGACGCAGCGACAAATAAGGGATGCATAAAAATTTGTGTTGATCAAGGTTTAAGTTCATATTAATATTACTTAAAGGGCAAGTAAATAATCACCTTAGAAAACCCAATAATTAAGTAAAATAAACAGTTGGCTATGCCACTTAAATATACATAGGTGGTATTAATGCTTGAAAGTAAAACCAGTTGAATACATGAGAGAACACCAGTGAATGACAGAGTAGCACAATGAGTGCTGCAGCTTGACCGACCTGACAGACAGCGGAGAGAATAGCTAAACCTCTGAGGTAAAACTAAAAATGCGGAAGCCGAAACAAGCAGAAAAGTAGATAGTACAGGTAAGAAAGCGATGCGCTGAGAGGCAAAGCAAGCAAGCAAGACATAGGAAGGCTACATGGCAGACAGACAGGGAGACGCAGAAGAGAGAAGCAAGGGACCAGATAAAAGAGGAGTGATGGAGAGCATATCTCTAGGCTGCGACACAGGGAATTACTGTAATGGTTTCTGTCACTCCCCTTCTATGCATTCCTCACTTGCTTACTATCTGCCTTTCTCTCCTTTGTCCCAACACAAACAGACCATGCACAGACGAGTGCATCTTCTCACAGAAGCACTTCTGAGACTGATTCTGTTCGTGTATGTGTAAATATGCATGTCTGAGAACAAGCGAGGAAGTAGAGATAGACGTGTTGTAGCTCAGTGTGTCTTTCTGATAAAATCCATACTGAATTTCATATTCAGTGAAAGTAGCAGAATTACTTTCACTGAATAACTAACTGCACAGGAGTTTAACACACACTGGGATGAAAAGCCATTAGTGGATTCTGATTTTCTAATTTTCCAAAATGTTCTGTATCTTTCATTAATCAGTGCACATCTTTTAATTTAAACAACAAGCCTGTTATTCTTATCATACAATGTCGACAAGCTTGATCTTTTTTGTTTGCACACCAACTTAGCAGCTTTCATCCACTAAAAAGCATCAAGTACTGGCCGTTGATCCACTTCTGTCTTTTGTGGTATTGATATCAGTCTTTGAAATAGGTGATTTAAACCCATAAATAAAAAACAGAAAATGTAAATTTCAAGATAAGAATGAAAAGGGATTTTCCTGTTTGAAAACGTATCTGGTTACGGGGTTGTAAGTAAGATTAGAAACTGTGATACAAATACCTAAAATTTTCTACTGCTCTTCCTGTACCATGATATTCATGTGAATGTCATGGTCTGGAGTCAGGTGTCTGTTTTCAAGTTTTGTTCATTCTATGTTCTGGGATTTTGTGGGCTTTTTGTGGTTTAGTTGTTTGTATTTCGTGTTCCTTAGTTATTCTTTAGCACTTCTGTGATTTTTAGTCTCTGTGCCTGCCTTGTGTTCCTGGTGTTGTGTTTTGTGTCCTGGTTCAATGTTCATGTCATTTCCTGTTTTATTTTGACAGTCCCATGTTAGTGTATCTACCTTTGCACCCTGTTGTCTCCTTATGTCTTATTAGTCCTGGCTGTATTCCCCTCCTGTTTCTCATTCCTGCATTAGTCCCTTGTATATTTAAGCCCTGTGTTTTCCTTTGTCATATCGTACCCCCTCATGTGTTGTAAGGCTCCCTGTGTTTCTGGTTTGGTTTTTCCGTGCTTCTAGTTTCCCAGTATTTTGTTCATAGTTTTATGTTCTAGATTTTTAATTTGTTTTCTGTAAGTTATACTATGAATGATTTTTCTAGCAAATAAAGCTGCTAAATAAAGTTTAGCAGCTTTATTTGCTAGAAAAAGCTGCTAATAAAGTTTATTTTTCCATGCACGAGTTTCTGCATTTGGGTCCACTTCAGGCCTGCCACAGCCTCACTACACAGTGAAGCCATTAATGCCTAGAAAAAAACTGCTAGTCTGGTGATTGCATTTCTTATACTAACTCTTATTTATGGCTATTATTAATGGTAACTCCACAAAAAACAAAAGGAAACAAGAGAGAGAAAAAAATTGAATTCTAGTGAGTCATTTTACTATTCATGAATAATGACTCCATGAACACATACAGTATTTGCTGTTTTGGTGGGTGTACGTGTTCAAAAGTAACCTTTTGCTTACCTATTCCTTCACCATCGTCCCAGAAGAATGATCCCTTGGCAGTTCCAGTGTCACTCAGGGCAACGATCAGTCCTAAAGGATTCTTCCGACTAAAACAAAAGGGGCAGAAAGGGTTGTAATAGATTTGTTGTAATAGAGGACAATGTCTATTTATACCTGCTGCTGGGAACAAATATATTCCTGCTGAGGGGATCCATCTGACCTCTTTCCTGCTGGAACAGTCATCGCCCTCTGACTGTCTCTCTCTCTTTCATTCTCATTCAAACACACAAGTGATATGTGCTCCGTTCTGCATTTCTGCACAGGCACTAAGCCCCACACACACGCACGCGTGCACACACAAGTCATACTACACACAGGATGCTGACCTGTAGCTGCAAACTCTCAAGATGTATCAGTCATAATGTATGCTCACTTACCTGTAATATGTAGTGTTCTCTGGTTTCTGCCAGGGTAAGATATATCCTCCTCTGACGTGAAGGTTAATATGATTCAAGGGTGTTGGCATGTCAACCATTGTGCCACGCACTCCAACATCTTTGGCCTGATGAAAGAAATAATTACATACTATTAAAGTACTAGAAATACTACAGGTTATTATCTTTGATTAATTTAATTCAACAGGTCCTTTACATCGGTAGGGTAGAGACTAAAAGCACAGACTAGCATATGTGGAAATGTGTTAGTATGTGCGCATAGTGACAAGGGGTTGTAACGCTGTTTAACAGATGGGACTCCCTTAGCCCCACAGAGTAGGTTTTTGTTATTAAGGTGCTCCCTGTAGTGGCTAAGCTGTAGCTCCGTGATGGTGTTGTCATACTGTATTTCCTTCATTTAATACTGTCAGGTGAATGTTTGTTGTATTTTTTTTTTAGCCTGTTAAAATTGTTAAGTCAGTAAAACAGAGGCACCTTTTAGTTTACAGCATTCTGCAAGAACTTTGACAACAAATACTTTACTGTTGTTACGAACAAGTACTTACAGTGTGAAAGTCATACCAGCGGTCTTTAGGAATATATCCTCTTACAGTTGTGACTCCCTGTCAAAAAATCAGTTAAAGAAAATCAGAGCCAACTTTAAAGCTAAAAATAAAAACAATACAAATCATGTGCACATGTTGCGCCATACTGGGTCCAGTGCAGGGCTGATGAGCAGGGCAGGTCCCCACAGGAACTGTCGGTAGATTTCCCATGTAGTTTTATCATCTACAAACCTACAACATACAACCACAGAGGCCATTAAACATGACTGAAAGAAATGTTACCACTGCTCTCTTATGCATCCTCAACCCAGATGACTATTCAAGTACTCATTCAGAATTCAACGGTTTGCAGATGCAAGCCAATTAACCCTGCAGACTCACCGTGCCAGGTCCTTAAATACCATCTGTGACTTTATAAGAGTCTCTTAAAATGAATAAATATGTCTTCTTCTTCAAACAATTTCACACATTCACATTTGGGAGCTGCCAAGTGCAGCCACAGTCATCTATGCTTGGCCTCTACACTACACAGTCACATTGCCTTGTTCAGAGGTTTTTTTTAAAGGCAGCTTGTGTTGTTGTGGCAAGAAATACAACTCTAATTTTCTTACCAGTTCAAGTTATTCTCAAGAGCCCATTTCTCAAAGCAACATTACCTCACTACAAAATTCATGGACATTCAGTTAAAGTCAGTTTTATCTCCCATTTAACTTAGCATTTGTAGCCAATTGTGAAAGCCTTCTTTTAGAAACATGATAGAACTTGTGTTATTGGTCATTAAAAGATACTGGGGTTGAAAACATGTTGTACACTAAAGAGAAAGTTTCCTTTTGTTAAATTCAGAAACTTCTTCATGTTACGTTGCACACTGCTCTCTAATGAGAAGCAGTGTAGTATAAAATCAGGTCATCTTGCCAGTGATCAGGATGAAAGATCCATGCTGGTAATAACTCAATTATTTGATAAAGTGACTAAATGTAATGCTAAATCGCCCCAAAAATTATCATCAAAGATAAGAGCCTTGTGTTTTGTCGGTTTACACTTACTCGTGTAAAAGTGGTCTGATCACTGTGCTTCCTTTCGTATGTGCCTCAAACATCAGAGTGTACAGATAGGGCAGGAGGGTGTAACGGATGTTCAGAACATCCCGGGTTGCAATGGCGAATGCCGCATCCCAAGAAACAGGATCTTGCCTCTAAAAGAAATAAAAACAAACCATTAAACATGATATTAACAAAATTTGTATTTTAAAAAAAACTGATGGACAGTGGTAACTAAATACAGAACCTAACAGCACATGAATGAATACACCAATCACCATTTACCAAATTTTCAAGGCATTTTTTTTAATAAACATTTAGGATCAAGTTGGTCTGATCTGTTTTTTTTTTTTTCATTTTCTTAAATGTAACTGTGTCTATGTTTGTCTACGGCAAACAGACAAATATATTGTTTTTGCGCTTAGCAAGTCGATATGCGTCGCCTTTTGAAAGAAATTAAAAAACACAAATGCGTGTTGAATTAGCCTATTGATCTAGTACAGCAATGAGTTGTTAACCACTGGCAAACATTGACAAAGAGACACAGCACCCCATCAATCACTGGCTACAGTGTTTCACAGTTGTGTGGATTTTTGCTATCTGGATTAACTAGAAGCTTATATGGCTGTGTGTCTGGGTCGTGCACTAGAAGACTCAAAAAGATACAGAAACTTAGTTTGGTTGGTGATTCTTATGCTGTTTTCCTGCTCTCTGTTACAGTGTGCTGTGTATGTGTGTGTATACATTATATTACTCTAAGTACTTTAGAAGCTTATCAGCATGTGTTAATCTGTCTAAACATCATCACAATATATTCAGGTTAACAGTTACCAAATAGCAGTCCTAGATATTTAAACCCTAGTTTGGGTTTAAATACCTGGGACTCTCCACCTTTTGGTTGTAGAACTGAAGAAGGTTCTAGGATGCAAGGTGAAACAATTTCAAAAATATGGTTCAGTCATCTTTTTCTAAAGCTCTTACACTTGTACCTAAAGCAACCCAAACTCTCTGATAATGAATTTAGGGGATGCCAATATTGAAACACAATTTGTAAAAAAAAAAAAAAAAAAAAAAAAAAAAAAAAGGCCAAACAATTTTAAACAAAAGCACATAAGAATTACAATAACCAACATAAAAATATCCCCAAATTTGTTTCATACATTCTAACATCACACCACACATATATTGCATGGCCTGACAGTTATACCACTTTCTGCAAAACCATTCATAGAAAGCGAGAGATGGGATTGATGGAGATGTGCAAGAAAAGTGGGGTCCATATGTTATGAATGGCAAAATGCAAAAGGAAAAAGGCAAGACATGCGCCCCTTCAAGGAATATAAAGATGCTATCTGTTTGGCTGCATTACCCATTCTTATATCCTCCTCAGTATATGGTCATTCTTTTCATTTTATCTGTCTCGAATCTATCCCCTCACCTTACCTAATAAACATCTGAGTTTCTGTTTTGCATAGCTCATATCAGAAAAAGAAAATATATTTAGATGAAGAGTAATATGTCCCTTTGGGTGAATAACAATATACATGACTCCAATATAACTGCCCTGCTGAAGCAAGGCTTGGTCGAGAATGTCTCTTGTTTAATTAATTTTGTTCTGATATCACTGTGGATACGGCAGTATATTGCTAGTGCGGTGAAAATTATCTAGAGGTCAACACTGAAAGTTGTCTGAGGGCAAAGAGACACTAGGCGTGACGGAGCTCTGGGAATGACTCTGCAAAAACTCTCCTCTCTCTTTCTGTCTCCCCTGTTTCTGACCTTGGATACCCTCCCCAGTCTGGTTTGTGCTGTTACATACTTCGTTGTCAAATGGCTTGTTAAGCAGACTAGATGTTGCAGTCACTAACTGCCTGATGATTGCATGGCTTTTATCTGGCTGTGCTAGATAAAAGCCACATTTTACTCTCATTCAATACATTCCTTTTCAGATTTGTGCTTCAAAAGTGGTAAATAGTTTCTTCTTCTTTTTTTAAAATCTTTTGCCACCTCTCACATCATTATTACTAGCCTGTGTCAAGGCCATTTAACTTACTAAATTGTCATCTTGTGTACATCACCACTCATTTATCCGTAGTTTGTCTTGCTTTCTCTCAAAGCATATGACTTCCTCTGCTCTTCCTTCTCTTTTTTTTTTTGCATGTCAGTATTTTCCCTGACAGGTCTTCTGTTTTTTTGTTTTTTTTTTCTCCAGGTTGCTATAAATACGCACTGTGCATGCTCATCAGTTCTCTCCTAATACCTCTGACTTTTTCTCTCTCTGACTTTACAGCTTCCTCTGAAATTGTCATTTTGAGCTACCCTCTCCTGCCGTGTGAGTACTTTTTTTTCTGCCAGTTTTACCCATGTTTAAACATCCATTTGCAACCCATTATTAAACGATTGGTATCATGGCGTGCATGTGTGTGTGGAGGTTAGGTGGTGTGCAGTGGTGCCCAGATCACCTTGAGAATTCAATTATATCCCCACTCCATGTTGTTAAAAAGCACAGGCACTGACCCACACACACACAAACACACGTCCACATATACATACACAACTGTGTCCTGTCTAGTATTGCAGACTGTAGTGCAGAGAAATTTCGCCTGGTGGGATCGATCTCCGGACAGGCGTTATTGGATTTCTCAGATGTGTTCCAACGCTTTTAAAGGTCAGTGCTTGAATGAATGCCACCAACACAACACCGCCGAACAGGTCTATCCTTCTGTGTGTTTGTGTGGGTGTGCACGTATGTCAAACAGAGATTAAGAAAGAGATGGCAAAGGAAATAGGAAGTAACTTATTTTGCACAAAAGCTGGTATGTGTTCGTAATATATCAGTAGAATTTGACCCCATATTTTCAGAACACAAACACATGCTGGCTATAGGAGAATTCAGATGTAGTGAGCACCTTGCTTGGTGTCATTTAAGGCCAGAAGAAGTAGCTCATATACCCTTCATCCAACATTTGGAGCTGAATGTTGTGAATCTTAATCTTAGGCAAATGCAAGTTACAAGATTTCATGAATATAAAAACATGACTACTTTTGGAATATACAATGTCACAGTTTTCGTGGAATTGCTGGGATTTTTCCCCCCAGATGATTGATATTTAATTTTTACAAATGCAATTTAAAAGTTGAACAAAAATGTAATAATGTATATTTAAATCATTACAACAACATTATATTTTACATATACACTGCACTGGTGACATTGAATCTTGTTTGTGCTCTTATATACTCATATATAGGGATGCAATGATACCAAGTTTTTCAAACCGATACGATACCGATACTTGGATCTGAGTACTTGCCGATACAGAGTACAAAAACCGATACTTCTACCACACACACACACACACACACACACACACACACACACACAAATGCAATGAATTGGAAGACAGGTTTTATTTTATTCTCTGCCGATAATAAATAATATCTTAATAAAAATGACCACAAAAAAATTTCAAGTGAAAAATAAGCACTTACGCAAAATATTGCAGAGTCTCCACATTGTAATTTAACAAAATATCACTGAACTATTGGCACTGTCTCGAGCTTTCAGAATAATAAATAAACACTTCTGTTTGGAATAAAATAAATACAAATTAGGTTTGAGAATAAAATAAACTTTTAAATGAAATCCAATTAAATTTAAAGAGTGTCCATATTGTAAACAAAAAAACAAAATAACGAAAGTATTTGGCATTGACAAACTCCTCATCTGTCCGTGGATCATCAGTCCACTGTGCCGTTAAACCAAGGACTGACATCGCGCACACACTGCTTGTCTTTACTTCTTTAGAAAGTTGGCACCATTATCTCTCTGATGTGTGGGCGGTTGGGAATTTCATATCGCAGCTCGAGTATGCTGAGAAGAATCCCATGTTTTCCACGACTGGCATTGGCTGGTCATCCAGAGCGATAAAATGAGTCAGAGCCTTTGTTATTTTAACTGCCCATGGTTTTTCTCTTGACATTTTTCATCGCTTTTCCAAAACCTGAGTTAAAGTTGGCTGTTCCGGTCCACACTGCTGACATTTTGTTTAGCCTAGCTACAGCAGCCTCCAGTTTCTCTTTTTTTATCTGGAGCTGCCAGTCTGACTCGTCTAACCCTGTGCCTGTTTAGCGTGGGATGTCCCCCTAGTGGCCAATCTAAAAAACTACAACAAAAATGACAAACCACCCTCTGATTAATGAAATAAGTTAGTATCGGTTCATGGTATCGGTTAACTTTTACGAGTATGAGTACACACACATTTTACAGTATCGGCCCCGATACCCGATACCAGTATCGGTATCGGTGCATCCCTACTCATATAAGTAGCCGATGCTGTATCTTCTGAAGTGTGTTTAAGGACATTTTATGTGCTTTTATTCAGTAGTTTAAAAAAAAATTGTTCCTGTATGTATGATTAAAAAAAAACAAAGACTGTGAGGAAGAAAGTACGGAAGAGGATTAGGGCGCCTTCCGAAAAATAAAATTGGGTACGTCTTTCTTTTTCTTGACCCTAATCCTCTTCCGTAAGAAAGACACAAAGTCCATATATAAACGTTTTTTAAATATTCTCTTGAGTCTACAAAAGTTTATTTTTAACTCACTCACCGGGTTACCCTTGCCATTGTGGTTGCGTGAGTATGGATAGAAGGCACCCAGGTGTGACCAACGAAGACACATCTCATATTCAGCTGGATTAAAGAACCCACATATGTCTGCCCCGGTCTGAAAGCGACAAAGAGTCTGAGTTTATCAATGTGTGTGTGAGGAGATGGAGATAGACAGAAAGAAGAAACATGTGAATCAAAGAGCAGGTGTATCTACAAAGAACAACTTCTGATCTACAGGAACTGGGGTCATGGTATTTTAGTTTATTTATTTTGCAGTCATCGTGTTTCTGAGATGTCTTTCCATCGTATAACCTTGCAGCTAGGCTGGACACATGCAAATGATTCTTCAATTAAGAATCAATAAGGTGTCAGTTTATAACTATTATTGGACGGACAGAAGGGAGAAAAGACAGAAAGACAATATGCGAGGGGAGAGGAGGCGCAAAGAGAAAGAAGCAAACAAGTAAAGACAGAGAGAGCCAGGACAACAATATAAAATGTAAGATTCACTCAGGACTGCTAATTTAATAACATGTCATGACGGAGTAATACATGGGAATTTTATTGAGGTGGGGCTTCTAGTTGCATGCTTCGCGTTGTATTTCACGATGTCCTCTGATCAAATGGGTCAAGCAAACAAAATAACATAATTCAAGCTACTGTAATCTATTTAGCGAGGGCAAGATCACTCAATAAGATTACATCTTGTCAAAAGCCGGACAGATGATGATACTTACGTAAGAGATGCCAAACAGACTGAACTCCATCATACCTGTAGAAGAAAGGAATATGGAAAGTTGTGGATTTGTATTTTTTCTTTTGTTTTGGGTTTTTTGTCACTTTTTTCTCTAATTAAAAAAGACCCAAATAATTATTGTTGAATACCATTAATTATGAATAACAAGTTTTATCTTAAAGAAAAACATTAAAATGTATATCTGTATGTACCTATAATGGATTTGTAAAGCTGATCCCAACTAGAATTGTTGTCTCCAAGCCAATGTCCAACCCATTTTCCACTAGAGGGGTAGGTGGACCTGGTGACCACTATGCCTCTTTTACCTGTCACATCCAGAAGGGCACTGTGGAAAGAAGAAGGACACAGAAATTTGGAAATAAATGGATATGGAAATAAACAACCCAATATCACAAAACGTGTCATAGAAACACCAATTCACCATGTCGACTTCACACTTTGCCTCTGCAGAAGCTGCATTACCGACAGCGGGTGATAATATATTTAAAGACAAAAAGTCGCTCGTGAACCAAACACATAGAAAGTATATTCCAGGGTTCTTAATTGCTGGAAATTATTAAGCTGGGTGGCTAATATGTATTTATATGTAAATTAGTAGTGTCTTTTTAAATACTTTTCTAGCTTTAAAATATCAGTGTTTTACCTTCCATGTCCGGGTTTCTGATTTAGATTCATCATCAACATCAGCATTTCTTTGGGATGATTTACATTTCTCGGGTGAAATGGCCTGGATGTTGTGATTATTATGTCATAAAACCTGAGCAGCTCTCATATTTGTTGAGTTACATGGATAGCTTATGCTTTCATGTTAAAATAAAATGAAAAGAACTGTGTTTTTGTAGGCGAAAAATGCACTTGTTATATATAAAACAATACCGTATAGCAGCTACTGAAGCTGGCAGGAAAGAAAACAGAAATACACAAACGCACATATATAAAATACACATAAAACCACACACACAAACAGGCACATACGGCACACATACGAATGCATATATACTTACTCATAGGTAGGCTTGGAGTGGGACCAGCCATAGAGGCTATGGACATCATAGTGTCTGACTCTTCTTCCATCACTGAGTATCTGTTCACTGTTCATACACAGAGTCTTATGGTTTAAACCAAGATGTTTTGACTCCAAGGCTGCAAAATGCACGCACACACACACGTGTACACACACACACACACACACGTGTGAATATATTTAAGTAAGAATATATTTTTTTATGTATTCTGCTTATGTTGATATTGTTAAATAACCTAATTATTTCTCATGGTAAACAAATACAGTAGTCTGTCTTACGTGGCATATATGGTGGATTTTCCAGAACTGGATCACCAAGACACTTTCCTCCAACTGTGCCATGGACAAAACTTGAAGGCTCATTCATGTCCTTCAAAAAAACATAAAGTATAGATGATGGAACTGAAAAGAAAATCAGGTAGAATCAGTGGTAAACAGAAACAAGGTGCCTTTATTGGATTTTCTATTTCAGGACACTCACGATCCAAATACCATCAAACTTCATGGTATTCTCATAGAAATCTTTAATTTCTGTGTACCACCAATCTGCCGTTTGGTTCCGGAAAAAGTCTGGAAATGCAGTGAATGACCTATAGAGCTGGAGATTAGAAGAAAATGAAATTATGAAAACTGAAAAAGCCCAGTAATGATTAAATGATTAATGTCTCTCTCTCTGTCTCTCTACACATATATATACATATACATACATACACACACACACACAGACACATACATATATATATATATATGTATATATATATATATATATATATATATATATATACACATATACACACACACACACACACACACACACACACATATATATATATATATATATATATATATATATATATATATATATATATATATATATATATATATATATATATATATATATACATACATACGTACATACGTACATACATACATATATATATATATATATATATATATATATATATATACATACATACATACATACATACATATATATATATATATATATATATATATATATATATATATATATATATATATATATATATATATATATATATATATATATACATACATACATACATACATACATACATACATATATATATATATATATATATATATATATATATATATATATATATATATACACACACATACACATACATATACACACACATACATATATATACACACACATATTAGGGGTGCACCGATACCACTTTTTTGGAAACGAGTACAAGTACGAGTACTTGCATTTCAGTACTCGCCGATACCGATACCGAGTACTTAATAAAAACATGATTTAAATTTACAGGTAACAGCTTTAGTCCTATAATTTAACAAAACAAAACAACAACAAGGGACTAGTTTGGAATTAAGAACATTTATTTAAAATGAAAAGCATGTTGTATGCAACATATTACAGAATAAATAATTATAAAAAACAAAATTTAATTTTTAATTTGTTCGTCTGTTTCTCTGTTTAGAAGTCTCACTAGCACAGTCACAGCTGGGATGACATCAGAGGCTAGTGCGTCGTAGCTGCTCACTTTTTTAGTTAGTTCCTCAAAGGGGGCGAGGATGGCAACAGTCGTCTCCATAAGAGCCCATTGGTGAGCGGTGAGATAGTCAGGGAGTTCATGCTCGGACACATACACTCCCAGCACTCGTTTTTGCTCAATGAGGGACTGGAGCATGTAATACGTGCTTTCCAGCGCGTCTGTACGTCCTGCTGCAGTCTCTTTATTGGCTGGTTGAGCTGTCCCTGAATGTCCTCTAGGCGGGAGTAGGCTAAGGCGGAATGTTTAAAATGCCCAACTATTTTCCGTCCCACTGCTATAGCATCAGCTATGCTCCTCTGTGCTAATAAGCATGGGTAAAGAAGCGTGGGTAAACTCTTTGTACTCGTTGTTGTGTTGGGATTTTGGTGCTTGATTAAATTACTCGTGTTAAATGCGCTACCGTTTAAGCCTCCTCTGGACAATTTCGCTGAGCACAATTTGCAGTCTGCCTTTGTTTTCGCGTCTTCGTTCACTTTGAAATAGTTCCACACGGCTGACTTGTCTCGCCTGCCCTTCTCTCAGCTCTGAGCTGCAGGCGGGGCCTGGGGGCCTGGGGGCGGGCACTCAAGGCCTGGGGGCAGGCACTCAGGGCCTGTGATTAACCCCTTACATGCCGCTCAAACAGGTCTCAGACCGTGGTAGACAGGTCTCAGACCGTGGTATCGGTCCCCGGTATCGGGGGACTTTTAACGAGTAGGAGTACTTTAGAAAATGTGGTATCGAGGCCGATACCCGATACCAGTATCGGTATCGGTGCATCCCTAACACATATATATACACACACACATATATATACACACACACACACACATATATATACACACACACATATATATACACACACACATATATATACACACACACACACACACACACATATATATACACACACACACACACATATATATATATATTATGGAATGCCGTTTAGGAAAATATTATATATATATTACAATCAAAGTCTGAATATATAGAACAAAACTTGAATATATTGAATGTAACTTGAATATATAGAACGAAACTTGATTATATAGAACGAAACTTGAATATATAGAACAAAACTTGAATATATGGAATGAAACTTGAATATATAGAACGAAACTTGAATATGTAGAATGAAACTTGAATATATAGAATGATCTTCTGAATATATAGAATGAAACTTGAATATATAGAATGATCTTCTGATAATGCATGCCAGATGCTTCGGTTATTAGTAAATTTGGTTGTGTTCATTAGAAAATGTTTTTGGTGCCAGACACTAAAAATTGTGAAATATCACAATATTGAAAAAGTTCCAAAGCTATTATTTAGGTAAAGATTGATAAGACTGGTTTTATCTTCATATTCCTTTGTGCCATTTAAATCATAAAAGTAGTCAAATAAAGTGTTTAAATATACTTTTCTTTCATGACAAACCATACTTGTCACAGTAAAAAAATGTCACACTATATGTTACATATCATGGTATGATGTACTAATTTATCTGTTAATAAACATGAATTGTGCCTGTCTAATCAAGTAAACAAAATCCTTAAACATTCCCTAAAGAATGTAAACCAGGTTTATGTTTAACAGTTATTATTATTATTATTATTATTATTATTAGTAGTAGTAGTAGTAGTAGTAGTAGTAGTATCATTATTTGATAAGAATGCAATGTCATATAGTGCGATGATGATATAATGTTCATATTTCAGCTATATATTATTATATATTTCATGTCTGTCACATTTATAGACAACTTGCTGGCAGTGTTGGAGATACCGTTAAATATTTTTTCATTAGGGTTACTATCACACTTTTCAAAACCTTTCCAAAACCTAACAAAAACTATTATTTAAACCTGTGAGTTAATCTATAAATCAAGTGAAAATTAATATGAATTTCAATGTAAAGCATAAATGTTCAAATGGGACACTGAAATAAAGTTTAACTCATCTCATTTGAAAATGTAAAGAAAAGTTGCTCTGGGTGGCAGATCTTTCAATGACCACATCTAGGTATATTATTAAAAAATAAACAAAGGTATCTGAAATACAAAACATGGCTGATAAACCTGTGTGTTATGACATCACCACTGACATTTTACATTGTGTGGAATAGGTGGACACAGGAAGCATTTGAGAAAATTGAATTCTATGTAACAGTGAGGTTGTAGCATATTCTTTTGCTCCCTGCAGGGGTACTAAATAATCTAATGTTACTATGGGTCATATCAGAGAACAGAGATACAACATGCCATAAAGGCAGGAAAACAGATAAACTACAATCCAAAAACAAAATATGCCTCATATGTATAAACTGAAACCAAATGCATCCATCCATTCTCTTCTGCTTATTTTTATCCGCGTTGCTAGCCTATCTGCGTTGCCAGCTACCACAGGATGAAAGGCAGAGTACACCCTGGACAGGTTGATAATCTGAAGCTGGGTTAACAACATTAACAAGAAACAAAAAAATTAAACATGCATATGCAAAATAGAAAAACAAAAACAAAATCCTCATAAGTTCTGCAAACCTTGATAATACACATCATGCTCTTCCAAATCCTGGTGAATTCTGTATTGCAAAATCCATGTCTGATTTGAAAGTAGTGTACACTACATGAACTGGTATATGAAGGATATTTTCACAAGTATTGGTCACAGGAAATCTGCAGTTAGTGATGAACTCAATGCTTGGCTTTGGAGAAAACCCAGGGCTGGAATGTTTCCACAATTAAACAAATTAACTGTTGTGCACAGTTTAGTCTCCACAATCACACGCTGTGAGTCTATTGCACACTGTTTTTTACTGTGATATTTTTGTTTACTTAGCTTAGTCTAGCAATTGAAACTTACGGCCAATTTTTAACCTTACACTAGTAATTTCAGTGCATTTAGTTCCGTTCTTAACTCTTCTGCCTTGGGCCCTCTCGAGTGAAAGTTCTAAGATTGTAGATGGGACCCGTTGTGGGGAACTCCTGTAAAGTGGAATGCACGTTCTCCATAACGTTAGCTGGTTAACCAGGGGCTATCTGACCGGAGAGGTTCACTGCATTTGGTCTTCCACGATGAAACAGTGAATAAATTTCTTCATCAGTACTACGATGCAGTACACTGGTACTAATATTTGGTTGGCCAGAACATGCATTTGCCAGGGTGTTAATTAGCTCCTCATTACTTAGAATTTGAGCCACAAGATTCCGTGCAGACTGGCTCATAATGCCATTCCTTGCAGTTACAAACAAGGAAAACACTAGATGGCGCAAGCGCCTCCGTGACGTCAGGTTTCATTTTATATATTCAGAAGATCATTCTATATATTCAAGTTTCATTCAATATATTCAGAAGATCATTCCATATATTCAAGTTTCGTTCTATATATTCAGAAGATCATTCTATATATTCAAGTTTCATTCTATATATTCAGAAGATCATTCTATATATATAATAATTTCCTAAACGGCATTCCATAATATATATATATATACATATATATATATATATATATATACACATACACATACATATATATATACACACACACATATATATGGAATACGGAAAATATTGTACCTCTACTTGAGTATCCCAGTCCAGACTTTCATCTACAGTGACATTGGGATAATCAGGCCACACCTGTAACAGTTATAATATAAATATAATAATAATAATGATAGCACAAATGATTGCTACACAACATGCAAAATCTCTCTTTTTCAACACAGCAAATACTGAAGTATATATTGTTTAACTTTTTGTGAACATTCATTCCTTCTTACCTTCCCCCACACAATGTCATCACTGATGGTTTGGGGCCATTTGATGAAAACATCTGCTGCTATCCCTCTCTCAAAAGCTGGATAGGGCTGGGTCTCATTACCTGAGATGGCGGGATCCTGGAATTGGAAATGCACAAGTCTTGTGTATTCAGTACATGAGAGAATGCAGATTTTCAGTAACATGTGTCCTTTATAAAATGGAAATTACACTACATTTGACATTAGAGTCAATCAATTTTTTTATTGTATTTACATCTGCCTTGTGGTTGCTAATGATTAAGCATTACTTCAATGTACAGATCTCAATATCTCATTACCAGAATGAAGATGAATCTCATGCCCTCGTCTCTCATGCTATCAACCAGGGCAGGCAGTCCTTGAAAGTCTTTGTCCAGGACAAAGTTAAGCTGACGCTCCATGTAGTCAATGTCTGCATACTGCACATCCTGCAAAAGATGCCAATTGAAGCTTAAATGAAATTTTAGACTAACATTTTGTTGCATGTTCATTTTTGTGTACAGAGTTAGTAGATGCAATTACGTTTAAATTAAAGCTGTTTTTAAAAACACATTTCTTACTAAACCTCTAAACAGCTAAAACACTTTGGAAACAAATGATAATAATTATAATGAATAAATAATGATAATAACAACTGATAACTTTTCATACACAGGTGTCATATGCTGGGCTGTAGTGGATAAATATGTCAAATCGGCTGCGCTAATCTTATAATGCATGCTACACATGGGATGTAGGGGACCTGAGAGTTTTATTTGTTTCTGGGTCTCATTTCTTACAATGAAAATAACACTTGATCTGCTTTGGTTGCCTAAAATGTCTGTGGAAGATTAAAGCTGGCTCGTGTATAAAGCTAGCTGATGTGTAGCATTTTTAAGTATCTGAATTTTCTGCAATCCTTCATTCAACCTAATGCTGCAGGAATCTTTTTGGTTGGTGTCAGCTTCTTGCAGGTTAGGGCTTTGTGAAAGCATATTCTGGGGATCACTTGATTATTGATGGAAAGTCTTGTGTTCTGTTCTGCATAATGAAGAGGATTCGGTTCTGGCCTGTTTCCTCATAGGACATCTTTGGCCAAAATGTTACCCTAATATGCACTTCAGTTTTCACTGTGAGGAAATGTGTAGTACAAACTGGAAATGTCTAGAGGCTGTGAAACATACAATTGATTGAATTTCAAATAAAATTATAGGTCACATTTGATTAGGTTAAACTGGATGTACCCAGTGTAATCCACAAAGTCCACGTCTCCATTTTTCTTCTCCCGAAAACCCAATTTCATGTAATTCAGTTACAGGTCACATACAATCATTATACTGCAAAAACATAGCTAGATACTGTGTTGGGTTTAGTTCTGTCTATTCCACTGAGTGTATGGCTCTGAACTATACAACCTACAATGGATAAGATTTCAGGTTGCATTTGTCCAGATGAAACCAATGAAATAATTCCTTGTGCAGTTGCACTGACTGAATGAAATCAGACAAAAGCAGACAAATATACTGCTATGTAATTGAGCCACATGTTTTATAGGGAGTATAAGCATTGTGTCCTGCAGAAAGGTTCCTTAAGTTGTTTCACTTGCTCAGAAGGAGGTGTTTGGTTGGTAGGTGAATTTTTTAATTTATCAGAGAAAGAAGTTAAGAAACGTACAATTATTGTTCACCAATCTAAATAAATAAATATGGGATTGTCTTAGATTTCAAAATATATTGTCAAATATTGTCAGAACATAATAGTTTGACTGTAGAGAAAGGGGCAAAGCACTCTTTGAAGAAACAGGATCACTTGGATCCAAAGCATTAGGCAGGTTTGTTCTATAAGAAACAAAAAAAGCATCTTCACCACAGATAAAGGATTTGCTAGATAAAGAAGGCAGAACTTCAATCAGCAGCGCTACTGTCAAACGAACGCGGTCTAGTAATGGTCTCAGAGGATAAGTAGCAATCTCCAACCATTTCTCAAGAGAGAAAAAAGGTCAAACACCCAAGATGGACTAAATCATACTGAAATTGCACTGTGGATAATTGGAAAGAAGTTCTATTTACCAATAAATCCAAATTACAGAACCACATCAGTGTATGTAAGGGGACCAAAATGAGGTAAAATGATACTATGGTGTAGCAAACCCACAGTGCTACCAGTATTCAAGTGATGTAGGTATTTTGCCTACTGTTTAGTTGACATCTGGAACAGATCAGTTTTTTAAATATCTTTCTTAATTTATTCTCCTTCTTCCGCTTTTTTGTTATTATTTTGGTGTATAATTATTTTCATAATTTATTTCCTGAGGAAGATTCTACGTGTCAACCTATCTTGCTTCCTTTGGAAGGATCTTACGAACATACTTTTTCTGTTTCTCACATGTTATGCTAAATAAAAAAATTTAAAAAAGTCAAAAAAAGTCTTGTGTTTAATATAAACAAATATACGACTATACTCATGCGAACTTTCTTTGAATGATATTTTCTGAACTGCATTTAGTTTGCTGGTTTGGTGCTGTTCTTATGGTGATTTCAGACATCTCAAAAAAAATCTTTCACCAGGAACTTACATAGGGGATACCAGCTGTCTTCATTTCTGTGTATAGCGTTTCTATTTCCTTGTCATTTGTGTAACCATAGCGACAGAGCTGGAACCCAAGGGACCAATAGGCAGGTAGAACAGGTCGTCCAATCAACTGTTCAGAAGAAAGCAAACAAGGAAACCAAAACAGTTAAGCACAGGCAAAAGTTGTTTTGCAGGAAAACGGGACAGTGTCCATAAAGTGTTTGTTTGACTATTTGTGTCTGTGTGTGTGTATCACTGTGTGTGTGTGTGTGTGTGCATATGTGTGTTTAGATTGGCTAAATGAGAGAGCGCAATGAAGCGAAGAAGTCACAGCTGCTGCAGTCCATCAACAGCGGCCCAGGGCCAGACACAAAACACACAGGCGCACACAGGCACAAACAAACCACAAGTCCAAGAAGACTTACTTGAGTGTACTCCTGCACCACCATCTCAGGCGTCGGACCCATGACCACGTAGAAATCCAGGATGCCTCCCAGAGTTCGGTAGGTTAAAGCTGGACCAGGCAGTAAAGTCACATCTACAAACAAAGCATAAAAGAGATTTTTGTTACTTAAAAATTGATATGTTACTTAGAAATTTACATGAAGCCTAGGTGTGTGTGTATGTGTGTTTCCACTATATATTTTAGTGTTTAAAGCATGCTTTCAAGAAAGGAGGGAGAAGATGCAAAAGTAACAAACAAAACATTTTATTTCATTTTGGTACAGTGTGTACTAGCATAAATAGCAGTGTACCGCAATGCCGACAAAAACTTTTAGTGAAGACATTTAGACTACAATATTTAGTCTAATAATCCAATAGGTTACAAGCACGATGTCACAGAAGGCATAACTATCCTCATGAGAAATGTGAGGACAGTTTGTGTGATGCATGTCCATTTGTGTTTCATGGGATGAATACAATAAACAGACGCAGCGATGCGCTTACTACATTATGCAAATATCAAAGCAATTGTTCTTAAAACTTATAAGATGCAATTAATCATTAATTATTAAATGCTTACTTGCATACATAATTGAGCATGATTGTGTGTACATGTGAAAGTAAATGGATGCACTTAAATCTGGTGTATACGCATGACCTGGCAATAGTGTTCGTGCGTAAGTTATGTGGGACTCTGCGTGTGTGTGTGCTTCTCTCACCCATAGCATTGCTGTTTAGCAGCAGCACACCGTGAGCATCAGCTGTATTCTCAAGACCCATATAGAAGGGATGGACTCCATAGCAATTCATCTTGTACTGTAGGAGAGAGACAAAAAAAGTAAGTATCAAGTTCACAGTGTGAAATGGGTGAATGCTGGTTAAGGAATTTCCCTGTGTGGTTTGTGCTAATGCTGAGTTGTGCACAACTTTGTTTTATTTAGCACATTTCTTTTCACCTGACAGTACATTTCTAATTTTATTTATGGATATGACAGCAACCCAGCTATAATGGGCTTACTCCCAGCACTCTCTGTATTCTGAAGTTTTCCCCAGAGAGAGTAAGAGAAACATATTCCTACAGCTATCTTCTATGTAAATTAACGTGCACCTAATAAAAGTTTTAAATATAAAGTTTGCATGCTAAGTAAAGGAGCCAGTTAATTATGAGAAGACTGTAGCTTGTTTGCTACCATACTATTCAATGCCAAGTTAGTGTTCCTTTAGTAAAAATCCAAGAGGTTCTCTTGTCTTCAGTGCAGGGGTGTCCAAACTTTTTTCACTGAGGGCCACATACATAAAAATATAGGAGGGGCTGGGCCACTTACTAGAAATTAGGTATATAACCTTAACTTTAGTGTATTAAAATTAGAAAAATCACTTACATGTGGTCGAATATATTATATTGTTGAATATAATTAAAGACAAAACTGCCTTCATCACAGCTTTCCATAAATGGATCTTTATTGATTTATTCAGAAAAAGCTTTGGTAGCTCATTCTCAGAACAGCAGCCTCAGATTTCTTCTTAGACAGAAGATTTACAGCACAGAGAAAAAACAATAAAGGGGAAAATGGGACGGGCACATTTCAAGTTTGTTATTTAAGTTATTAGGCTTAGCAACACACCTATTAACGTTCGTTTGAAACCGTTATCAACATTAACAGACTGAACTGGACTTAATAACAGGAGTGCATATAATTTTAGTAAATTATTCTGGTGAGTATCAGCTGCGCTGGGTGTAAATCGGGACATCCAGCCGCGGTGCTGATCGCCACTCGTGCCAAAAATCTAGACAAATGTCACTTGATCAAGGAGCAAATCTGCATCAGATGAGATCAGCTGACTTTGCGTGTACGTGGGCAGTGCACAGCGGTGTGTACTCTGTGTGTTAACAAGAAAAGCGCATATAAGAAAGTGGTGTGCAAAAGCAGGGTAGTGACAGAATTGATGCGCATTATTGATATTTGAAGCATGTGTACCTGCACATTAACACACGGGTACTGTGGAATATATTTTTTACTCACCTAAAGTGCTCGTCCACTCCCCGCAAAAAAATAGCAGCTGTGCGGTGTCTGTGGCATCAGTGCTCTCATCGCATGCGATGGAGTAAAGATCAAAAGCACAGCTTTATCAGACAGTTGCAGTTTCATGTTGGCTGACAAGTCTTCAACAACTGGATTTCTGGACAAGCTGACGTTGTTGACGGGCGCATTATTTCGGTGACTTTAACGAGGCCGTGTTTTATGAGGTCTCCATCTGAAAAAGGCTTGCCATGTCTTGCGATGAGTTGGGCGACCTCATAGCTGGCTATTGTAGCCTTTTCCTGGACCTTTTGAGCACGAAAAAATTACTGTTGCTGACCCCGCAGGAGAGATACCCTTTGCTTTAATTTCTGCTCTCGATCAGCACCAGTGTAGGATGCATAGGCCTGATGTTTGGTTTCATAATGACGTCGTACATTATACTCTTTCATAACTGCCATAATTTCAGTGCAGATCAAACAGACACACTTCCCCTTGAATTCTTTGAAGAAATATTCACTCTCCCACCATGTCTGCATTCACTTTCTACCTTTCGCTTCTTTGGTTCTGCCATGTTTAGTAACTAACTTGGGCTAAATTTCTTCTGTGATTGTCCTTTTTGGTGGAGCAACTGCCTCGATCGACAGTAGCTCCCCCTGGTGTTAAAACTAAGAAGTGCAATACACTCAAGCAAAAGTTGAAGTGCGGGCCATATTCGATTCTATTTATAAAATTACTTGCGGGCCAATTAAAAATGGATCGCGGGCCGCAGTTGGCCCGCGGGCCGGAGTTTGGACACCCCTGCTTCAGTGCTTAGATTAGAATAGAACTAGTCAGACATGGCAAAGACCAAAGGTGGTGGGGGACAGGGAATCTGCCACTATCCTGAGACTCATGGGCACGTTACACTCTATCAGCCTCTTGCACTTCTGGTACATAAGAAGTTGTTGAATTGTAATACAGTGTTGCTGAGGACCTGCTCTGCCTTTGTGTCACTTGTGTTTAGATGTGTGCCTCTTCTTGATAAGTGTGAGTGTGTCCTTATGGCACTGGTACATAGTGTGATGGCTGTGGCTTAAGAGGGAGAAAGATAGTGAATTATCTAATGACCTAAGCCTTGTGGTCTCTCTCAACTACTCTGTCATAACAAATGTGCAGACATGGATTTTCATTCTGGAAACATTTAGATGGACTCTAAGAGTTCAACCATGGACACTCTTCAAAATAAAGCAACATTTGGGTTAACCTGTTTTTCAGGTGCCTTACAAAACATTTCCTTCAAATGCTCTGGATTTCTACATGCTTAATGACTGAAGATGCCCTCTCCACAGTATATTTTAACTCTGATATACCAAGGATTCAGCTATTATTTTTTAAGTGTTTCATTATCCATCTTTAAATTATTTGGCCTCCTCCCCAACTTTAATTTTCTTCCTCTCCAAGAAGCCCCATAACAGTTATCTGAACCCTGTGGTGTAATCTTAAAAGCTCAGCAATTACCCTTGATAATGGTGATGTGAACTATATCCTATCTGACCTTGAAATTGTGATGACAAACCTGATGACAAATGGTCATGTCAATGGAAACACAAATATCATTAATAAGAAAAAGAGAGAACTTTACATAGTCTAGAAAGAGGTTTACTCTTCACAATTTCTACAAGTCATATAACCTCCTAGGACCTGGCATCCACATATGTGGACATCACATTTTGGGTTATTTAGACCAAAATACTTAATTTTGCTCTACAAGGGCCTGATATCCACTTACGAGGACATTATACTGCTACTGTTCTATCAAAATTTTGAACGAATATTCTCATATGTGGCTCTGATTTTTCTTAAAAACAAATAAGGTAAGAAAAAATCTGGTAATTCTTTGTTTTTACATTCATCACTCCCCAATATGCCCAAATATCAAAGAGAAATTAAAAATGCATGCCGTGGAAGAGTTGGGGTCTTAGGAGGTTAAAGATACTCACTGCATAACTTTAATATATGTCATAGCAAGCATAAAAATGGTTTCAATAAAACAATAAAACAAACATTATGTGTTTATGGTATACTTACACCAGGAGGCTGGTCCTTGGAGAACATACCCCAGGTATGATAGTTTAGATCGTGCTTATAAGTTTTATGCTCTGTTTCCCCAAAACCATAAACATACTGAGATGGCAGTCTAGTTGTCACTTGGATGAACATGTCTGAGAAAGTAAAACCTGGCACAGATGAATCCCAACTAGGAGAAAAGACAGGGAATTAAACCAATGAGAGATGAGAGAAAGAAAAGAGAAGGCATGTGGTGGCTGTGGTAATGGGTAGTCATAGGTAGTACTTCACATTATGTTTAAATAAATAGGCATAAAGACCCATGGAGAACTGCAGGCACCCCTTCAACATAAATTTTATTTAGTAAAATTTCAGCTGACAGTTCCAAAAAAAAACATTGGAGGTTTAACTACAAAATAATGTCACCCTTGCTTTGAGATATTCTTTGAATAGACTCCAAACCTGTGCTGCTTCATGTGACATCATCATGAATGCTGAACAAGCAAAAACAACTTCAGGCACTGATGGACCTGAGCATATCTCATGTGACTGCGTAACTGCACCAGAGGGTTTGACTCAGCATTGTTACTTTAGCCTCAACATACCTAAAACTTTTGGATACTCACATTATAGTCCCGGTGCTATTCCTAATAATCTGGATGCCGAATGGGTACTGGACAATAGCGACCCTGTAAAGCCTATTGCTCTCTTCAGTCTCAGGAGTTGTAGGAACCGACAACTCCACTGGTACCTCATAGCGATCATCATTTGGGTCATAGATCTGCATGTGGAGGAATTGTTATTGCATCAATTTATGCACATCACTCATGAATCAATTATTGCCCCACTATGTGAACAAAAAAAATAAATAGGCACACACCTTGAATTGCAGCATGTCACTGCTGTGATATTTAATGTCAACACGGAGTGTGTCAATATCACGGGACTGTGGACGACCACTGCTCCTGTACTTCGTGTTCCGAATGATATCAATTGTCATCCCCTCATTAGTTTCCCTTAATGATGTGACATTGTAACCATAGTCTTCTGGATAGATGCAATTTGGGGCACCTTCAATGGCAATTGGCTATGTAGGGAAAAAAGAAAACATAACAGAGCACTATGAAATAAAGTTTCAAGACTGACACCATCAAATCACCAAAAGGCTATATTTAAGTGTCAATTGTTAGGAAGGCAACAAATCAAATGTTCAAACTGAAATATTGTCATTGCATTTCTAATATGTGCCAACTTTGAATTTGATGCCAGCAACAGGTTTCAAAGAAGCTGAGTAAGTGTAAGTGTTTGGGCACTGATGATGCTCATTTACTGCAGTTTTGAAAGCAAAATGTTTATCCAAATATGCTTGATTTGGATTTCTGCTGGTCTGCATAGTAGTATTTGCCATATAATGAAAGCATTTCCACTTTTCATCATTTACCTTTAACACAGAATTCCAACTATTTGACAGAAAAATAAAATGATATGTGTATGTTAGCCTACGACATGAGAAATTCAGTAGGCTACTTACATCCCAGATACAGCCTCTGGCCTCGCACTTAGCCTGATCTGCATTGTCCTCTGGATGACAGTTAATACGTAGTACTTTCCACTCTACCACATAGGTCTCCCCCAAGATCAAGTCAAGGTTCTGCAGGGTCAGCACCTGTGGATTGGATAAATTTTAAGGAAGGAAAGTGTTTGTGCAGGGATTACAGAAGCCATTGAGAACAAAGCCCAGATCTGCCTGGCAATGTGACTGTGTCATCTTTATGACACATCGGGATGTGGACAGCATCACCACTGCTAGCATTGCTAAGGTTAGCCAAAGTGTCCACACTTTTATTTTTCTATTTTTTGTCTATTATGTCTATTTTTTTCTCTTCTTTACATCACTAACAAGTTAGTCACCAAGAACATCCCTAACATACAGTAAGAATGAAATGTTTGAAAATCAAATAAAGTAATCAAATAAAACACATTTTAGCTTCCAGGCTGACTTGTTTAATATTGATTTATATTTTAGTGTGTATGAAACTAATAATCTTTAGCAGCTGTGAGCTATGTTCATTGGTCAGACTAGGCAAAAGGAGATTGATGAACATGACAAACCAGAATTTAGGTATAACAGCACAGATGCCTTTAACCCGCAGGAAATTATTACAACTCAGTGTCTTGTGATAAATGTAAGGTTGTGCCCGTGACCAAGGAGACCTCAAGGATTTACACAAACACTGCCACAGCCACATATACTTGATAGTGTATGTACATGCAGTTACTTACACACACACACACACACACACACAACAAATCTAAAAAGTACTGCTTAAAGAGTCTCTCGACACTTTACAGACTCTTGCCTTTTGCTCCTAACCCTGGGCACTTATTGTAGAATCATTGCTCTTAGTTGTTCATTTTCACTGTTTTTTTTTTTTTTTTTATGATTTTCACCCAATGTAAATTGTTATCATTTGTTACACTTAGAGGCTAACCTTGACGTGAACAATAATGGTTTCATTCCTGGTCAAACTGAAACAAATGACAGAAGTGTGGCTGCTGTAGAAGTCCTCCGTTCTGCATCAGTCATGCAATACTAGAGTCTGTGCTTTCTTATTATTATATTAATTCATTGATTGATAATATTGATATTGATTGTTTCCATTAGTCCAGTCGGGGTGGCTATAGCTCAGGTGGTAGAGCAGGTCATCTACTGATCGGAAGGTTGGTGGTTCGATTCCTGGCTTCCCCTAATCTGCATGCCAAATATCCTTGGGCAAGATACTAACCCCAAATTGCTCTCCGATGCATCCATCGGAGTATGAATGTGTGTGAATGTTATCTAGAAAGCACCTAGAGAAATGTGCTTGTGCGAATGGGTGTGAATGGGTGAATGCACAAGTTGTGTAAAGCGCTTTGAGTGCTCAGAAGAGTAGAAAAGCGCAATATAAGAACCAGTCCATTTACCATTAACTACTCACTAACTATATCTGTCATATATGTTGCTTGTTTGTGGACATTAGATTAGAGATTTTCTTTTTACTATTCATATATTTGATTTTTTTACTCAAAAAATGGCTTCTGCTGCTGCAGATCACCTATAGTCTGACAAAATCTACATTCACGTGTGTTATAAATAAAGACTGTGTGACAAACACAAACAAGAAAAAAACAATAAAGGTTGCTTCTTTTTTTGCATAATTATGTCTAGAAACATGCTTGTATTTACCTTCTTGGCTCCATCGTAGTCTATATTGTTGTTATCTAATATTGTAGCAGTGTTTGTAGCATCAACATGAGTCACAGAGACGGATGCGGGAACAGTAGGTACCCCAAGGATAATAATGTTGTCAAACTTAAGGTTGTTTGGGTCATTGTAACCATTGTTGGTCACCTGCATCGTCAGTGTTCCCTACAAGACAGCAGACTATGACTATGACACAATCACATAATTTGACCTTCTAAAAATTATCCCAGATTTGCAAATTGCAAACACACAATACGTTTAGTGCCATCCACCCAAGAGTAATGTAATGTAACGTAATGTATACATTAAACATGCAATTTAGTCCTGTTTAAAGCATAAGAGTTTGATCCAGCAATACTTTAGCATCCCAACATTGGTCAACCATGAGTGGTAAAGTGGAATGAAAAAGTCAACATTCTTGGGTGGTTTTGAACTTTGGACTTAAGATCAGATTGAAAGAAATATGTTGGCTCAATTTGAAAAAAAAAAGGATGTATGAACTTGTGAGGGAAAGTTACCTGGGTAACAGTGAACTTGTAGTGGATGTAGTTGCTATTCTTAACTGTGTCTGTAAAGAGAAGCAGACGCAGAGCTTTATCTTTGTCACAGCACTTGAACACAAATGATGCACAGTTACACAGCAAAGTGTAACAGCTTCAGCTTGTTAATACGTGTGAGCTAAATGGAAGTAATTTAAGAGTCACACTGGCTAATATCCTTTTTTGTTCTCAAAAAGATAAGAACTTTCATTTGATGAAAAAAAATGTATCCAGAATCCAGTCAGTGGTAATAGCATTACACAACATACTAGCAAACAGACGGAAAAAAAAGGAGACAATACCTCGGGAATCACCGTCATCCCAAAATAGCTCTCCAGCTGCGCTGTCATGGTCATCAAGAGCAATGATCAAACCCATGGGATTACGCCGACTAGTTAAATATACATAAACACACATAAAATTACAAATAGCGTTCACATGAATAAAACAAATGCACCAAATGTAAGAATACAATGTTTGCCATTATGTCCATGTTTGTGATAATCTGTGTGTGTGTGTGTGTGTGTCTGTGTGTGTACCTGTATGTTGTGGTGACATTAGGCTTCTGTGTTGGGAGGATTGCTCCACCCCTGATGTGTAATCCAAGCTTCTCTGCTGGTAGGTACATTTCAACATGCCTTTTGCGGTCTGCCACTTGTTCCATCTGATCAGAAGGATAGCAGAATAAAATATTAATTTAACTGAATTCCCTCTTGTGGGCAAAAGAATCTATGCGATGCAGACTGTTTTTCCTTTTTATTGAAAAATATAATTATTTTTATACCATACATATGTAGGGTATGTAATTTTAATTGCTTTTTACTTCATCGTATTTAATCAGAGTTCACCGATCTTTTAAATCAGTAATTGTTAATCAAACTCTAGTCTCATAAGCGGGGGGGGGGGGGGGGGGGGGGGGGGGGGGGGTGGGGGGGGGATACTCACAAATGAGTATGTAAACACATGCAACAATTGTGAAGTGACCACCCTGTAATTTGTAAAATTTGTAAAAGACATCTGATTTGGAAACAAACTGACACTGGGCCTTTTGTGAGGGTGTTCTCCTGTCTCACCCTTGACAACAGGCTTTATGAAATCTGGATGTTAAACTGGCTTTCAAAATATTATAATGATAAACTTCACATTTCTCTCTGTCTCTTTCTCTTTAAACGTGTCCCTCCCTTCATCTCTGGTCCAGTTAGAGCTCAGCTGTTTGATCCCCCGGGGACTAAATCCTCAGAGCAGCCTAAAACTATTTAACAAAAAATATCCCAATCTCTTCCTTTTCTCCTTTTTACTTACTTCCACCGTGTCCTGTTTTCTCTCTTGTGATGCTCTAATTCTTCTTTTTTTTTTATCCTGTTTCCTCCATTCCCACTGAGCTCTATGTGAGGGTGTGTCCGGGTGTGCATGTGTCTGTTTCTGTGTGTGCGTGTGTGTCATTTTACGCAGTACAATATGGGCGTGTGTGTGGGCTAGAGTTAGTGGAGCATCTATAAGCAATTTCAGATCTTATCTCCCCCTCACTGTCTGCCTTAAGGAGGTCTTCTCTAGCCCTCTCTTCTCTTCCTCCTCTTAGTCTTGCAATCTTCCTCTTTTCTGCATACTGTAATTTTCATTTCTGTTGCCTCTTTCTCATCCTCTCTATTGTTTATGCTTTCCTCTGTCTCTGTGTAATTGCGCTACCCATCCTTTCCCCTTTCTTTTCATTCAACTCCCATCCCATCTGTTTTGTTCTCATCCGAGTGTTTCTCCAGTATTTCTTTGCTCTGTAACTTGTTTTTCATGGTCATTTTCACTACATCATTGCTCCCCCACCCTTCTATCCTCCTACCCAGATAATCACAGGGGACCAACCAGGACAAGGGGCCGGCAGTAAGACAGCCAATCTAATCGTTCATCTGATCAGTGGGCGCTTTACATCGCCACTGTGACGGCTAAATAAGGTCCCAAAGGAACTTAACACCTCTTTTATCTCTCTGTCAGGGAGATAGTCTCTCTCTTTTCTTCCTTCTCCCCTCTCTCGCTCTTTGTCCTCATTCCTACTCTGTCTTATCGCTTTAGTCTCTCAGTCTCAAACAACAACTTGAGGCATCAACTTTCATGTGACAGGTTGTGTTTTACATGTTTTTGTGACAAATGTAGCGTGATAGTGATAAGCCCCCCCCCCCCCCCCCCCAATCTATCTGATTTATTTTTATTACAAGGCTTATTATGTTAACTCAGCTCAATGAGATTTTTAAGGAAGCTGTTTTTGATTGAGAGTGTATTATATTGAAGATATTTCATTATTTTGCTTCCCTAAATGGGATTTAAAAACTGCCTGTACTGTGATGTCTGAAGTTAAAACCCAGCTTTCCTGCACTGTGGGTTAAACACAGTTTTATGACCATCAAACCATAAAAAGAGTGCAATTTATGAATGTGCACTTAACTTGGACAACCTCCAGTAAGCCTCTGGTAGTTACCTTTGCTATTAAGTAAAGTGAACATTTCAGCAAGAATTTAAAGAATTGTGGTTTCTGCAAGTGTGTCAATTAATGTATACAACTCAATTAAAGGCAGTAGTTGTGCTACTTTACAAATACAGTTACAGACCCATACATCTAACATATAGTTGTGCTACTTTAGAGGAAACACTTCCAATGAGGAAAAACTATCCTTACCGTCTCGTAGTCGTACCACCGAGCATCAGGTAGATATGCCGACACCTTATCCACACCCTACAAAAACACAAGAACACAACACTTGCATGACTATCTATTTGCATATATATCCAGAGAAAGTGCCTCGAAGAAAGTGAGGATAGCCCTTTCTGCTATATATAACTGCAACTTAATTGTAAAAATGAAGATAAAATGTCCCCATCAAGGAAACATGTTCTTAAATTGCCTATCATCCAATACAAAGTTTCCACACAGGCCTTGTGACATTTCATTCTACAATACTATGATGTAAGAGACGATGGGAAAGACGGCATCAAGCAACAACTGATAGGTGACAGCCTTTGATGGCTTAAGGTGGTGGACAGACGGGGGCAATCAATAGACGAGCACCAAGCCTTTGATAGCATTGTCACTTCCCTGTTCTTTGTGACAGTGCAGAACAGAGGGAGAGAGAGAGAGACATTCACAGGGGGCACAGCTAAAGAAAGCGCAAACTACAGGTCCTTTGCAAAAAATTTCTATATTGTGAAATACAGTGTGACAACTGCACAGGCCAAGGCCTGTCACAGGCACTGATGGCAAAAGCATCTCCCTTCCAATTACTCTCTCACCTCCTCTCTCTCTCTGTCTCTCTCACGCTGTCCTTTTTGTGGACTGTTAAGGTCTGTCATTAGGAACATGAAATAGGGGATTCAGGAGGACAAGAAGAATAGTGGCGAGGCATATTTAAACAATGACAAATAACACCAACTTATTAAATTTGAGAAGTAAAAGAAAAAAACAGGACATAGTAAAAGAAGAAAGACTAAAATATGATCAAATATATAAAAATAATGGCCTGCTAACCAAATTAAATGACTTAACACCCCCTTAAGGACCACAGATTCACACTTTGACGTAAATCACCAGTCACAACTGCTGCACAGCCTGTGGGATGACAGCCTGGGGAAATGGATGCTCCCCCTATACCTCGTTTTCTGGTGTCGGATTTGCTCGCGGCTCCTATCACTCACACCACTGACTAACGGGAAGGGACTGCAGGACTTAGCATGGCTGCTAACTGCGTTTGATAGGGAAACAGCACGAAGCCTGTATCCTTATTTGGAGCACTGAATCTCAGCTAGCTATAAGGTAAGATTTGATCAGGTGAGCCAAAGATTCATACTGGCAGAATGATCAGATGGCAGCTGAATTAAATGAGAACGGCAGAGAGAGAGAACGAGAGAAAGAGAGGGAGAGTATGAGACACAGAGTGAAAGAGAAGTGGGATGAAATGAAATGGGATCACAAGGGTGAGTAGACAGCAGCTGATTAAGAGAATGCAGATGAGACGAGGGAGCCAACGTTTGATGAAAGGATGAGCTGAAAAGAAAAAGGGAGAAACGGGCATGAGAGTAGAAGTATGGATGAAGACCAGAGGGGATGACAGAGATAGAGTGCAGGAGATCTCTTCAGTTTATCACAGAGATCAAGGTTAAAGCATTGATTGATCTGCATGATGGAGAAAGCATCATTAGAGAAATGGATAGGCAAGTAGACAAAGGAATAAATAAAGAACAGATAGAGTATAGTAGAGAATAGTTAAAAAGGTGAGTGTAGAATATCAAGGGTTGTTAAAGATCATCGTTTGACCCTTGATGATATCTCTTTATAGTGTCCTTCAGAGCATGACACAGCCGTCACATATAGTGAGCATACTCTTGCCACCTGAATCATTTTGAAATTGCATACAAGAGGACAAAAACACTTCGACGACACTGCAATATGACCCTTCTTAAGCTGATTAATCACATGAAAACAATTTTCATGGTAAAAGAAAATTTACTGTTTTTGTCTAAACAGACAGAAACAGGGGCATCCGTTAGGGCGCTGGGCTCTGTACCTGAACATTATTTGCATGGCATTGTTCTCCAAAATGGTGAAACGTGAATTTAGACCCTTTTGTTAAGTAAAAGTCATAACCTTACATAAATGATAGTACAAAAGTTTTAATGTCCATGTATGCATAAATAACTATGCAGACTGGTCAGGATCATACACTATATTGCCAAATGTTTTCACTTACACATCCAAATGACTGAATTCAGGTGCTCCAATCCCCTCCATAGCCACAAGTGGCCACCTATGCATGCTGACTAACTCTACAAATATTTGTGAAAGGATGGGTTGCTCTAAGAAGCTCAGTAAATTCCAGCGTACTGTGAAAGGATGCCACCTGTACAGCAAGTCCTGTAGTGAAATTTCACTCACTATGAAATATTACACAGTCAACTGTTAATGGATTTAAAACAAAGTGGAACCAAATGGGAACTACAGCAATTCAACCATGAAACGGTAGGCCATGTAGAATCACAGATGCTGAGGTGCACAGTGTGCAGAGGTTGCCAACTTTCTGTAGAGTAAATCGCTACTGACCTCCAGACTTCATGTGGCCTTCAGATTATCTAAAGAACAGTGTGTAGAGAACTTCATGGAATGGATTTCCATGGCTGAGCAGCTACAGCCAAGCCTTATATCACCAAGCGCCATGCAACATATCAGATGCTGTGGTGTAAAGCATGCTGCCACTGGACTAGGGCGCATTGAGAAGTGTTCTCTGGAGTAACGAGTCACACTTCTGAGTCTGGATTTGGTGGTTGTCAGAGACCAATACTTGTCTAACTGCGTTGTGCCAAAATGACTGCTCACCATTGCACAAAGCAAGGTCCATATAAAGACATAGATGAGCAGGTTTGGTGTTGAAGATCTTGACTGGTCTCCACAGAGTCCTGACCTCAACCTAATAGGATGAATTAGAGCACAGACTGTGAACCAGGCCTCCAACATCAGTGTGCGACCTCCCAAATGCTCTTCTGGAATAATGGTAAGCTCTCAAACCTTGTGGAAAGCCACCCCAGAAGAGTTGAAGCTGTTATAGCTGCAAAGGGTGGGCCGACATCATATTAAACCCTATGGATTAAGATGCGACGTCACTCAAATTCATATACGTGTGAAGCCAGATAAGCAAATATGTTTGGGTATAGAGTGTACGTTTAAACGCATGACCTCTATAGGTCAGGCTCTGGAAGATGACCCTATTTACCCAAAGTAAGCCTGCAGTTCTTCCCAATGCCACCTACAGACAAAGACAACATTGTAAAGCAAATGTTTAATCCAACTCCTGAATAACTTTACCTACTGTAAATTTATTCAAGGGCATGTCTTCACCATCACAAGCAAGGTCATATTTTCCCCTCCTTGGAGGACTTCTAAACATTTCTCTCTGTTCAATTATCAGGGCACTTTGATGGAAAGCACATTGCTTTTAAAGAGAAGGGAAATGAGCAGTGAGTCATAATTGATGCCCCAACACACCCACTGATAATGGATGTCTTTTTATCCTATCCTGTTTCCAACTGCACAACAGCAGTTGAATTGTGTCTCTGGCTGTGAAGGCATCCCAAATAGGTGCATTTGTCTTGGTTCACAAAAATAACATCCTGCACAGTTGCCTCATGCTTCTTCCTTTCCTTTCCCTATACTCTGTAAGACCCCCCCCCCCCACACACACACACACACACACACACACACTTCTTGTATTAGAAACTTTTTCACAATTACACTGATTGAAGTTACTTCATCCTCAGCCCGACAATGAATCCAATTCGCTTTCCACTATTCTGTAATTCACGAGAGGCCGCACTAAATTGCTTATTATTCAGGCCACTTTGACATGACCGCAATCACTGCATATGCACACATACATATGTGCCTACAGGCACACACATTTACATATGCAGGCAGCTGCACGCATGCACACACACACACACACCAAAACCCAAGCGCACAGACACACACACACACTGAAACAAACACAAGAGTACACACTCTATCTACACTTCTAATCTGCTCGTAATGAGGTCAGTGCTCTCATTAGAGCTCAGAGAAAAGAGGGAGGATATGGAAGAGAGAAGAAAGAGGGATGAGAGTAGGGGAGGGCAACAAAGAAAATCCCATGTCATGTTTTCCCAGTGGAGGTCACGCTGTGTGCGTGTGTGTGACTGTGTGAGTGAGTAGCTGTTCAGCTGCAAGACATGTTTCTCCATTTTCTATGTACATTTCTTTAAGTAATGTGTATGATGTCATTTTGACCAAAGTATCTTCATATGTATATCTATTCTGTTTCTGATATGTCTCTCTCTCTGTGTGTTTTAACTTACTGGATCCAATACAGGTGTGATGAGCAGGTATTTTCCCCAGAGGAACTGGCGATCTACTGTCCAGGTTTCGCTGTCAGAATAGAACCTTGGGCAAGGAAGAATATATATTAAATTAGGCATCTTTGTCATTATGCTGTGTCCAGCCAAAATGTAATTAAACTACAGCCTGTACATTTTATTTTCCAGTATTTTTTTTTTTAGAAAAGTTTTAGGATGTCTATGCTTTGTTACAATTCTAAACTTTATATTAACATTAAATTAATGTTCACCCTTTGAGTTTTCTAATTTATTAGTTCATGTCTTACTAGATCACATTTTCCATGTTTTACCCTGGCTGGCTCATTTAAGCTGTGTGGCTGCTAATCTCCAGTCGGTTTCTTGCTGTTGAACTCTACAAGTAGCTCGTAGAGTCGTGCATATACTTTGCAACTTGTCACTTGGATACCATTATGTTTTGTTAATGCCCTTGGTGTCTTTTTGAATGGTGAAAGGGATAAACAGTTGTACTGCAACACGGCCCTTGTGCTTCTCGCTATCTGTTTATCATGTGGTTTGCTAGTTGTCTGATTGCCAAAACATTTAATTTTTCTTGTGCTTTTAAAAATAAAACCACTCAAACAGGAGTGTATTCACTCGATTTGGAATTGCTGTCTTGCCAAGGTCTTAGTTTCTGTTGGCATGTTGTCCTTTCATTCATTGCCAGTGACATCACTTTTTAGTTTATAGGCCAGGGTTGCCAGGTTTCAGCTACTAGCTTTCAGGCACTTGGAACAGAGCTTTTTCACTATGTAAAATTGCTCATTTTCTTTCTTTAGGAAAAAAAGGAAATCAAGGAATTTTTGTTTTTGCCTGCCTTGACAGTTGTTTATACTGTCTATTTCCGTCTTGGTGGGAGTATTTGTGGACAGAGTTACGGTATAGTAGCATCAGGTTGTTTGGATAACCAGGGAGTTATCCAAACAACATGATGCTAGTCTTCTCTTTGCTCCTAGATAACACCTTCAGAGGTACTGTGACATCAACCTTGCAGATGATAATGTCACACTCCTCTGTGGCATCAGAATGATGGTAGTGACCAAGACAAATGCCCTATTGTTGAATAAATTACTTTGCTTGTATGCAACTAGCACAGTGCCCACCGTCACAGGGATCACAGGGACATCAACAATTATAGATGTCACCATCGTTGGAGGTTGATTTATCAACTATGTTGTGTTATCTGGTCATTAGGAGGTCACAGCAGTGTAACATCATCTGTGATCTGTCAGATGATGCCAAAGTGACCTAGCTGAGAAGAAAAGACAACCACTCCTCAGGACGCCCCGATTTAGCACTGCACTTACTGAGGTCTCCAGCAATACACAGTATGAAGTGCATGAGAAATACTTTTGGAAGATTTAAGGTTTTGGTGGTTAGGAATAGGTATTTGTGAGGTATGTCCACAAGTGAGTTGAAGCAACTGCAGTTTGTTTGTGTCTCTGTTTGAATTGGTAGCATAATGACTTAACTCAATAGTAGATGGGACTTACTCATGCAGAACAGGACGTACAACAGTCTCTCCTGCAGTGTGGGCTTTGTAGAATAGCGTGTAGAGGTAAGGCAGAAGTGTATAACGTATGCTCAGGTAATGTTTGGAACTCCGGACCAGTGCTGAGTCAGCACCATATACAGCTGGATCCTGAGGCTGGAGATAGAAAGATGGAGTAAAGGGATGGGGTTAATGAACAAGAAATAATAGAGAAAATAAAACACATATTTGTCCATTAGTTACTGAAAAACAACGGGAACGAGATAAGATGGCAAAGGAGTAAATATGTTTGAGCAAGAGAAGGAAAGAAAATCACTGAAGTTAAAGGAAGTGAGTGACGATAAAGCAGTAAAGAGGAGGGATGAGAAAGTGGAAAATTACCATGAACAAATACACATTAACCTTATTCATAATGAATAACCACAAAATTACCTTTACATTGGAGCAATCTAAAAGTACAGTTTATAAAGACAAAGAGCAAAAGAAAAAAATAAATGAAAAAGTGAGAGAAAGAAATAGAGGTATGATGTTAATTTGATGACGGTGGTAAGTGTGGTAAGTGTGAGGGTGATTAGCTGCTTACAGGCCGTGGTCCTCTCATCTGGCTAATCATTTATGCCTCCAGCAACTCTGACAGTCTGATGAAAACTCATTTGTATCTGTGTGTGTGTTTGGACTATCTGTATGGGATGTGATGAGCGCCATGATTAGGGCAAAGCAAAGGTCACACTTTAGCTGTCTTGTTTAGTGGAAATTGTACATCAGATTCATCATCATCGTGTCCCTGTCTTCAAGCAAGTACTATCACCAACCCCCACCCCAAACGGAAAATGTTGTGGGAGCATCAGTTTTCATGCGATTCAATAGTGTAGAATGATTTTTTGCATAAGCCATTTGTGTTCATCTATATAAATAGCTCAGTGGCAATATAAGCACTCTTCTAGGCTCAGCAGGCGCCTTCCCTGTGTTTCTCAGTGACATTAAGCCACTGATCTGACCTGTGACATTTAACGTTTTAGCCTGCTTGTTAAATATAAACATAATTTTTACTCTTTTAATATTACCACCTGTTGAAAATCATTGTCACTGAAAATGAATACTGACTCTCTTCTTGAAGAGCGATTGTCCAGTCAGAAAGTTAAGAAAGGCAGTCAGTGCAATACTGCAGCTGATGTGGAGAATCCACCATATTGCAATAACTTTATGTATATCAAGATCAATTCCTTTAAATTTCATTGCACCATTGAGGTTGTGAGTAATATTTTATTTCAGACTCAAATGTTGTGTTTTTCAGCAGTTTGCATCCTCAGAGTTAAACACAGATTCAGCTGTATTTGCACCAGTGAGGTGATAATCTCCACGGCTACAAAAAGTTTTTAACTGCTTGGATTTCATAGCACCTATACAATGTTATGGAATGATGTGTATACCCTGCAGTACTTTACACCAAACAGCAAAGTTGTAATATATAGATTAACAATCTAATCTAATAAATCTGGGAGTACCTTGTACCCCTCAGCGTTGTGGTTCCGACTGAAGGGGTAGAAAGCCCCGACCTGCATCCAGCGACGACACAACTCCTCAGTCGAGTCATCAAAGAAACCACAGATGTCAGCTCCAATCTGAAAAACATTTACAATGACATTTAGCCAGAACCTACAGGTTAAATTCTAACAACATCCTAATATTATTATATCTGAAAAATCTAACTGGAATAGCATTTGACAAACTCTGAGAAAACTTGAACTTGAAAACAAAAGATCTCTAGATTACTAATGTTTCATTATGGCCTGGTTAAAAAATGGTCCAACTGTAAGGTTAACAAATCTCTTGTAGCACCAGTGTGATAACTGCCGTTATATTTATCTTCTAAAATGCCTCTCTTCATGTTGGCTCCATTTAGTGAGGATTTACTGGCAAACAGTAGATGTGGGTTGTAATCTTTATTTACATTAATTGCTTTCATGGAGTCCAAGAAAGAGACTTCAGTCAAAGGCCAGTCTGCAGAGACTGTTTGCTTTCTATTGTTTACTACCGGCCACATTTTACAACAGCCTCAATGGGAGGGAATCGATCCAAATCCTATTTCTCCTGCTTTCTCTCCATCTTTCTCTCTGCGTTCGTGTGAGCGTGTGTCTACTGAGGAACCCAAAATCTGCTTGACACAGTCCCAGCAGGAGAAGTTGGCATGTATATATGACTACCTGCTGTGCACAGCTGGAGGCGTGTGCATGTGTGTGTTTGCATGTGCACTGGACTCCCTGTCGTTTTCTTACTGCTGTTTGAAACCTGCACACTAGCGATACACACAAGCAAGTACAAGGTCCACTCGGTTACTGGCTAGGAGTGTGTTTTCTGAACGTGGTGTTGTTCCAGGAAAGAAAACTGCTGTTGGTGCAGACATTTTAATGGATCTTATTCAAGACACACTTCTTCTTGTCTGCTGTTTGAAATTATGTCAGAGCATACATCCCAATGACAACTAAATCTTCTCTCAAAAGAGAGAACCATCCAAATGCCAGAAACACATGCTAACAAACAGATTAAGTTCTATGACTGGTTCTGGAGCTTTTTGTAGAGTACAAATGATATATATATATGTATATGTATACATATATGTATACATACACAATATGTTTTCATTCTTCAATGCTTTGCTGAAGTGAAAATAAAAACTTGAATGGTTATATTTATTTGTCTTATCAAATGATTTTAGCTATTTTAAAAATGATATGACCATTACATGACCTTCTCTGAATGTTTGCTACTCACATAGGGTATTCCAAAGAGGCCAAACTCTAGCATGCCAGGGATAGCCCATTTTATGTCATTCCAGTTGGCACCATTGTCTCCCAGCCAGTGACCTGAATATTTTCCCACACCTGGAAAGGAGGAGCGGGTCAGCAACAGGGTACGGTTTGCTCCAAAAACACGCTGCAGAGCTCTGTGGCAGAGAATTCAACAAGAAGACAAGCAGATGATACAGGGTCATTAAGATAAAAGGACAATGGGACAAAAAAGAGAGTCAGAGAGAGCACAAGGGAGAAACAGATATCACATGCATATGCACAAACACAAATGATCAGAGAGAAAGATAGATAACGCAAGGAAGTGTAGCCAGAATTGATTTACCACTACACATTAATATTTTATTCAAACAAAATTGAAGCATTATCAATCTCCACGACAATATAAAGCCCTGATGATGTTTACAAAATGTGTCTCCTGCCAGTAATACATTTTAATTAGTAGACTAAGAAAGAAGAAAATAAATGAGTAGGAAAGCTGACAAAAGAATGATGAGCTAGCTTTAATACCAAAACAGTGAGTCAGCAAGCTCACTTCAGGGAGCTTGTATTTCATGGTCTTGAGTGGGCTGTGTCTGTGTATGTGTGTGTTACCATATATAGGCAGATTGTTTCTTTCGAGTGTAAATGTTGTTACGAGGGTAGTGATGTAACTTCGGAGAATTGACATGAGCAGAGTTTAAACATTAAATAAAAGTTATAAAACATTTGCCACACTGAGGAAAATGTATCACGTGCAAGGCTGCAAAATGGTTTTATGAGATTTTTTTGTTAATGATTTTTATTGGCATTCAAGTTAGCTCTTAAAGCTTATGCACTGATGAGTCAGGATACACTAGCAGAAGAATATTACAGTTTTATATTACTTTATATTACTGGCTGCATTGACTCCATTATTCTGGATCCACAGTGCTGTCTTAGGTCTACAAATTGTATTAAACCAACCTGTCAAACTGTAACTTTGAATCATGTCTCTTGTAGGGATGGGTATCGTTTAGGTTTTATCCGATACCAGTACCACCAGTATATTTTGTCCAAAAACCTCTCATGTTCAGCTGTTTTTTTGTACAAAGATAACAATGTTAGCCTTTTCTGCAGCTATAGGGGATTTATAGTATCACTCTTGGCTGGAAGAAGTGCTTGATCAATAGGGGGGAAAAAACACCAACTTTGTCCAAAAAGCTCTCATGTTTAGCTGTTTCCCACTTTTTCTTTGGTCATTTTAGCCTTTTTGGCCAGGGTGAAGGGAGTATCTGCCATCAAACAAGAAGACAGCCGCATGTAACTATGATGGTGTTTGCTAGTTCACCTTACATGCATTAATGTAATAACGTGGTTAGCCTACTCAACGTAAATTACACACGAACAACATTAAGCTACTCGCGCAGAGAAGAACGCTGCTGCTGCTGCCATCATCATCCGTCATCATTTCTGCTGCACTGGCAGGGCTAGGGGCCAGGACTCTACTCTTCGGGTTTTTGGGGGATGTTGCTAACTCCGGGACCAATAACAGGCACCACACCCGCAGTAGATGTGCTCGATGTGAGGTCTCGCAGCAAGCTATCAAATACGGTGCAGTTCTTGGCTTTTAAAAAAACGCTATATGTCGCCAGGTGTTTCATCAGATTAGAAGTGTTACCTCCTTTGCACAGTATCACCTTAAAGCACTTGTTGCAGGCTGCTGAGTTTGCATCCTTTGCTGTGAAGTACAGCCAGACTTTCGACCGCTTCACCTCGGGCATTTTTAATCTGTAGCTCTGCTCTAAAAGAACGTAGGCACCTGGGCCCGCCTACTACGCTCGCAAAGGTAAAATGATTGGCTGGAATCCAAAGTGTATGACATCTCAGGAAAAAAAGCACCGACATAAAGCACCGAAATGTGTGCTGCTTTTCGGTCTGGTTACTACAGTTTATGTCAGAACCGGTACCCATCCCTAGTCTCTTGGTTCTTTAAATGCTGGCTGGCTAGGAAACTTTATTTTATTTTCCCCAGTGTTTTTCTGTCTGCTGAGTATCTTGTCTCTAAGAAGAACTCCCACTGCATTGCGTTGGACTGCAGGTAGTGATGGTAGGCCTTGTTCTGCTCTCTGGAGGATCAGCAATGGGCTCAGAGGCCACTGTAATAAGAAATTGCAGTAGGCCAAAAAATGGCTCATACACATCTATGCCAAATTCAGCAAGGTTGCTGAGAACAAGGACTACTGTAGTTCAAGACAATGGAATTGGAGCCCTTCAATAGCATTCAGATAAGGAAATAAGATGAACCAATGCTAACTGGTTAGCAATTATAAAACATTAATAATAATAAACCTGCGTATGGTGAAGCACCTTTTATCCCTCCTCAACAGATTGCCAGCACCGACGATATATTTAATACTCCTTTCTAAGTTTGTGCACATAATGGGCCATTAAACTGTTTCAGCGCCAGACTCCAATGAGAAATTCATTCAAACACACTGGAAGCTAGACTCATTAAAACAAGTTTTCGGATTTAACACATTGAAGTCAAGTTAACTGCTCTGGACTTTAGCACAATGGGTCAGTAACATCTGATTCTACAACTCTTGATTTAGAAAATTATGTATATTACATTATTTTCACAGTGTATTTTGAGTTTCCCAGAGTCTCAATATAGTGAATGGGTGGCAGAAAGTTGGCCTTCGTAGCACAACCTGAACTCTTCTTGTCATTGATTATTGATGTACTCACTTTTCACTAGCCAGCACCATAGAGTAGCCGTACAGACTGTGGACATCATAATGGTTTCCCCAAGACTGCTTGGCATCCATACACAGAGTCTTACTGTACATCAAGTTGTCGAGAATGTCTGAGGGAGAGAAAAGATAAAGGAGTGAAGAGCTGGAACAAGGGGTGAGGAGGCATGAAGAGAATACGAAAAAACAGTGATGGTGTTGCGATGAAGTAAAAGGACAGAAAGAATGAGATAGACATTGATGTATACTCCTATAGGATGTCAGAGCAATGAGGAAATGACAGAAAAGAGAGCAATGCAGGAAGATGACTAAGGAGGAGGGCAATAACAAGGATGGCATCAGGGGAGCGTGCCTTTTCCAGTTATGATCATCCTATCTGGGACACAGTCAGAATAAAAGACATGGCAGAAGAGTCATTTTCAAAATTCTTTTTAAGGGATCTACGATTCTAGATGAGTTTTCTAGAAAACCATCTAGGATACACTGTGCATGTACGATGACGATAAAGGGCTTTTCTATTATTATGTGTGCTAGTGTAGCTAATTTATCAAGTTGTGTACAATATTTGGGCGATGACCTGCATTTCTATGGTATCCTTTGTTTCTTTGTATTAAATGTATACCAGTATGACTAGTTTTCACAGAAAAGGCAGAAAATGGGGAAAAAATTAAAATCATTAAAAACTTCATCTTTTACTGACATGTGCCCATTTTCAATTAGGTAGCCACAAAATAAATAAATAATTAACTTAATTAATAATAATACTAATAATAATAGATTACTAATTAAAAATTATTATAATTAATTATAACTGCAGAGTTTAGTTGCCATAGTAAATAATTTTCTACTCTTTCTTGAAATATAATTTCTATAGTTCAGGGCCTCTTCTTTGGTAATTTAGTAGCATAATATTCAGTTTGTATTTTCTTGAGTTATATTTTAAATGACTGCCCAGCTTTTTCTGGATTTCTTTTTTTTTTTCTTCTAAAAGCCACAATTTACAGCTATAAGCTAACAGCTAAGTACGTCAAATGATTAGCATGATCATGGCTCAGAAGATAAAAAACATCTCTTACTTGGAATGAATGGAGGGTAGTTGAGGTTGTTTGAAGCACAGCCCTTTGCTGATCCTTGCTTGAAATTAGAGACCTCATTCATGTCCTGCAAGGACATACAGTAGATTTCAGTGAGAGGACTTTTGTTTTGTTTAAAGAGTTTTTTTTTCATGTTTGTTAAGTTAACAAAATTCTTATTATTAATGCTCTTTCTTGGCCCTTGGCCATTTTGACAATTTTCGGTCAGGACACAACTATTCATACCTCCGTTTTCTGTATTCAAAACTGACTTACAATCCAAAGTGCATCATGTTTGACCTCCCTGTAGAATCGCTCATACTCATCCACCCACCAATCTATGCAGGCTTGGCTGGTGTAATCTGGAAATACAGCCTCTCCTGGCCACACCTTTGAGGGAGAGAATGTGAGAAAAAAAAACCTTGACTAGTCTACATAGTTAACATTAGTTAACATTACTCACAGTTTTCAATTCTGGTTCTGTGTAGGTGTAAGTACAATTTTTTTTATTTATGTGCTCATTTTTTATGCACTCAACATATATGGATGTGAAACATGGCTGAAACAAAGCAGCAATTTAGTCTGCAAAATAATCTATATCAACATAGCACAACATCACCAATCAACATAACAGGGCACAATCAGTCAAAATTATGAGCTCTGCAAGAAAAATATAAATGTTCCTATGTAGATGTTGCAGGACCAGTTTAGGGAAGTGGCAATGCCAGAAAATAGAGGACATACGAAATACAGGAGAAGAGGGATTGATGAGAGAGAGATGGCTAAGGAGAAAAGGGATAAAGAGACAAATGAGTTAAGGAAGAGTAGAAAGGAGAGGAGAAATCGATAATGCAATAGAAATCTCCAGACGTGACTGTGTGTTAGAAGTCGTCCTTAATGACATGTATTGAGAAAAATGATTAATCCACTGAGAAAGGCAGAGTTTTTGTGCGTTTGTGTGTGTATGTTTGTGTGTGTGTATGTGGCTTTATTTCTGTATGTGAACACTCTTGAAGAGCACACTAGATATTAAATCTCAAGGTTGCTCCACTCTAGCTATCTTTTACCTTTACTTCCATGGGCAATAACTTTACAACCTAGTTTTCAGCAAAGACATGAATCATACTTATGTACGCTCATGTGCTTGCAGACACGCACACAGACACACCCACACAAACACACACACACACACACAAACACAAAGATTTATAGGCAGATGTTTTTGGCAGATGGTCAGAAATCCAAGGTCAAAGCTTATTGATAGTCCCTTGCAGATGCTTTCCCTTGCATCTTTTTTTGAGCCCTTCCTTCCTTCAAGACCAGATTTTGTCATCTCCAGCTGCGTACTAATACTGACAACAGGATAAGTAAAGTGCTGTCATTTGTAGCTGCATATCTCACTGTTTCTTTTACAGTTTTTATGGTCTTTTATCTGTCAGTCTGTCTCTCGAAGTTGTTATCCACCTGTCTCTCTTCTCTTCTACCCCTTTCAGTCCCTCTGCCTACCTTCTTTCCAAAGTCTCTTTCTACCTCGCATATCGTCTACCCCCTCCTTTTTTGTCTGTATCTGATAACCTATCTATTTTGTCTCTTCTGTCTCTTTGCTTCCTGTGCATGTCTCTGTCACCATGCCATAGTAAGACAGCCAGTCTGTTTCCCTTTACATTTTCATCTAATCCATTATTTGTGTTTCTCTGTCTGTCTGCACATACCCCTTTCTCTGTGCATGTTTCTGTCAACAGTTAAACCTTCCTTTAAATCCACATAGGTTTCTTTTAGCTCTCCCCACTGCCCTTTATTTTAACTCTCATCTATCTTTACTTTTGTGATATGAACAGAAATGTCCAACTGTTTGAATGAAGTCCTGCTATGATTTTACTCAGGCACTCCAACATGGGTGCCACCAGGAAAAGCTTTTATCTACATATTTCTCAGCAATTATTATCTATTTTAAAAGCAGAATATATTCCAGGTCTGTTTCAGTGCCTACCTGATTACAGAGGCAGCAACAGCAGAGGTTGTTGGCAGAGACACTTGAATGTTCACAATGAGAATACATAGAACTGCATATGTAAATAAACTGCACAAATATGGCCACACTTGTGTGCAGAAACAAACCACAAATTACAAAAAAGTTTTTTTAACCCACACAGCTGGATGCACATAAATGAACGCAGGGACTATGAGTCTTTTCTTTCTACCTTTCTCTGTCTTTCTCGCCATTACACATTCACACACAGGCCTACACACACACACGCACAGACCCATGGCTAATGTGTGATGTGGTGATGCAGAACTTTTTAAAATTAAGCACTAACGCAGAATCAATGCATATGTTTGACCTGTTATAAACAGGATGAAAAAACTATTAACAGTGGGGCAGGGTCTCGCTATGTGCATAATCAAAAGCAACACTAAAGAAAGTATTGAGCAAGACATTTTACTCCGCACTTCCAATCTTGTTTTTAAAAAATGTTCTCAGCGGGGGAAAAGGATCTCTCAATGAATATATTTATGTTCTATGATTGTTCTATGGAAAATTATTTTCCACGACAACAAAGCTGTGACCTTGCATCAAATATCAGATTGTGTCAGTAATATATGCAGTCCTGTAAAGAGCTATGTGTGCTATTATTGCTTCAATAGAAATTAAGAGGATAAGTAGCAGGAAGGAGCTACTAGTCAACAGAGCTACAAACTATAGATGAAGTAAAGATATTTGTACTGCTTACATTTTCAAAAAAGATTCATTACCTCTAGGGGAGGTATCGATTATTTTGCATCATTGCGTGCCTTTCAGGAATTAAACCAGACTGAATCTATATAATGGGAACCATACCACACACAACCCTACTGGTATATCTACTGGTGCTTATATTTAGTTTTTCACATGGCTGCATAAAGTCCTTTATTTTTTACAACTGTTTTAAATTGTTCATAAAAGTTTATATAGTAAAATAAAAGTTTATATAGTTATAGTTCACATAGTTTTGTTAACTTTATTACTAGTTAACCCTTTATGAGTCCCCCAAGGTTAAATAAATAACAGACTATGTTGAGTCATTTGGATGCCAGCCAAACTGTTTGACTGTCTGATTTAAGCATCTGTTATGCTTTTTATGTTTTGGGTTAAGCAGCTGAAAGGTTTGAAAGGCTTTAGCTTAAAAAGCCAAATTTGATAACTGAAAGAATATGCTAATATATAACCTCTAATTTCATAAGCCTTAAAAGTAGCGGACTCTAAACTGTTTGAAAATAGTTCCCATTCATTCCTGTGTTTAATTTTGATTGAAAGCACAGTTGAAGTTTCAAAGTTAATTAAGTAATTTTCTTTTTAAGTGAGTTTCCTCTTGTTTGTTGTGTGCATGTAATTATTTAAATTAGGTTTGTGCACAAATGTGGCTCACCTCTCCTATTAGAGGAGTCACTCCATCTGATTCAGTGACCCAAGCATTTTTCGCAGTTCCACGGTCATAGGACTCGTACGGAGCATCCCCAACCCTCTTACTGGTGGCTATTGCTGGATCCTGTCATAATAATATAAGTTGAAAACAAATCAGTAAATACATAAAAATTACACAGCACCATTGGCATGATTTTGAATTTTTATTTGTTGTATCTGATGTTACAAAGATTGTGTACTGTATTATTGTATCATCACACATTATATACAGAACTCACATCACAAAATTGCTTGTAATACAAGAATAAGTTCATGTAGCAATAATTGTTAACATGTCCATTACACAAAATATTTTGTGAACAGCAAAGTATTTCTTACCAGGATGAGGATATATTTCTGCCCCTTCTCATGGAGGTATTCAGCAAACTGTGGAAGTTCTGCAAACTTCACCTTGTCATAAGTGAAATCCTTTTTATCTTCCATGTAGTCTATGTCAGTATATTGAATGTCCTGCATAGGGTAAAGAAAAATGCTGCATTGGTATGTGATGTGCATGCATTTTTTACTTCAGAAATTATATAGGCTAGCATAGCCAAAATCTTTGTGTTTCAAAAAAAGCATTAAATCTAATAGCATATGAAGTTAATTTATCAAGTTTTCTATATGCATTAACCCTTGTGAGTTAATTTCAAATGAGTTTTAGAAATGGGCATTAGATATTCAAAGCTTCTTTTGAAATACAAAACTTTTGGCATGGCTTCTATTTATTAAAATTAAATTTGCATCTTGGATTGCAGTGTAATAGATTCCAATTTCTCATAAATCCTAGCCTCCTAAATGTACCCACTCATTTCTTTTTGTGCTTAATTTTGGCACATCTGCTAAAAAGAATCATCATTTTCAGCATTACTTAAATGTGTCTTTCACACTGTATATTTTCATCTTAACATAGCTAGCAAAAGAAATATTGAACATTTGCATAGAGTCTTACTAACAGAAAGACCTCTGATGGACTTTTGGAGACCTAATGTGAGTGCAAACAACTTTGGTAATGTGCTGCTAAACCTTGGGAGGACAATAGCAATGTTAACACAGTCTTCCTTTTTTGCCAGGGTGTGACTTTACGCTTGCTCTGTCTGTTGCCTGCCAAAATCTACTTCATATCGATGGAGCAGATGGTTTGGAAGGCTCTGCCAGATCCTTCCTCTAATGGTAATCAGCTCCAGACATATTAGGGAGAATGTGATAATACCCTCTGTGGTCTATCTAATGGTTATCAAACATGTCCCTGAGTACAGCCGGAGAGAAAGCAGCTGCATCCTAATGTCTTTGGATATGAAAAAAGAGATTGGAGATTATAAGAGTGAAATATTGAGATGGGTTGGAAATTTGTTTGATTTTGAGCGTCAGATAAAACAGAGTTCAAATGACATCCTCAACTGTTGCCATCACTGCTGAGTTGTGATAGAGTTAAAATGTTTTATTGGGACACATAAAGAACATGGATAGGAGTCTACCTTAGTAATTAAAGACAAAAATGTACAGCATTGCAAAAGACTCGGTATTGAAAAGACTCTTAGCAGTTACCTCTCATGGCTCGACAAAGATAAGCAGTAGGGCTCATTCCAAAGAAAATGTCAACTAGAATTGATATTTACCAAATGTCTCAGAAAGGAATAGGCACTGGAGTCGTTTTAGCATTCAGTTCAGCGTGAATGAGATAATGAAAGGAAGTCGATCGATTGATCTTTGATCGCCACTAACATTCAGTGACGTATGAAAAATAGTGAACCCAGGATTGAACCTATATAGCCCAGCAGACTCGCCATTATTTGACAGAAAGCTGGATTACCCTGTGTAAGCTAAAGGCCATCCCTATCATTCTGTCTGTCTTCCGAATTCCTGTTTCCATCTTCGTATCACGTCTCCACAGATAGTGTAGTGGTTAAGGCTCTTGCCTCCGGAACCACACAGTGGTGCATGAGTGCTTCAAATTTAACAAGGGGTGCACAAGGTGAAGTATTGATTCCCCACATTCCCCGACCTCTGAAAGCTTTACAATTGTGGTAGTAGTCAAAGGAATCCCTCTCTATAAAAACCACGCATTGCCACTACATTTCACACACTCGAGTTTTAAAATGCATGTTTTCTAAGGAAGAAACAAAGAACTAGGAAGAAGTAAAAGGCCAGGTGATGTCAGTGACACCAAGTCACATGTTTTCCATTTCTAGAATGTTCATCATGACCACATGGTCAGTAACAGTGGTATGTAAATGGACCCTACATTTATTACATACAATGCATGATATTGTGATATAATGGAGGTAAAATATGTAAGAAAAGTCAACATTTTATCAAAATATTATAAGGACAAAATCACAGATGTTTATGGGGGCGGCAGTAGCTCTGACAGCAATTTTAGATAGTCTGAAGAAAATGTTTTTCTAAAATATGCATGTTATGAAAGACAAATAAGGAATAAAAACCAAGCAGACAGAATCTTACATATGGAAGATCCACAGCACGGTTCCTCTCCACTGTTTCCTTGACTATACTGAGGTTGCCATAGTTCCACCGAGAAAGCTGGAATCCCAGTGACCAGTAGGCAGGAATGACAGGCTTGCCAATGAGCTGAATAGCACGATTGGAAATACTTTTAATGCAATTACCACGTCAAGGCAACACAAAACCCACTTCACCCAACAGTATTAACCAGAAAACCTGCCAGACATATTTCTGAATTTAGAAAGTCACCTCGAGGAATTCATGCACCACTTGTTCTGGTGTGTCACCAAAGAAAATGTAGAAGTCAAGCACCCCTCCAATTGTCCTGTAGGTCACAGCTGGGGCGGGCTGCAGTGTCACGTCTGGTGAAAACACAGAGACAAAACGTATAAGTATCAGTATTATGTTTAAAAATAAATTACAACCCCAAATTGATTGTAAACCACTGTGTACCACCGGTCCTCTGTTTTTATAAAACAACTTTCTTGTTGTTTTAATTCTTCAGAGAATTATTACTTTAGACCTAAACACAATTGTATAAGGAGGACGTATCAGTCAATTCCTATGGAAATCAATATATTAAAAAAAAACTTACATGAAGCAACTGTAAGCATAAGAGACAGAAACATGTCAGTGGGAATCACTAATGCTTTCAGTCATCTCCTTCTCAGAATAAAACAGTCATGAAATATTCTCTTTGATTTGTCAGCACAATTCTTTGATTGATGCAACAGTAGCTCCTTTTGTGTTGGGGGATGAGGATTAACTGGCAGTTCGTATGCCCTTGAACCATTTAGAGATGATTTTCTTGTCCCGATGTTACATGTATCAGTGTAAACATACCGTATGTTTGTACTTTTTTGGCAGTATGTATGAGAGTGCTTGTGCACATACATTCTGTAGTTTTTAAACACAGTGCTGCTCAAATGTTTTTTTATGTGTATGTGTGCATTTGTTTGCATGCTCGAACCCATGTGTATTTGCTTTTATCCAAGTACCAACAAGTGTTCTTGCATTTGTGTTAGCGTAACTTTACCCATAGCATTGCTGTTCAGGAGAAAGACCCCAAATGACTTCCCACTATTTTCTTCGAGACAGAGGAAAAAGGGATAGTGTCCATAGAGGTTATGTGTTCCCTGTAGAGAAGAAAGGAGGAGACAAATGAATATAGGGCATTGGTGTCTTGTGAGACCACCATGTGGGAGACTTACTGAAACTGAGGGGGTGCCTACACGGCATAATCAGCTTACAAGGCATTCAATTATAAGCCTTTTGCGAAGGCAAATGCACATGTAAGACACACATGTAAACATGCCACACACGCACAACTAAGCAGGCCTGATTTGAGCAGGCCTTATTTTAAGCACATATGTCTCTTTGTGTTTGTGTGTGTGTGTGTGTGTGTGTGTGTGTGTGTGTGTGTGTGTGTGTGTGTGTGTGTGTGTGTGTGTGTGTGTGTGTGTGTGTGTGTTCGCTGTCTTTACCCCATTAGGAAAAGCATCTCTTGTGAAAATTGGCCAGGTTCTCCAGTTTGTGTCATGGCGATATTGCCTATGGACATGCTCCCCCAGGCCATAAATATTATGCGATGGGAGCTTAGCAGACAGCTGTATGTACTGGTCTTCAAACACAATTGGAGCCATTCTAGTGTCAAACCTGAATGTCAAACCAGAAAAAAAGTGAAGTTAAGTAGAAAGTGAAGAGACACACTGATGCACTGGGATGTGGAATAAGGGAGAGCAGATAAGAGTGAATATGTGTGAGACACAAAAATAAAGAAAATGAGCATGAGATGGAGCAAGAAGAGAGTGGGAATGAGACAGAGACTGTTACGTCCCCACATGAAAGCTAGGCGAAGAGGGAGGGGGACAGTAACAGTTGGATCCGGGTTGAAATGAAAAGGACGCCAGGCAGAGGTGTTTAACACAAAATAAATCTTCAAATAAAGCTTCAACTAAGAAAACAACTATAAGGCTTCAATAGAAAAAAACAGCAACGCTGCTATTACCAATAACCAGACAGGCCAAACCAAGAAATGGAGGCTGTCATTTAAGCAAAACCACTGCCCAGTTGAGTTACTCACAAAAAGCCACGCACGGTGGGGCTGGTCACACACACTCTCACACACACTCTCTCACACACACTCTCTCTCTCTCACTCGCTCGCTCGCTCGCTCGCACGCACGCACGCACGCACGCACGCACGCACGCACGCACGCACGCACGCACACACAGCAGGCCTTTTCCACACCTAGACCAGACTCACTGCTCTCCTCCAGCTTATATCACCTCTGGAGGGTAATTGGTGGTAAACGAGGGCAGATGAGCAGCAGGTGTGCTCTAACGGAGAATGCCGGGGCAGAGAGAGATAAGGGGAGGGGCAAGAAAGAAGGAGGAGGAGGGCGAGAGGACAACACCATGCCCCCCCCCCCCTTCCCCCCTTCCCCCCTTACATTCACACTATACAAAACACAGAGCAAACGCATCACTATGCGCTACGCGAGAGTGCATCAGCCACCAGATTCTCAGTCCTTTTCTTGTGTTGGATAACCAGATCATAATCCTGCACCAGAAATGCCCAGCGCATTAGTCGCTGGTTGTGGTTGTACATACGTTGGAGGAATGTAAGGGGATTGTGATCTGTATACACCGTTACTGGAAAGGAGCTAGAACCCACATACACAGTGAAGTGCTGCAAGGCCATCAGCAGCGCTAGAGCTTCTTTTTCTATGGTGGAATAGTTTAGCTGATGGCACTTGAACTTTACAGAATAGTAGCAGACTGGGTGACACACACCCTCTGTGTCATCCTGTAACAGCACTACACCAGCTCCGGTGGCACTGGCGTCAACTTCCAGTTTGAAAGGCTGAGAGAAGTTGGGGGCTGCCAGAACCGGGGCGCTGCAAAGGAGAGATTTTGCAGACTCAAATGCATGCTGGCATTCCCCTGACCACTCAAAAGGGATTTTGGGGCTACATAGCTTTGTCAAAGGGGCCACAACTACCGCAAAGTTCTTACAAAAACAGCGATAGTATCCACTCATGCCCAGGAACCACTTTAGCTCCCGCCTAGTGGCTGGGGCCGGGTAGCTGAGGACAGCCTCGACTTTTGCCTCTACCGGGCGAACCTGCCCGAAACCCAGCGACAGGTATTACAATACCTTGCAACATCTGCCTTCATTGCCGGCCAGAAGAAGGGCTGCAGAATATGGTCATACGTTTTAGTTATCCCCAAATGTCCTGACCGTGAATGACCATGGGCTAATTGTAGCACATGCTGACACAAACTAGCCGGGACCACTATCTGTTGGACTACACTCCAGTCCTCCCCTGGCTTTGAGGTCCACCTGCGGATTAACAATCCATCACAAACCAAAAACGTCTGCTTCCTGTCTCCTGTCGGACTATCACTCTCATCTACGGCGGCAAAACATTTGGCTAATGACGGGTCCTCTTTCTGAGCAATCATAAGGGCCTCCTGCATGAGGAGAGGGGGAGCTGCGGGTTCAGGAGCAGGCTCAGCTACCTCTTGAGCCAGTTCCTTGGCATCAGGACCCGCCTCCTCCTCGGAGGGCATCACATCCTTTTCCAAAATAGAGCCAACCACTGACTCTGACTAGTCAACCACTTACCACTTCACAATAACGTCAGTGCCACTGGCAGTCTTTTCATCAAAGGCAAGTGCACTGGCCAGTATGAGGGACTGTGAGCCACCTGTGTCACGTAAGATGGTCACAGTACGCTCATCTTCAGGCTCACCAGAGAGCGATACCGCTCCTTTAAAAATGAAGGGTTTAAAACATTCATTAGGAGTCTCAGTGCTAAGGGGTCTGTTAACAGGAGAAGCGATTTTAACCAACCCCATCCCTATTGGCTTACGTGGTGTTGAGGCTGGCTGTCTTCGCCTGTAGGCCTCGCAGTCCGCTATTAAATGGCCAGATTTAAAACAGTAAAAACATTTCTGGTCTGACCTGGGACGAGGCACAGGTACCTCTCCCCTTGTGTCTTGCTCACCACTAGCACCGCTAGCCTTCGCTAGGGTGTCGCGTCGCTCATGCTTAGCGACACTGGCTTTATGGACGAGTGCAAACTCGTCAGCCAGTGTCGCGGCCTGCTGCAACGTGGAGACCTTCTGTTCGCTCAGATGTACTGCCATCCGCTCGGAGATGCAGTTTTTAAATTCCTTAATGAGAATTAACTCCCGTACCGAAACTAGGTCTGCAGCTTTACAGGCCATACACCATCGGTCAAAGAGGACACTCTTTTCCCTCGCAAAATCCAGGAAGGATTGACCCTACACCTTTTTCAACCCCCAAAATTGCTGCCTATAAGCCTCGGGGACTAGTTCGTAGGCTAACAGGATAGGACTTTTCAGTTTGTCGTAATTCAAACTGCACTCAGCAGACAACGAGGAACAAACTTCCTGTGCCTTGCCCACCAGCTTGCACTGCAGCAGGATGACCCACGCATCCCGCGGCCAACGCAAGGCTGTCACTATCCGTTCAAATGATTCAAAGTAAACCTCCCCCTCAGTGTCACGAAACACAGGGACCAGATGACTATTCCTGCCTACATCAAACTGTACCTCTGTCTGTGACAGCGAGGCCACCACAGGAGGGGAGGAGGTCTGCTGGAGTTCCAGCTGTCGCAGCTTGACTTTAGTCTCCACCTCCACCTTCTTCAGCTCGACCTCCCTAGCGCTAGCCAGCTCCACCTCCAAACGCCTAAGCTCTAACTCCTTTTTCAGCTGGAACTCTCTCTCACACTCCTCCTTTTCCAGTTGGAGACGAGCCAGACAGACTTTGAGCCTAGCATCCTGCTTAGAACCCTCCGATGACTGGGTGAAGTGCGGATCAAAATGGGGGAGTGTCATTGGCCCACAGGTGTAGACACTGGCGGTTCTACGACCTGGCTTGGAACATGAGGCGCTGTACTTGGTCCAGCCAGACTGGGTGTGCTTGGGGGTTCTTGCATTACAACCACCCCCTTCTCCAACAGCCCAGACACCAGAGCGGCCTTCAGCTCCGCTTTGCGTAGACCAGTGGAGACACTGATCCCGTAATATGTTGCCACCTCATGCAGATCCCTCTTCCTACAAACATCCAGCAGGGCAAGCAACAGCTTTGCCATAAATCCAGCAATATCAAAAGTGGCCATGAAACTCAAAATGGCCCACAAAACACAAGCTAACCACTCAAGGGCCACACAACACCTTCACTACACAACCAAAAACAGGCAAAATAAAATGTGTTGTATCAAGACAACCATTAACTAAAATTTTACCAACCCTCTCCCCAGTCCTGCCTACACAGAGTCTAGCCTTGTCTAGCTTCTGGAGCTTCTGTAGCAGAGACATTTTGACAAATTGAGTTGAAGAAAAAAAAAAACAGCGAGTAGACAGGCCATCCCATCGAGCTCTAATAAGCCCTTTGGGTAGCATTTCTGTAGTCTTCAAAACAAGACATACACTGGTTACTGAAAGACAGAGCCTGCAGCTGTCAGATATTACAAGTAAAGGTTTTAAATGCAGTAAATATATGATATTATTTTCCTTTAACATCTTCATTTAACATCTTAACCCTAATTCTGTTCAAAAAGATCATTTCCACATGACAGGCACACAGGCTTAATAGAATGATTATGAGCAACATTGTCCATTTATCTATATAGTAAATAAATAACAGATCTGGGTGGAATTTAATGCCATAATAAATACCTGTGGTAACCTGCTGCAATTTTTATGATTTAAAAGTAAATATGTAAATATTGTTATCACTGTATTTTATGGACTTTTTACAGTTCATGGCCTGCTTATTCTCATATTCTTATCAAACTATAATTACATTATAACAATTTAGATCTTGGTAAACATTCCATGTACTTAAAAATCCCACATTGGTAGTCTCTGTAGCTATACTTCACTCACATTGCCAAACAGGATGAGTTTGGTTGCTAAATCACAAATAATCTTCATCTGCTTATCTTTAAACTAAAAGTTGTGTGCAGTGTTGAGAAAGATAAATGCAATTTTTATAAGCAGATCAAACCAACAGCTTTCATTTTATGTAACTGTGACTTTAACTTTAATTGTCTTTCATTATTTCTTTTTTGTAAGTAAAGAGTGTTGAAGAAAATAATTAACTGACTCTTTTTTTTCTTATAGAAACATAACTCAACAATGAAAGAAAGCCAATAAAAGACAAAACACTAAAAGCAAAGGATTAGATAAAATGACTGTTGTACATGCTTTGTCATTTTCAGTGTTGGGTAAGTTACTTTAAAATAGTAACTTAGTTACATTACTAGTTACTTCTATCAAAAGTAACTCAGTTACTTCAAGTTACTCGTTACTTTCAAAGTAACTAGTTACTAGGGAAAGTAACTTTGGTTTTACTCAGAATTCTCTTGTTAATGTGTTGCTTCCATAACTTTGCCAGTCTTCTAGCTTGCTTACTTGCCACAAGTGCACTGTGCCACCTACCAATAGAAAGGAAAAGATAATGTGCATATTTCCACGAGAGAATGCCATGATTCTAGCCTACGTCACAGCGTCATGTGCGCCTTTTACATCCAACACAAAAACTGCAGTCGTGGTGCTTTGATTGTACTCAGAACTCGGAAATTCTGCCTTCTGAATAGGAAGATGTAGGCAACACCAGACTGCAGATGAGCTGCATACAGAGCTGGACTGGGACAGAAAATTGGCCCGGGCATTTTGACTTGAGACTGGCCCGCCATTATAGGAAAAATCATAAAGACTTTGAATGAAAACAAACGCTGTTGTGACAGTGATGTTCACTGTTTTGATGGTATATATGCATCAATCTATCAAGTGTTTGTTGTAAGATTCAGATAATTATTTTTTAAAAGCCAGACATTTTAAATGAGAATAAGAAAGAAAAGTATTTCCTTGTGCCCCCCTCTCCCTGTTAATGCCCTACCTGGCCCCCCTGGCAAACCTTTGCTAGACCCGCCCCTGCACAGTTACCAGCTGTCAGCTACTTAGAAAAGGATCCTGGGGTTATTTGTCTCTCAGAAACAGTTCATAACTTCCCTTCAACTCATTCTTGTCACCTAAAAGGTAAACCTGTTTCTCCATCACCTGTTCAGCTCTGATGATTCAGTAAGGACATCTCCTGGTTTCATCTTCATGTTTCCCTCTCACCAGATAACCAAACCGATATTATGACCAGCAGCTTTTTTGCAGCTGTGGCTCCAGCAAACATCAGCTGATACTAGAAATTAATATTAAATAAATTCTAACAACGGCTGCTCAAGCTTAAACGTGCTGCTGTTGTTTAGCGCGACATCGGCTGGTTTCCTCTTTCTGGCGCAAAGTGGGCGATAAACAAACAAGAGAGCTGATCAGCTGATCATTGATCAGTTTTCATGATTGAAGTAGAAACAGGAGAGGGAGGGAAATGAAAGAAGAAGAGGCAGCTGTGCAGCAAAGACACAGAATAACTCCAGCTTTGTGCCTTTTTCATTGTAGCTGAATTACGGGACAAATTGTTCCTTTTCACGTCAATAAGAAACGCGTAATATTTTCTCTGAATACCAGACGGGACAGTTGGCAACTCTAATAACTTATGAACAAAATAAAGTTCAACATCATTAACTTCATAGCACCCACCCAGCTGTATAGAAACTCCGTCATGCTAGCTAGTACGCAGTACGGAAAAAGTCAGAATAACGAAAATAAACTCCACCTAAACTTGGTTTATATCTGACCCAGATAGACTGCAGCTCATAACTTCTTACCTGAAGTTCAGTTCACACTTGGACCGGCGGCCGCCTCGGGTCTCTTTTCCTTCTGCGTCCCCTTTCCCTCATCCACCTGCTGGCCTCCACCACTTGCTAATGTTACAGAATCTGTGGAAGCTCCGCGATAGCCACCACACGAAGTAACGAGTAACGACCCTATCTAAATCCCAGTAACGACTAACGCGTTCCTGATTTTGGCATAATAACTAGTTACCGTGCTTGTTACCACAATAATAACGTAGTTACTGTAACGCGTTACTTAATAACGCGTTAGTCCCAACACTGGTCATTTTGAAATGTGTTGGCATGTCTGAGCAATATGAATTCTCTATTGGCAGTGTAACTTTTGTTTCACCACTTTCTGCCAAGAGCAAATATCAACTACAGGAGTGTAAACTATCGTTATCAGTATTTTAGAGCACAGAGATTATTCTAAGTATTGAACATTTGCAATCAACCAAAGAAATCCCCGTACACTGTAAAGAGTTTGAATCAGAAAAAAAGGGACCTCCTATTTTTTTCATGAAATAACTGTGGACCTCTGTCTACAAGCTATTTTTAATACCAATGGAATTTATTAAAAATAAATATATTTTCCTACATTGAATGAAATGATAAAAACCTCCTTTTAACCTTTCCCCACCAATGATAATAATAATTATTTTTTTTATCAAACAACTGCACAAAGGGCGCATTGACTGGCGCCTGGTTGTAAATTTCATTATCGTTACATCCAGGAAGACTGATAAGCCACAGTGATACCTATATCGATGACATCCACACAATTTGCACCTCTACTATAAATTAAACATTTTCAAATGTTGCTTTGGCTTTCACTTTTCCTGTAAATAAATCCACATTTACCTAGTAGGGAAATTTGTCATGCACCATAAAAGCCAATAATGATGTACAAAACACCATTAGCACTAATGTATGCAATTGTTGTTTTGCTCTATTTATCTGTGTTTGTGTGTTCTGTGGAGGAGTTTGTCACTGCAATGTCACACAGGGCCAACAAAGCATGCACTGAATCAACGCAAAAATAATGACTTATTGTTTGAGAAACTGTCTTGTAACATGGAATGGTGTCACCTGCCAGTTTTGCATGACAGTGAGTTGGTGTGCTGCTGAGACCAACTTTGTGGCTTTCTTACACATCTGCTTCAAGTGATACACATAACCTGTGGTTCCGAATTTCCAGCGTCAAATCTCTAAGGGGACAGTTCTGATAAGTAATAATTGTAATTCTAAATAAATATTTAATAACTCAATTTATCTTATATTAAAATTTCAGTACCATGGCATCTTAGCATTATTATGAAAAATCTCCTCCACACTACGCAATCCCCTGCTGCTATACGTGCTTTAACTCAGAAATGCCCTTATCCCTCTTTACTAGCGCAACCATAGTATATAAAAAAATGTATAAAGTACATAAGAAATTGTAATAACAATTACCTCTATGTAAATTGTGTTTTTTAATGAATACACACAGTTTGCATAGTCTGATATCTTTTGTATATCCAATCTGAAACAGCAAATATACATGGTATATACACACAATGAGCACTTACACAACGTTTTGGTTCTCCTCTCTGCGTACAGTAAGGCCAAAGGGTTTCTGTGTGATCTGCAGTGTGTTGTTGATGGGACTGGATGGTGTAGGGTTGAAGATGTGCTCATGGGGGACTTCAAACCTCTTATTGTTGGGATCATAAATCTGAGGGAAAGGAAACAGTCATTTTAGACAGTGAGACAGAACTCTCGCTGTCTCAGTTATACTCAGTTGTGTATATTTCTATTCTTCATTCTCAACAGCTTTTATGGTAAATGGTAAATGGCCTGTATTTGTATAGCGCTTTACTTAGTCCCTAAGGACCCCAAAGCACTTTACACTACATTCAGTCATCCACCCATTCACACACACATTCACACACTGGTGATGGCAAGTTACATTGTAGCCACAGCTGTCGTGGGGCGCACTGACAGAGACAAGGCTGCCGGACACTGGCGCCACCGGGCCCTCTGACCACCACCAGTAGGCAACGGGTGAAGTGTCTTGCCCAAGGACACAACGACCAAGACTGTCCGAGCCAGGGCTCGAACCGGCAACCTTCCGATTACAAGATGAACTGCCAACTCTTGAGCCATGATCTTTTATATTAAAGATACTTGGATTAAACTGCTTCTGAAATGAATAGTGTGTCTCATAATTTCTTACTTTGCTGTAAAATCCGGCTCTGCAAACATGTATACAAGAATATAAAGCCAGAATGGTGTCAATGTTCACCTTAAATCTGAGTCGATTCTTTGTCTGCATTTCTGCGTCAATTGCCAGTTCTTTTATGTGTTGACCAAATAGAGATGGAGATTCCATTCTTGTCAGTTTTGCCTTTATAGCTGCAAAAATAAACAGATGACAGTAAGATGGCAAGAAGTTTAATATGTCATCCACATAATACAATATATTTACATAATGTAGAAATCAGTTACATAAGAAACATAAGTTTAAAAAATGAAAACAAAACAACAATTCAGTTTTGTTATATTTTATTATAAAGAGAAACTGTGTGAGCAAACATTTGTCAGGGTCAGTCGTTCAATTCAGGTGTAGCACCACATTAAAATCTTCAAGTGAACTTATACTGGACTCTATTTAAACAATATGTATTGCCAACTTCTTTTACCTCCATGATAAAAGGTTACAGAGTACTTAGTTGGCTCTGTTGTACTAATTTGCATAGTATCCTTAAGCAATACCTTTGCCAAATGGATGTCAAAATGTTTGATGACATTTTAAATTAGATATGGATAAAAGAAAGGAATGCTTTCATTTTTATGTGTTGGTTCAATTCCCAACGCATACAAATCTCAGGCTGGGAATAACATGATTGTTTTTGAATATTCTACTGAGTCCAAGCACATACAGACTTCTTTCTATTTATGTGCATATTTTTATCAGTTAGTGAGCACATGACTCTGAATTAAAGAATACAGAGGGGGTTAAGGTTTTACCATAAGAATTTGGTGTCTCCTGTGATTCCACAGTATATCCATAGTTGGTTGGGAAGAAACACCAGGGAACATTACTCTCATCCCGTGGACTCCAACAACAGCCACGTTCCTGACATTTCTCCTGTTAAGAGTATTGTTGCCAATATAATTATTTGTAGTGTCATTACTGTTACTATTAGAAGTGCTTTTTGTCACAATAGCAAATGCTTAAATTGTGTAAATAATATTTATTTATTTAATTATTCATAAATTAATAAATAAACAAAATCCCCATACACACACTTTACACTTTAGGAAATTAGTTTACCTGTGATGCTCCAGAATCAGGGAAGCAATCTACTCTCTCACCCAGAGGCATGCTGGGACATGTTGGCACAAATGTATCTGTAATTTCTGAGAAAAGAACAATACAACTAAGTCACAATTATAAAGGGTAAACCTTGTAATTTTACAAACTGACATTAGTGTGCAGATTATTCTCTGGTTTAGAAATGATAATCATGTGAGCAAAAGAAAAGTAAAGGAGGAAGTGATTTTATGTTGCTTAAAACTTAGATGTGTATTTCTTTGTGGTCCACCTACCTTCTTTCACACCAGATTGTCCCGTGGCAAACAGAACTATGAATGCGATTGATATCACAGTCATAATCGTAAACATCACCATTAACATCACCTCCAACTTAGAGAAGTGTTTTTTCGCCATCTAACAGAGAAAAAATGCACAAAAACAAAATATTCATACGCACACAGTGATTACAAAGGCCAGCATCATTAACACTCGTTAATGATAGCAAGTTTACTACAGGCAAGGTCTCAGAGGTACAAAAACCTTTAGCTGCTTAATGATGCCCATTGGCAGGAGGCACACTCACAGACGTGCAAAAAATAAAAATAAATAAAAACATATTTAACACACACATGCATTTTCCTTCCATTAACCTTGGATTTTTGGCAAAAAGTCTTACAAAGGTGGGATAGGTATTAAATTCAGTAAAAAAAAAAAACCATAAGCGAGAAGGAGAGTGGAGTGAGACTGAAAAAGAGAATCTGGAAAGGAAAGATGTCCAACAGGCTTAGCCTACTCTTTGCAAAGGCACCCAACATACAGCTCAAGCAATTAGGCTTCACTCCAGTATAGTCTACTCTTGTAGACAAAAACAAGGTGAATATCTGGATGTGTGTGTGTGTGGCTATGTGTCTGTTTGGGTGTGTGAGAAGCTTATAGCTATCCTGTTTAATGTGCTGTGAAGAGCAGGTGAGGGCGTAGAGAGAGACAGAGAGCCAAATGTCTGCATGCCCCTGTGTGTTAGCAATCAGCTGCACATCATAGAGAAACACTGAAAAGCACCTGCAAACATGCAATGTAAGGCACAGAGAAAAAAATACACAAACATAGTGTATGTTTAAAGTACAAATTCTTTAGGCTCTCTACTCCTCCTTTTGGCTTCCACTGAATACCTAAAAGTAGGTTTCACTAAATCTTCCAACACACAGAAATCCTGAAACTAACACTGTTTTACAGCTGCACTTTTGAGGTTCCCTGAGTACAGCCAGTTTAAAATATTATATTTAAATAGAACTTTTATTAAACTCAATGACAGACCAGGAGGCAGTTAGCTACCTGTAATTAAGTTTAAGACTAGCATAAAAATTGCGTATGTGATGTGCATCGTAACAACAACAACAACAACAAAAAAAGAAAATCAGCATCAAAGAAATCTCATAAGACATCTGTTCAATGGAACCGCAGTATAGTTTACACTATGCTTTTATGCCACTGGCAAAGAGCTTCATATAACCAACATAATCATTAATTCAGTCTTTCTTTGTCCACATTAATGTGAGTATAATTATATAATTTAAGTGCCTACAATCTACAAAATGTTAGAAAATGAAGAAAATTCCCACTGAACATCAGCTTCTTGTAGGTATGCAGTCATAACAAGAAAGATCTTTGAATGTAAAATTGTTTTTTCTGTTTATATATCATTATTCAGCAAAATCATAATTCATGCAGTACAATCAAAAGACTGTAATATACACTGTAAGGTATTGTTATTAGTTTTTGACTGAAACTGCCTGCCTCTGTAATCTTACCTTGGCTCTCTTTGGAGGTTGGGGCAAAGTGCGCCCCGTTCAAGAGAGATAACAGCTTTTCAATCCACAGGATGTGGAAGTGTTGCACATGGACAAGGAGGCTCAGCCCCCTTTACTGCTCCATGAATGGTTGTGTGTGTGCAGGGCTGTGTCTCTGCTGTGTACGTGTGCCTGAAAACCATCTACTGTTTGAGAGAAGAAGTGAAACCCAAAATCCCCTCATCTGGGTGTTAAAATCATTCATTTAGCACAGTCACGGAGTCTGTATGGGTGTGTCTGCATGTTTATGCTTGTATGGTTATAGTTTAACTAAAGATTACTGTGCATTTTCAATGGTTTACGTAAGATGTCAACACATGTACAGATTCAAATTCACTCAGTTGGTAGTAGAAAACTGAATTTTTATACCAGGAAGAAGAAACTTTTTAGGAACTTTTAGAACATGTTGTAAAGTGTAAAGTTTTTTAATTTATTGGTAAATAATTGTTTGTGTAAATGTGAGGACATTACTCTCAGGTTATATCAGTTTAGCAAATAAAGGGTCAACAAATCCAATAACTCAATTTGGAGAACCCCCCACAGCTGGCTGCAAGTGGATATTTACATTCGAGGATGAGAATTAGTGAATTATGTCAACATACTACAGAGCTCTACTTGAAATAAGAGAGCTACATGTTGCCAGCATTGCTCATTTTTATCTTGGCATTATAAAAGGACTTCCTAAGTATTATCTAAGGAGTTGTATGATGCACTCCTTGTTGATGAGTTTCATGATTTTCCTTGTTAAGATGCAGTCCCATTTTTGACAGGGGGCTTCCTTTCCACATAATTTCATGACTATGAAGTTTCCCTGGTCTCATATTCATGAGACTCAGGAAAGTTATTCCATGATCAAGTGCTGGTTGATTTAGCTCATCCCAATTGTGACATCCAAGACATAATCTATGCCATTTCATGTTATACTTTAGTAATAAATTTATTCTACACCACTGCAAAGCAGAATAGTGAGGAAGAACATGAGGTATTTATCACGTAGTGGCACAGTAGTCTTCCAACATAGAGCTCGATGGTAATAAACAATGCAATGAGCATTTCTGTGTGTAATCATTCAAGCAGGAGAGGCTTCTATCCCTGTCGCCATAATTTAACTGTCCAGCAAATACATAAGAGCATATTTAGCTTGCATGTAGTACATGCTGGGGGATGAAAGTTCTTCTGTTGATCATTATGCTCCCTCTTGGTCTTTCTCTCCTTACAAATCCAATTCCACTCTGTCACTGCCAATATCTGGTGCTCTCCCTCAAGAATGCACTGCCAGCCAATTTCAATAGAACAAACTGAAATTGGCAATTCACTCCCCTGTATCGATCCAGTCACTTTAAAACTAGGCACTCAACATTGAGAGCTGCCAACCAACCAAGTTATATATGGGGTTCATGTATACCTGTGTTTCTTTTTGTTTGCTTGTGGGTCTAGAAAGGAAACCTGTACAGCATATCTGACGACCAAGACCTTGTGTGCGTGTGTAGATATGAACGTGTGTGCTTGTACATTTTGCTGTTGATATTTCGCAACCAACGTGTTTTCTCGGGACACAATAAAACACTCAAGGTCTCAATTTTATAAACACAGTAATAAAGTTTCAGATATTGCATAATTAGGTATTCTCACCAACAATAAATTCCAGTTAAAATTAATTGACCGAAATAATATACCACTCAGACTAATATGTTTTCTCTGTTTAATGTGTGCTGTTATAGTCTTCATTTGATTTGATTTTGCTGTTCTAATACAATGTCTCAACTCATTCCCAGGAGCATCTGAGCGTCTGTTACATATATTACATGACACCATATGGACTGTTGCTGAAATGTAAAAACTCCTGTAACTGGTGTGTTACATCTTTTTTTAATTTACTTTTTCATGAGGATAAAGTTTTGTATTTTTTCATGTGCACAATGTGCCATTTCTTTTCTAGCTTATTTATACATTTTTATTTCAGTATTCCTTCGATGTTTTCTTTTGTATTGTACTTGCTAACCATGGCTGCTAGGTGTTCACATGGTGCTGTGTTATGCAGTGAAACAACGGCAGACGAGGAACAGTATGGAGTTTTCATGTACTGATCGCACAAGTTCAGCAAATTCACACGTGAAATTTAGGCGTAAGTTCATCAAGCAAGATCTTTAATCACTCATCTGCCTGTTTTCCGGGCTGTTTGCCTGCTAGCAAGTGAGTTTTCATCAGTTCAATTTTGTACTCTTAACAGGTACTCCCAACAGATTTAGGATTCATTTTTAAATTCTTGTATTTACTTTCTTATACACCAAGAAAGCTGTTTAGTGTATTCTTTACATTGCTTACTCCTTACAACACTGACAAACTCAATGATGATGTCATTGCTCTAGTCCAGGGGTAGGCAACCTTTGATGATAAGTGTCATCTAAAATTTCATCAGAAGTCAATGTGCCATATGATTGCATTAGCAATAAATTTAATAACGCTCTATATTAACAGTTACACACTATATAGAACTATATAGATTTTATATAATTATATTTGTTCGCAGATGTTGGCAGCTATCAGCGAATAGTTATCAGCTATTTTGAAACAAAAAAAGACATTTTTTTATTCATAACAAGAACTCCATAACAGCAAATGTACTGTACAACAGAAAATCCAAATGCTATTTATTGTCTCCTCACAGCAATGATAAGAAAAATAAACTGGGCCAATATGGCATGTTTGTTAATACAGAGATACACGTTAATGTGATCTCTGGTCTCCCACTCAGAGACACAGGTCTCCGAGTGTCCAGCATTCAGACGGCTACCTGAGGACACTCGTGTAAGAGAAAATCTGCTCACACAGATATGTAGAGCTAACTGTCAATAAGGCCTCTGCAATGTTCTGAAAACAGTTAAACTTGTCAGGTAGTGATGTCCAGCAGGTGAAAATGCAAGCTCCATGAACACGCACAGCTGTGGATTCCAGCTGCGTTTGTAGTTCTGCAAACTTTGACCCCCACAGAGTCAAGCTTTTCAGTTCAATCAGCTGCATTTTGATGTCATCTGTGTCCAGCCAGTTAATGCGAGACAAATCCAGCTGCTCATTAAAGCTTTCTGGTTTGATCATTAAAGAAAACATTGGTCCATACACCTGAAAGTCCCGAAAACGCATAGTAAATTCTGTCTCGAGTCTACGGATGTATCCGTGTATTTCCGTGGTGCTGATGCTGCGCTGAGCGGACAGCTCCTGAAGCATTTGAAATGTTGGAATGTGGAAATTTCAACATTGTTTGAAAAAACTGCCCGCTAGCAATGTCCCTCTCAGTGATTTTTAGCCAATTACAAGTTGAACCATCATTAAGGAGCGGAAAAACAAATGTGTCTATGCAAGCTAATTTGCGATGTGCACCGTTGGCCCGGCCATTTCTTTTTTTAATGCACCTTCTCAGATTAATTCACTGCATGTCGTGCCCAGGACTGGACTGGGACTGGCCCAGGCATTTTGACTAGAGACTAGCCCACCAGGTATTAAAGCCGTAAAGCCTTTGAATGAAAACATATGCTGTTGTGACTAGAGATGGACCGATCTGATATTACGTATCGGTATCGGTCCGATACTGACGTAAATTACTGGATCGGATATCGGAGAGAAATAAAAAATGTAATCCGATCCATTAAGTATCAAAAAGACCACCTCACAAAACATACGACACGGCGTAACTCGGCTCATAACCATAGCACATCGGAGCAGTGTGGTCACGTGATAGAGCGTGATAGAGCGGCTGTGTGTATTTGTAGCCTCGCTACCAAACCAGCATTTCATCTCGGAGGAAGTTATCCCAGAGAGAAGTAAAGCAAGTGTGTAAGTTCATCTCTGAATGCTTGTAAAGCATTCCCGCATTAAGCTTAACAACCGATATATGGAGCGACTGCCTCTTATTCTCTCTCCCTCCCTCTTCTGCTGCTACTTCAATCGTGAAACTGATTAATGATCAGCTGATCAGCTTTTCTGTCGCGAGTCCATGTCTCTTCTTTGTCTTTGGCCCACTTCGCGCCAGAAAGAGGAAACCAGCGGGTAAACAACAGCAGCACGTATAAGCTTGATAAGCTGTTGTTAGAATTTATTTAATATTACTTTCTAGACCAGGATCCTTTTCTACGTAGCTGACGGCTGGTAACTGTGCAGGGGCGGATCTAGCAAAGTTTAACCAGGGGGGCCGATAGGGCATGAACAGGGAAAAGGGGGCACAAAGACATACTTTTCTTTCTTATTCTCATTTAAAATGTCTAGCTTTTAATAAATAATTATCTGAATCTTACACCCAAAGTTTTAATCTGATGTAAAATGTATAGAAGTCCATTACTGTATATAGTAACTGTTAAGTCTAATATACCCTAGTAAGCTATGGTACTTTTTCCTTTGGGAAGATACCATCTGTGCAGTCTGCAATTCTGTTGAAGAAAGATGTTGAATCTATTTAATTATTCTTGAAAAATAATTGATTTCTGTGCATTTTTTTCACACTGCATCAAATTAAAGTTGATTACGTCGATTAAGCATCACGAGGTGGGGGGTGGTTCCCTATTTTTTATTTTTTTTTTGCTGGGAGTTTTAGAGCCCTATTAGTTAGGTTGCTTAATATTTCTGCTAAGTACTCTTTAAAATACCAGAATAGGGAGGATGGAGTAGGTTTAAGTTTATTAGATTGATCAGTGTTGCTGAACTATGAAATATTTTGGGTGCAGTGTATTTTTTACATACAGGTATAACAGAATAGCTTTAGTGTTGTTGTTTATTTAAACTTGAGTATGAACTTATACAAAATGCAGCAATATATAAAAAAACAGTTTTATTGATTAAAAAACACACTATATCGGACTCATATCGGTATCGGCAGATATCCAAATTTATGATATCGGTATCGGTATCGGACATAAAAAAGTGGTATCGTGCCATCTCTAGTTGTGACAGTGATGTACAGTCTTGTTGGTATATGTATGATTTCTATACATTTTACATCAGATAAAAACTTTGGTTGTAAGCTTCAGATAATTATTTAATAACAGCCAGACATTTTAAATGAGAACAAAAAGGAAAAGTATTTCTTTGTGCCCCCCTTTCCCTGTTAATTCCCTACCTGGCCCCCTGGCAAAACTTTGCTAGACCCGCCCCTGCACAGTTACCAGCTTTCAGCTACTTAAGCATCCTAGCAGTGGCGGTCCTAGCCTGTTTGCCGCCCTGGGCGAGCACTCCCTCTGCCCCCCCCCCCCCCCCCCCCCCCCCCCCACACACACACACACACCAACACATAAAACATATTGAGGATAAAACATAAAACTGTTGTCGGAACCATACTGAATATCACCAGAGAAACATACACACACACATGAAGAGAGAGAGAGTATGCATAGTATGCAAACAGCTACCAAACAGCCATCATAATTCGTCATACAATGAGAACTATTTTTAACATTTCTTCTTGGAGCAATGGTAACCCACATTATTTCCTTAGGGATTAATAAAGTATTCTGATTCTGATTGTTTCAGGATGACCTGCCATTATCCAATGACACATCTGCTTACCGGTATCTTTTGCTCGTTTCTCCTCCTCTTCTTTTCTCTTTTTTTCTAAACTGAGCACCTGATGGCTTTGAACTTTTCTTATCTATCTTCTATTGGTTTTAATTTTGCACTCCAGTATGAACACAAATCCCCCAACCCGAGGGTCACCACAACATAACCTAATAACCTAGCTACACCTTAGTTCACAGATTCGCTTTGTCTAGGATTTATTTCTGGGATTTTGCACAACCCAGGATTCAAATCATGAATACATAATGGGCTTGGATTTACAACATTATGAATGAAATGTGCTCTATTTGGAAGCAGCCCCCCCCCCTCCCCTTTCGACGGCTTGTGTGTGAGACTTTAAATTATCAAACTGTAAATTATAAATTTTAAATTGTTATTGATCCCTTACCCCAAGTCCTAAAGTGTATATTTATTTTCTTACTCTTCTTATATTTATTGTTTGTTTACTTGCACTGCTGTAACTGGAGCCTCGTCATCTCGTATCTCTATATACTGGACTGTATGTAGCAGAGTTGACAATAAAGTTTACTTTGACTTCAGCAGCGAGCGGGCGCACCGAGTGCTCTCGCGCTCACTTTTCGCATATAGAATTTCGAATAAACATCAGCGCAAATTATAAGTCTGTATCATAATGTCTGGTGTTTCCGTGTTTGTTGGTTGTAGGTTGTTTTGTTTTATTTTGCGAGCTGGTTATTAGATGCTGCTGCAGCCAGAACAGAGAATCCCCCCGCCGCCCCGCCCTCTCCTCCCTGTACCGCAATCAGCAGGCGCAGCTCGCAAACGGAGGGCGCCCTTACTCACAGCAAATGGGCGATAGAAAACCGATCGGTGCCTATGCCATTCCCAATATGCGCTGGCATGACGTCGGGGCTGCATGAGTACGAGCATTTTATTTATTTATTTATTTATTTATTTTTTGCCGATGCCCGTGATACCCCACCACGATGCCGCCTCGGGCAACCGCCCGTGTCGCCCGTATCAAAAACCGCTACTGCATCCTAGTGTTATTTCTCAGAAACAGTTTATAACTTCCCTTCAACTCATTCATGTCACCTAAAAGGTAAACCTGTTTCTCCATCACCTGTTCAGCTCTGATGATTCAGTAAGAACATCTCCTGGTTTCATCTTCATGTTTCCCTCTCACCAGATAACCAAACCGATATCATGACCAGCAGCTTTTATAGCTGTGGCTCCAGCAAACATCAGCTGATATTAGAAATTAATATTAAATAAATTATAACAACAGCTGATCAAGCTTAAACGTGCTGCTGTTGTTTAGCGTGACATCCAGCAGTTTCCTCTTTCTGGCGCAAAGTGGGCGATAAACAAACAAGAGAGAAAAGCTGATCAGCTGATCATTGATCAGTTTCATGATTGAAGTAGCAACAGGAGAGGGAGGGGGGGAGAATGAGAGAAGAAGAGGCAGCTGTGCAGCGTAATGACAGAAAAACTCCAGCTTTGTGTCTTTTTCCATTGAAGCTGAAATACGGGACAAACTGCATTCCTTTTCAGCTCAATACGAAACGCGAAATATTTTCTCTGAATACGAGACGATTCTGTTTTTCTCTACTAACTAACCTTGTGAATAAAATAAAGTTCACTATCAGTAACACCACAGCACCCACCCAGCTGTATAGAAACTCTGTCATGCTAGCTAGTTCTCAGTACGAGTTATTGTAACTGATTGTAAAAAGTCAGCACAACAAAAATAAACTCCACCTAAACTTGGTTTATATCTGACCCAGATAGACTGCAGGTCATAACTTCTTACCTGAAGTAAGAGGCGGCCGCCTCGGGTCTCACCTCCTCCTGCCTCCTCTTTTCCTCATCCACCTGCTGGCCTTTGTGGAAGCTCCGCCACCACCAAACAACAGAGTTATTTTTACACATCTGCATGCATCTGGCCAATCCACCCTCTTTCATTGTTTATACCAGTGGTTCCCAAACCTTTTTTGCTGGGCCCCCCTTTGTTTTACAAGAAAAATGTTCGCGCCACCCGCGTGCACGCGCGCACGGACGAACACATCCTCCAACCACACACACCCTTAGTTTCGAATCACCGAAAACGGTTGCGTTTACGTGGACGAGGAATACAGAGTTCCTCACGCTATGTCAAAGGTATGTGTCTTTTTTCACCACCACGTTATTGTTTAGATGAGATGAATTGCAGAATGGCAGATAGAGACGAAATACTGTTAATCTGACTATCTGCAGGTTTTACATGCATACGCAGTTAATGTCCCTCTATTTACAAAGGCAGAGGCGTCACGATGTGATTATTTTACGTGTAGTTGTTTTTTTTTCCTGTGTAATAATATTCAACATTGCTATCAATACATTTTTCACAAAATGGAAACATATTCAGCGATGCTTCATCTCCTGCTTTGCGTTTCTGTGGCCACCCCATGCTAGCAGTGTCCAAGCGTTTTGTCCCCCCCCCCCCCTTTCATACCGCGCCCCCCCTGCCATGGCTCTGCGCCCCTCCCCCCCCCTAGGGGGCGGGCCCCACACTTTGGGAAGGTCTGGTTTATACTGTTTCAAAAAAAAATTAAAAAATGAAAACAATCTTCGACCCATAAAAACGAAAAATCACCATCGGCCCAGATAGCCAGTCCAGCTAATGTTGTGCCAGTTAACCCTTCGTGTGCCAGCTGTGGTACACGTGCCCAGGTATGCCGACCCCTGCTCTAGTCTAATTTTTTTCTTACCTCCTCTGAGCCAATCAGCCTTCATTCTGCGTAGTTTAAATCTCAGTGCCCTTCTGTAATTCTTCCTTTCAGGCAGCCTACTAGTGACTTTATAAAGTTGCCTGCCTCCCCTGCATCTCTGCGTCACTCAGAGCTCCATTCTAGCTTCCATCTTCATATTCACCACCACCTGGGAGTCATGTCCTAATTCCTATCAAATTCGGATTCCTTTCTGCCAAATAGTTTAACTGAATTCGGTATCTCTACTTCTACCAAATGAGCTCTCCTTATTGAAATATTGTCATGTAGTATGTGCACATGGGTTGAATGTTGTTAAGTTTTGTTGTGAGAGTCGATGCGGTTGTTGATTCTTCTTAGCAGGGTTCCATTTGTCAAAATCCTTCTGTGGAGTTTCTTAGATTGAGAAATTTTCTAAACAGTCATGAATTTTCTCAGTCTTCATAGCCAGTTGTGTTTTGTATATGCTATTACAACATACTCTTACACGCATATGTACAATTGGCAAAATACCTTGTCGTAGTGTTGGGTATTATTAATACCAGGTGGTAAAAATAATATTCCACTGAGTGCAGAGTGGCCTTTGTGAACATCTTTTTATGATCCTGCTACTTACCATCATTATGCTTACTATAATATAACCATTGTTTTAATGTTTTCAACAAGTACCTTCATACATTCACACTCAACTTAACTCCTGTGACACAGAGGCTCTTAAGGACTCCACAGTTTACCACTTTGCTTACTTTAATGTGTGTCTGCCTCCCTAACAAGTACCTACATTCAGTTGGTAGCTTAAAGGTGGGATATAATCACAGTCCATGCAAACATGGTACTGAGCACTCAGACAGCAGCACCAATAATTAACCTGTTGTCCTAGATTTTTGCATTTAAAATGAAAGTCTTAGTGATACCTAAGTCAGGTGGAAGATAGTGTTGGTAAAACCCAACAGAAACCTTTCAAAGTACCATTTTTACTTTTTTGTAATAAAATATTATTATAGTGCATTATTATTCTGCTTAGCACTACATTTGATATTTGGCATGCACACTGGAGCAGACAGGGATCAAACCACCAACCTTCCAGATTATTAGATGACCTGTGCTACCTCCTGAGTCACACTCGCTCCAGTAGTAATGTTATCCCCACTTTTATTTAAGAAAAAAAGTGTCAATAGCAGGCAGATAAAAGTTTACCAGCACAGCTAATTATATGTATTGGACTCATAATGTTGTTGGTGCCACAGTTTCTCTATCTTTTTCCATTGTTGAGTAATCCCACTGTTGCATAACTAGAATGTCTCCAAGGTGCTGAAGTCAACTATGGCACAAAGCAATAATGTAATTTTCCAATACAACTCCGCTTGCTTGTTAAATAGTGGCAACAGTCTTATAGATCCCATGTGCTGCTGAGTTACAACAGGCTAATTAAATAGAAAAAATTATGAATCCTGGTCAAAATAGATAAACTTTTCTAATAAACAATAAATGCAATTGACTGTGATAATCTGTGCATTTAGTGGCAAGTGTTTCCCAAAACATCAGCATTTACCCACACTATGTTGTGTTCCTTTGCCAAAGGGATAACACATTTGTTTTTAGTGATCGAAAAGAAATATCTTTATATTGTTTTGTTTTGTTTTGTTTGTCTTACTGAAATCAGGCCACTAAATGGTGGCATGACAAAGAACTGCCCATGTTTGGTATAGTTTATTCAACCTCCTGGGAGACAAAGTCATCAAGCAATTAGACTGTGGTGTTGTGGTTGTTCTCACTGTGTGATTGTCGGCGTGCATATGTCTGTAGCTGTTATTCCACAAATGGCCGCACAAGCCGTAATATGCAGGTGGCCTATCGAAGTGCTCCCATTATGCCGTTTTCCCCCATAAGCATGGCACAGATGTTACACCCCTGTGGGGGAACAAACAGCAAAGTAAATGAGGAGAACAACCCATATGTATGAACTTAACTATATATGAGTGTTGCGCAGGCACGCACATCCACACACACACAAGCCAAAGCTTCTGCTGCATCATATCTTAAGCTAATATGTGCCATTTCTCTAAAACAGCAGGGGGTTTTTGTCCACGTGTAGACACACGTGCTTATAAAACAAGAGTATGACAGCAGCTGTCAGTGTGCAGCATGACAGTTATTTTAAGTGCTGCATAATGATTAAACGCTATCTTGGTGTGGATGTTTGTGTGACTGATGGTTGGATGAAAAGATCACCAGATGCTGGTATCGAGCATGAAAACGGTCAAAGTGTGAATATCCTTCCTCTCCCTGTAAGTCTTATACAGTCCTATAAAACCTGCTAGTGACTTTATAAAGTTGAGGAGACCTGAGGTTCAGTGGAATATAAGGATATTATACAGAAACTAGAAAAGTTGAAAAATGCAGAAAAGGTTCGTGTTCTCTGCTGAGATTGATTTACTGCTGATACACTGCTCTTCTGTGGAGTATCAGCAGAGTTTCATTATTTCATATCTGTTTTCTTCAGGAGAGGAGGGAAGTGTTATGTGTATATTTATGGCTCCTATGTATGTGCATATAAAATACTCTTTAGGGCTTAGACTGCTCTGTCAGTTTCCCCAGTTTAGTTGTCAGATACCAGAAGATAGTATAATCGTTATACTAACCTAAATTGAGCATGCATAGTTAGCATACTTAATCTCACATCAAAATTCTTCATCTGTATTTTCTGAAGACTATGAGGTTTTCAATAATATCTAAAGAGCGCTATTTTGGCACCCAAAATTAAATAACGCTAAATTTAAATAAAGCTTGTTTTATGCATCATGAAATCAGTTAATCAGTGTGAGTTAATATTTGGTGTAATCAAAACTTAAACATCTGAAATGAGTGTAATACAAAGAATGCACATTGCCTATAGTGGTTGTTGCGAAAGACCACCATTCACTTGAGATACCTTTACTGGAATAACATACATGACTCCATGTAAAAATCATTCATCTGGAGGTGTGGCTGTGCTGTTGATCCTGTCCTTCAAACTCGCCTGTAAAAAGATAAAAGAATATCTTTCATTGGTGATAGAGAATGATGGTTATAACCATTAATTGCAACTGTAAGGCTGGTATTGTATTCACTCTATGACTGAAATCTGTCATTGTGCCAAAATGCAGCTCTTAAAGACATCTAATGTAGGGAGAAGGACTTTTGAAAGCCTTTATGGATGATTTTGCTAATGTGGTAGACAAGCAAAGATTAGCAAAACTTTACATGTGTGTAGGTGGAATGCAAATGAAAGAGTTTGAAAGTAGGTTTGGACAAACACATATTTGATTAAACCGAAGAAAGGGAATTCTACATATACAGTAAATTGCATTTATGTAATATATTTATTAGTGATGTGCGATACCACTGTATTCCTTTCCGATCTGATACCAAGTAATATTCAGGGTGGTATCGACGATACTGATCCGATACCGATACCTTGTACAAAAACGTATTTTATTTATTGTATCTCAAATTATAGCGTCATAATGATTACAGGACATCAGATTACTTGTTCTTATCACTTAATAATGCAGAGTTCATCATATAGAAATAAAAAAAACTGAAGTTGTGCGCTATTTGAACACCTTGCCTGCCTGCAGCACTAAAGGACTCTGTGAGAGACGTCTGTCTCGCCCTAGCAGCACCTGTCCCTCTCCTCCTCTACAGTTCGTCTCAACATACGCTCCTCATATTCTGTGATATGATTTACTCTGAGGTGTTTGACAAGGTTAGTGATGTTGCCACAATCATACATGCCACCCCTCCGATTTTTTCCGGAGAATCCCGAATTTCGTGCCCCTTCCAAAAATCTCCTGGAGCACTATTCTCCCGAATTTCTCCCGAATTTCCACCCGGGCAAACAAAATTGAAAAACACCATATGCAGAATTCATAGCGCGGCCCAGCCAATTCCAGGTTTCCAACAACGGCGGGCAGCGACTTAGTTTTAATATTACTCTTATTTCTCTTTCTGGGTCGCAAAAAACCTTTTAACATATTTTGAGGTGAGAATGTAGCTGTGTAAACTTCAAATATCTGAGCCGACCGACACATCGTCTTCAAACCCCGCGGTCTTTCACTACTCGGGTTAAACATGATATATAAGTCACTTTGATAACTTAAAAATATTATTGTTTGGGGTTTTTTCAGTGTTTTATTTGTTCGTGAGTAAATCGGTTTGGCTAAGATTAAAGTTATTAGATTAGATTAAATTAAATGTAACTTTATTAATCCCTCGGGAGGGTTCCTCCGGGGTTTTCACACAGCTGAATAAACGTTAAACAGAAAACTGATTAAACAGAAGAGTTTACGTCAGTGCCCGGTTATATTTTAGATAGCAAGGAGTAGACAGCAGAGTTTCACTCCACCGAGGGAGCTCGTGATGTACTACCCGGCTTTCTTTAGACCGGCGGGTCCTCAGGTGGAAGCAGCCTCTGAATTTGGACACCCCCGCTGTTTCCAGGCCGGCCAATAATAACGGTGACATTTAACGTATTTTATCCGATAAATAAACACTGTAAAATGTATTTATCACTCCCCCAACAGCCCTTTTGAATGTCTCCCTAATTCTGAGGTCTCAAGGTTGGCAAGTATGGCCACAACACGTCACTTTTTTGCCACATGTATCGCAAACCGCGTCTCAGCTGTTTGTGGAGGTAAAATATGTCTTCACAATTACGCTCAGCCATTGTTGTGAGTGCGCACGCCAAGGGGCTGCGAGACATTTATACAGCCGTATTTCGCACATGACTATGAAAGGCGGAAGAGGAAGTAGTTCCTTTGAATGTAGACAATCCGAATGTTATAGTTTCTTTCTGTGTGTGTTCCTGTTAATGATAAACTACAAATTTACCCCAAAATTACTAAAATATCGATATTTTAATGTGAGAATCGATTCTAGAACATGACTGGTATCGGAGGAATCGATATTTCAGGATCGATATGCACATCACTAATATTTATATGTTAAAACTAATTATGCTTACTTGCATACAGTTTTCTTCAGAAGATGTAATACGGCACATAATAATACATGTAATACTATATTTGTGTGTGATCTTGCCAAGTACAGAGAGACTTGTAGAACAGTTACTTTTGGCAGCTTCAGCCTTATAAAACACCCACAGCTTCACTCACTCATCATCTCTGCCTGCCAAACAAACTCAAAGAAGAAGAGATGAAAGGAAATCTAAACATCAAGAAACTAGCTGACATGTTGCTGAGACAAGGTGTTTCTGGATCTGTATGTGTTTTACAAAAGTTCAGCCTGTATGGATTTTTGTAAAAAAAAAAAAAAAAAAAAATTCAAATGCAAGTTTCCCTTGTTAACAGTCCAATTTTACAATATTTTTATAACAGTGTGATACTTGGTATATATAGTAGAATGATTTTTATTTATGGACAGTATATAGTATATTTGTCTTCCTCTGTTAGCTGCTCCCGTTAGAGGTCACCCAATGACTGTATAAAAATTGGACGTCGTGACAGCTCCCCAAAAATGAAGCCAAAACGTCTCTATCGCCCCCTGGTGTCTGGCTGAAGTATAGGTCATAAACCCCGCCTCCTCCATGTTAGTGAATGGGACGGGGGTCCGAATAAAATAAATTTATTCTCCTCAGATAATTTTTTTCCAAAGATTCTTTCTTTTGTTTTCAATAGTTCTCATCACACTGATTGATGTCCAAGGGGTCTCCTTTCCCCTAAGTTTGATTCTAATTCCTACCGCGGCGAATTGGGGTGAAACGTCATCATAACAGCTTTGACTGGCAGCTGCAGTCACGAAGAAACTTGCGTATCTTTGTTCGGGAATAGCAGATAGACCGTAGGTTCTGAGAGGACGCCCAGCGTTTACGCTACGAAAACACGACCGAGTGTTTTAACCTGACAGCCTGAGGTGTTCTTCAGTAAACTGGACTACCTGACAGAAGGACTCGCTGCACTTTTTCGGTAAGTTAAACGTGTTTGTAAGCTAATCCGTAACTACCGTCCTTAGCTAGGTCCTGAGACCTAGCTAGCTAAAATGAGCACTCGGCTGTGGTGGTTCGTTTAGCTAACCCGTGCAGGTGAATGAATTTACCCTGACTAAAGAAATCAAGATCATAGGGATCATATATTTTTAAATATATAACTTTCTACAGGACTAAATATAATATCTTTATGTAAAAGTCCAGAGCCTCTGGGGAGTATCCGAGTATTTATAATATTACACAAACCAAAGGTCTCATCACAGTGTTCATGAAATGCTAGGTTTATCCATCTCCTGGGGCGGGCCTACAGAGGAGTGCTGAAGATTTCCCTGTGAGGGAGCTGCTGGTGAAGATCATGAGTCCTGCTTGATCAGTGCGATGAGCTTCAGTATTCCTGGTGTTTCTTAAATGATGCCTCTTTCAGTGGGTCAACAGAACTTCTGGCACAGGACAGCTGTGATGAAAAAAAGGGAAGAAGTTTCTCCAAACCTCTGGACCCAGAAAACCAGCTTGGTCCTGATGGTCTCCCTCACTAGTTTCTCCCCAGGGTGAATGTAGCTGTTGATATAATATGGACTCTATTATTAAATGAAAAAAACAAATTAGACTACACTACTGAAACGTTCTGCTGATGTTTTTACCAGGCTGTAGAGGGCTCTGAATATTTAAACAGTTTTAGATCCATTACACTCACAGTCTTATGTTAAAATCTCAAAGGACAGCATTATATTTTTGATATTAACAGTAACTCTGGGCCTCTGTGGAGTGTGCAGATGATCTCATCGCTGTCTAAAAATGGATAAAAAAAAAACAAACATAAGGAGTGCTGAATCATTCAATAACACAGACTATTAGAGTAACAGGTGTGTAGCATCGCTAACTAGCTAGCAACAAGCCTCCAACACAGTGCGTATGCTAGCGGCTAATCTAGCAAACGAATTAACAACAGAGGGATTTTAGATGTTTTAGAACTATAAGACGATAAGCTGTGTGTCTTTTTTTTTATAGTGACATGGTTGTATTTACCTTAATTTAACGAGTCATCAGTCGCGGTAAACCAGCAAAAAACTCGAGCCGGGCTACGTAAAAAGTGTAGGGGGGCGTGTTTGCGGTCCGTCCAGGCGGTTGTGTGGGCTGAGTGTTACACAGTTGCTCCACCTCAAGTCACTACTGCGCAGACTCTGGCTCCAAATTTCCAAGATGGCAGCCTCCACAAGCGGGGTATTTTGGCTTCATTTTTGCACAATGGGAGAAGGCGGTGTTGTGTCGTCCATCTTTTATACAGTCATTGAGGTCACCACAGTGCATCATCTGCTTCCATTGTGTTCTATCCACAGCATCCACTTCTGTCACATCCCACTCTGTTTCATGTCCTCCTTCACTACATTCATGAATTTTCTCTGTGGGTTTCTTCTTTTTCATCTTCAACATGTTTTCTCCAATATGTCCACTATGCTTCTACTCATTCTAATCCTGTCCCTCTTGGTCACTCCATACAAAAATCTTCAAATCTGCCACCTGCAGCTTCACCTTCTGTCTTTGTGTCATTGCCACTGTCTCCAAACCCCCACCTTCTTGCAAACCTTCCATTTAACCCTCACTTCTATTCTTCTGTCATAAATCACCTGTGACACTCGTCTCCACCTGCTCCACTTTGTCCTAAACTCTCTTCTTCACTTCTCTTGTGCACCTTTGCTTTGGATGGTTTACCCCAGCTAACTTCACTATCTCTATTGTCTATCTCTGTTGTTACCAAATGACATGTTGGTTAAATGTCAGTTTAAAAAAAACACACACACACACACACTTTTTCTTTCATGACATTCCAATCATTTCTTTTTTCCAATCAAATTAGGATATTCATTTAAACCTTAATTATCTTTTGCTCTCTCACTCTTTTTCTCTCGTCAGGCTGGCTGTTGGGCCGTATGTGCAGCAACAACGATGTCCTCGTTGCTATGGAAACGTGAGAGGGTGAACTTTTGTCAGATGCCAAGAGCTTGCTCCAACAGAAAGTGTTGGTTGTGTGTGCATGTGTCTGTGTGTCTTAATGTACGTGCACACTTGCACATGGTGTCACCATGAGTGTGTGTGAAAGAAAACAGTGTGCTTATCTTTGAAGAAGACTGCAAATCCCCCTTCGGTCTGTCACTCTCACTCCTCCAGCAGCGTGACTCTCTTTCTTTCTCAGCCACACTTTCCGTAGCTTCGATTATCTTTCATTCAGATACACCCTTGCCACATGCTTTCACCCTCCCTGAAGTTGACATAAAGAGACTTT